>NC_143575.1:175031414-175358564 GCF_048544385.1 Mastigoproctus giganteus | reverse complement strand
ATACAGGGCAGGGTTCTCCCTTTCTCTAAATATTTCTCAATAAAATAATTTTTTTATCTCTTTCACACTAACTCATTTCCTAGAATTGTATCTGTTATAATATTACCTATTAACACATTAGCTAGAAAATCACATATATTACCACGTTCTCTTTCTACTACGCCTATGATTAATGTCGCAATTAATTTCCTTATTTTTTTTTCTTTGCCCGTTTGGGTACCTCCCTGCATTAATTTCCTGGTCTTTGACTTAATCTGTATGCCAACTTAATAACATAGTTGTACATTACAATTTTCTTTGAAAGAAACTATCAACCAATATCTCACAGAGTACAGCTTTAGTCTAAGTTCAGGGTTCAATAAAACTGGAACACACGTTCTGAACCAGACTGCTACTTCCAATTCATTTTCACTCATTCCGCTGGGCTCTCCTTCGTGGCAGACAGGCTGCCCACATCCGTTTCCATTCTCCTTTCTGGCGGTCTACCTCTTATTCTAGGGCTCTTGGACTGGATGCTTTCCACGTAGATTTCTTGATTCACATACCCGACTCATTCTAGGCGGGATCGGATCTAGATAAATATGCGGCTTCCTACATGAATTAAATTTCAGAAATGCAGCATACGATTAAGTTGTTAGACACGCCGATTAATCATCGCCTGATGGCCAACTCTACTTTACACTTTAGACCCACATACCTCCTTACTCGTTCTCGCTTCCCAAACAAACAAAAAAAACATCTTCTGTCCTCACGTTTTCTCTCTCCTCACTACTTTTCTTCTTCACCTTAGATCTCACGCCCATCTATTTCCGAACTCCTACTTTAAAACTCCAACTCAAATTCGAACCCACTCCCCATGTCCCCGGTCATTGTGGTAGTAAGATGAAAAAAAAGATCTCTCTCTCTCTTCTGAACTTTCTTTTTTTTATCTCAGAAGTTTGGAACTCCTCCCACAGGACTCTCAACCAATCCCAATAGTATACTTAATTTTTCACTCCTTGCTATTTGGTAAAAACTTAGCGCCATCATCTCCCTCCTGAAACAAACCAAGCTCCTCTCTTGTAATTTTCTTGTTTTCCTGTTTATTTCGCACTCCAACAATACAATTATTTCACGTATGCCGAGCATCTCCAAAAATAACTATTTCAGTTTACACTAAATTTAGACAAGCATCCCCCCCCCCTTAACAAAAATCGCGGTCTTCTTTTTACGTGGACACCAGACTGTTCTGTTTCTGTCTAGCTTCGCAGCATACATCAAAGCGTTTTTATAGCTCGGTCATATTGTCTTGAGCTCTTTGCAACCCTTTCTCGCTTGTTCGCAAATTGCTACTCCTTGCCCAGTACTGGCCACTGTTTTGTTTTCTCTCGGCACACCCTCTTTGTATTACTTGTTATTTCTTGTCGCGATTTAACTGCTGTTTAATTTGCACATCTATAACCTCCTTATTTCTAAATCCAGCATTTTCAAACTTTAATATTTATCATATTCAACTTAATATTCAAACCTTAAAAATTCCCAATTTTCTCTGCCCTTCATGAATTTATTTCAGATTAATAATATTTTCATTTTATTTCCAAGAGTGTATTCTTACAATTTTATCCGAATCTACACAGCGTATTCTTGTTATTCAGGCAGCTATCGTTTTTGCAAAGCTGTACACATTGCACGAACCAGACTGGACGAACTGCGTATGTAGAGCGGAGGAAATTTGGGAATACATCTTCTACCAGTGTTATGAATATTATGAATATATGATGATCTATGTGTTGAATTTGTACACAGCGTGTCAAACGCGGGTCATATTGAGGAGGGTGGTGAATCATTGTTTTTGCAATCTGGTTAGAACTGACTTTGCTGCTTTACAGGTATCTGCAAACTGGTCAGCTTGCGAACAAATCGTTATGGTCAACACTAACTATGGCTGATGTGGCTTGAGGAGCGATTACGTACGTTAAATCAAGTTTCAAAATAATTATATTAATAACATCTAGATTCGGCAAGCATGGATCTGAAATACCCGATTCTGAAAACAGGAGGGCGCTTGCCCTGTTTTGACACATAATGAAGCTGATACTGACAAATGCCTCTGTTGATATAGTTGTATTTCTAAGGCCTAGATTGTCTTTGTGTTGGATTCAACTTAAAATTAACCGCATATTATAAAAGGGGTTTCTGCAGTATCGTAGGACACTGCCACAAGTCGTGGTCTAATGATGTCACCTAAGTTGCTTGCCTGGAATGGTCCGTCTTTACTTGCCTCTAGTGATTTTAAACTCTCACCTTTATATTAAATAGAGACTTCACCACGTGCGGGAGTGCTTGTGTCTAACACAGATCCTTGCACAGTAGGCTTTGGGCGCTTTTACGGGGAAAACTAGATTATGGGTCTCGGATATTCTAACAGCGAATCTCTCAATTTTTGGAGGCAAGTGGTGTGGTTTATTATGCTGCACTGGCAAGCATCATTCATGTGTTGCAATCTTCCCAATGAGGCCATAATTCCTTGTGTTGCATACTGACAGTATACCATCCTGCTGTAATCTCATTTTCCTACCTCGTGAGTATCACAGTTTGTAGAATTGCCGTCTTCTACACACCGCATGGCAAAGACTTGAGTTCTCGTCCCATCGATGGAGTGGTTCAGTTAGTCGGTCTCAAACCGAGGGTAGCATAGGGTTTTGGTCAAGCGTCACCAGTAATTTCCCAAATCTGCGCCATAAGTACTCTTGTGAAGTAATATAGAACCACTTTTAATGCCAGAAAAGTGTTTTGTGTTGCGTATGTAGTATTGTGTTGGGTTCTGTTGTTTTGTTCTGGCTTTTAGCCGCAGAGCCCCTGGTGAGACCCTACGTTGCCCGCGCACACCGCTAGGAGGTTAGCCAGTTTTTCCGTAATTCTCTGGCTGGTGTCTGCTAGGGTCGCTTGAGCTTCCTGGACATATCCAAAAAAAAAAAAAAAAAAAAAAAAAAAAAAAAAAAAAAGTGTACAGGTTTTCCAGATGGGACCAGAGTTTTTCTCCACGATGAGGATGAGATCATCTGCAAAGGCCAAAATATGTCCAGGAGGAAGCTAGAAGGATGTTGAAGGAAGGCATCCTATAGAAGAAAAAGGCGGGATGCAGAAGAGCTGGAAACCCCCAGCCCTTGGGAGCCCACTCAGAGCAGGGGGAAGAAAAAGATAAAACTATTGCTGAACTAGAGTACCAGCAAAGAGAAAAGTAAGGTCGCCATTTGGTACGTGAAAATGTCGGTTGAGGTTCAGTTGGTAATTTCATCCATTGAGCTATTTATGGTGGGTGAAGCTGTTGTTTGTAGTCCTTTCTGATGTTAAATGCAGCCTCATCAAATACAGTCAGTGTTCCTCTTCAGTGAGAAAGAGGTATTCTTCCCCGCATGGGAAGGACAGTAGTTGTGTGAGTATGCAGCTTCTGGGTGGATGATAGAGATGACAGTTATAGAGAACATGTTCCCAATTTTATTCGAATCTACAGTGGCAGAGAGGGTTATCAGATATACCCAATTCGGTGAGCTTAGCATTGAAGGACCCATGTCCAGTTAGGTGTGATAAGTGGAGTCCAGGTGAGCACCATGGAAGAGGGCAGGGGTAGGGCATAGATACAATGGGAATAAATCTGTACGTAGTTCTTCCATTAGCTGAGCTATTCCAATCCTGCTGCCAGATTTGGACAAGGTGGTTTCATTATATTTCTTTTTTCCTGTTCTATGTTGTCATTTACGTTGATAGTATAACCTATTATAGTCGCTGGAAGTGTTTTCCTAAGATGGTTATGGAGCCCCCTCGCAGGCACCTTTAAATGTAGAGGTATTGCTCCTGCAAGAACTTGGATTGCCGGCATGCTGACAGTGCAGCACGCTCTGGTTACAGTGAGAAGCGTGTGCCGCTGGATGGTATTAAGCTTTCTTCTAAATACCTGAAGATAATCCTGTGAAAGCGGTCCTCAATACCATAGCAAACCGCCGATAGAAAGGCGGCGTTATATATTATAGGTAGGCTCCTGCGTTTCAACAGGAGAGTTATTTAACTTGATGGTTGTGTGCCTTGTAGTACTGAGGTTACCTTTAATGAAAATTGCTTGGGTCTTCTCTGGTGAGATGCGAAGTTTGTGCGTGATGGTCCAGTTATAGATGATTTGTAGGGCCATACTTGTACGGTTTTCCAGCTGGGACCGGAGTTTGCCTCCACGATGAGAATGATCTCATTCTCATCGTGGAGGCAAACTCCGTGAAAAAGCCAAAAGACGTGATTATTCGATGTTGCTGTTTAGCAGCTCGTCAAGAACTATCAACCATAACATGGGATCAAGGACATCCTTGTTCCCCGGGGGCAGCCTCTAGATACCGTTCGGGAGGATTCTCCGTGCCTGTACCGGACCATTACCATACAGTTTGTCAGGTGGTTTCTAAGGAAAGAGTAGAGGCTTTTTTTTGGAAGACTAGCAAGTATCAGCCGCCTCATTATACTAGACCACCATAGGGCGTCAAAGGCACCTGCGAAGTCAATGAAACTGCTAGTTTGGTATTTTTGTTCAGTGGTGGAGGGAGCCGTGGTTAAAGAGATTATCGCATCCTCGGTGTAACTTCCTTGTTTAAAACCACGTTGGTGCGGGGATTGCAATTTAGCAAGGTTGTAGAATTTGATTGCCCTATTGTATAAAAGTCGTTCCATTTACCTGGAACGACTGGAGGGAGGGTAATAAGTCTTCATGAGCTCGGCAGTGTTGATGGTTTGTCTGGCTTTTTCGAGCCAAAGGCAAGCCTGCTTCCAGGCGGACGGAAACAGATTTAGTAAGGCAGTTATTATAGAGAGCCAGGCCAGGAGGTGTTCTTGGAATATTTTGATTACTTCTGCCTCAAGAAGATTAAGACTAGGAGCTTGTTGGGTTTTGTTCTGTCTAGCGCAGTGAAAAGTTCCTTTGGTAGAAATGAAGGTGGTTCAAAATATTAATTTTAATATCTGTTAATTTCCTTAGAAATTAGTTGTATTTCACTCGTCTGTTGGTTGTCCTCTGTAACAAGTAGGTCAGTATATGGTGATTGATTCATCCCATGAGCGGGTAAGGGCGAGGGTAGCATGGATTTTGTACTGAAAACTCGGATTATTAGTCCAGTAAACAGAAAATCGATCACAGAACAAGCAATTTACAGACTGTATATGCGGACTAAGTATGGCCTTTGTCGCTGAAGCTTCCAAAACCCCACTACAACAACGAACAACTTCCTCTAATCATAAACAGTGCACTCTATGTCTATTACTACAGTATATATACTCTCAATGATGCAACATGAGAGTTGTTAAGATATAACCGTAAGCCGTTGACTCTCAACTCTTGGCCCTTGGCCAATAGTATCAGGTTCTCATCTGAGAAGGCCGTTTGCGTCCACTACTGTCGCAAGCGTAACTTTCACCCGGAACCTGAATTAAGACTTTGGAAAAAGCACATTTCCAGTACTAGCAGAGACGAAATGCTTGAGACTCGTATTTAATAAAAGCTGGCAGTCTTCGTGCTCTCTCTCCCCTACTGCTTTGGGTGCACATCGGTGCATTTTACTCCATCTGTATAGTGCGCTTTTACAGCCAAAACTATATTATGGGTCTCAGGTATATGCGTCCGACAGAAATAGCATATTTCATGGCTGGACCTCATTCAGTCTCGGGTATATGCGTCTGCAAGAAATAGCGCACTTCATTGGCTTGACTCCATTCATTATCAGGCCATCAGTATTGCTACTTGGGCATTCATAACATCTCCTATCCAAAGTCTATATGTCGAAGTAACAACCAACAGACTGCCTAGGGGGGGAGGTGATTTCTACCACTAGGACTCGGCAGGGAGATCTCACCACAACCTGGGAGCAGTCGATGAATAACATACTCGACACAATATATCAAAAACCAAACATGTTAACTATGCCAGGTCAGAAACAGACATGCGAGAGAAAAACGATAACTACAGAAACCAGGCGATTGAGCCTCCCTTCACCCTGGATGAACTCAGCGTGGCCACTAGTAGGGTCAGAAATAGAAAATGCCCGGGCCTCGATCTTATTGAGCCTGAAATACTCAAGAAAACCGTCGAATACAAGCCGCACCTACTCCTCACACTGTACAATCGATGCTTGGAAACAGGACATTTCCCAACTGCATGGAAAACAGCAAATTTAAAACTAATACTGAAAAATCCTACCAAAAATCCAGAATTTCCGGATTCATATCGACCCATCGCACTGCTCCCAGTGGCAAGCAAATTGTTTGAAAGATTACTCCATGTGAGAGTTATAAAACACTATGAAGCGGCAGGCCTACATGCCAGAAATCAGTATGGCTTCAGACCAGGATCCTCAACTGTGGACGCACTGGGAAACTTGTTAAGGATATTCCAGGATTGTAGACGAAAGTATCTGCTGCTCATCTCTGTTGACTTTGCTGGGGCGTTTGATTCACTTTGGTGTCCAAGCGTCCTGGCAAGGTTGAGGGAGGCTGAGGTGCCTCTTAACCTCTACAAAGTAATTGAAAGCTATTTAACGCAAAGAAGAGTGCAAATCAATGTGCACTATCAAAAAATAACAAGAGAGGTGCACAGAGGATGTCCGCAGGGGTCGGTGCTCGGGCCGCTCTTGTGGACAATGGTCCTCGATGAATTCCTGACTACGGACCTGGGTTCTGTGGCAGCACACGCCTTTGCGGACGACTTGACATTGACGGTAGAGGCGGACTCTAGGGCCCAATTGGAGACGCTGGCAAATCAGGCACTGCAGCGGCTGCAGCAATGGGCATCAAAGAACCAGCTGAAAATATCGTCAGACAAGACCTCATCGATCCTGCTAAAGGGGACTCTGCAACTACGACGACCCCCGCAAATTAAAATCAACAATGTAACAATCAAATTTGTGAGCCAACTGAAGTATCTGGGCGTTATCCTAGATAAAAATCTGACGTTCCAGCCGCATCTGAAATACATCAGAAGAAAAATCAGAGGATACTCTGGACTGGTAACCAGAATCACAAGGAAAGATTGGGGACTCAAGAAAAAAGCACTGATGCTTTACTATAAAACAACCTTCCTGCCTGCAATCACCTACGCAGCAGCGGTGTGGTATCCAAAAACGACACTGGTAGTCAACAAAAGAACACTAGAAATGACCCAAAGGACCATACTGCTATCAACAACGCGCGCCTGCAGCACGGTAAATACCCCAGCATTGCAGGTACTTGCTGGAGCGCTCCCTCTGGACCTGGAGGCAGTTCAGGCGGGGCTACTGTTTTTGCTGGCCAGGGGAGTGGCCGCTACCCACCAAGGATACACGACTGACCCGGCAGGCAACCTAAAACACGAAAAAAATAGGCTACAGACCCACCTCCTAGATCTTTGGCAGAGAAGATGGACAGAGACTACAAAAGGCGAAGTAACAAAAAGATTTCTACCAGACCTTCGGAAAATATACCCAAAGCAGCCACCGTGGTACTTCCCAGGGTACCATATGACAACACTATTAACCGGACACGGACCCTACAAGGAGAAGCTGTTTGGCTTCCGGCTCGTTGAGGACCCCAACTGCATATGTGGGGAAAGTGAAAGCTGGAGCCACATAGTCTATGATCGTCAACACTATGAAGACTTCAGAGGGCTACTAATAACAAGGTTAAGATACTTCCCAAAAGGACTGGAGCACCACTTCCTGGACACTGAGGATGAATATAGGGCACTCTCCCAGTATGCGCAAGACCTATTCACCAGGAGAAAAACACTAATAGCTATCTACAGCAACGTACACAGAGATTGACAAAAATTGGCGCCAAATGTGACAAAAAACTGAAACCCCGCAGAGGACCAGTACTTGGACAAGAAGAGTGCTGATCACACTGAAGAGAAAAGCAAGGACGGGGGAATGCAGCACAGACAGTAGAGAACAGACAAAACGCAGCACAGTTGGAAACAGCTTGATGGCGATCTGAAGAGGACACCCTAGCCCTCTTCACCTATTATTCCCACTTCCTTGGGGGGAGGGGACATTTTTGTTCCTTCTCCTCCACCCCCAAACTCCTACTCTGGTGGGGCATGGGCATGCCCCACTGAAAAATGGGGCTATCTACTCTATTGGCCCCATATTTCTGTCTTTTCCCCCCAATCTCCAGTCTTCCTCCCCTCTCTACCTTCATCATAGCGAAAGCCCCATACGTCAAAACCTTAATATGATAAAATTACCTTACGCCCAAAACTCGGCCTAGCAAACCAAAGCGACATTACCCCTACAACAGCGCAGATTTTTTATTTATTTATTTTTTCTTTATTTATTTATTTTATTTAATTTATTTTTTTTTCTTTTTCTTTTATTTTCTTTTATTTTATTTTATTATTTTTTTTTAAGGTCCTAGCCGCCGAAATCCCAGGAAATTAAGCGGCAGGACCTGCCAGAGTGAATCTACAGCTACTGGGTTCCTGGTCTGCCTCCACGGGGCGTAAGTGGGACAACGTTGGGCCTCAATAGGGGTCCAACGGCTAAATGACCAGATGAACAACGGTACAGAACACAACACATGAACAATTCCCACACACTTTTAAATCTCTGGCATTTCCCAGTGAACTGGTTCACCACAATGAAAGCAACGCGGAGATGGGGGAAACCCCTGGTGCCGTAAGACAACAACACACACTTACTATGTCGAAGTAAATGAACCATCCTTGTCGCTTCGACAAAAACAGTTGTCCTTACAGTATGCCTTTAAGCTGAACCCCCTGCCAGACCACCCCACGTGGACATCCGGTTTTAAGCCACAATGGGAAAATCTGTATAACACTCGACGAACTGCTAACCGTCTATTTGGCATTCGTGTTCAATGGCTACTGAGACAGCTTAACGTTGCTCGATCACCAAAGCAGTCTCTTCCACCCTGACATGCTCAAATATTAGCTTCTGACTTCTCATTTAAGAACGCGACGACGTCTAATGTCCCACCATCCGTCTACCTTTAGCTATAATCAAAACACCTCCCTGAACATTCTGACTTCTTGCCAGTTTACACAGACGGCTCGAAAACAGAATTGTGTGTGGCATCTGCTACTGTTTTTTCTATCTGAGCAGATTCCTCTTGAACGCAGCATACACGCTGCAGAGTTGCACGCTATAAAGTTAGCTCTGGATCATATTAGAAATCACCAATACCAAAGGTTTATTATATACACCGATTCACTGAGTGCACTGCAGGCTTTATCAGCGATAAGACACATTACTTATTCAACCATGTCTAGGATTTAGCAGATGATATACAGTCTCTGTCGATTTGGCATCCACTTCTGCTTCAAATTACGAACCACATCGGGATTAGAGGAAAAGATTGGCTTATCCTCAAGCCAAATTGTCAGCTATAAGGAATAATCTTGACCTATCAGTCCCCTAAACAGACTACAGGCACGTAATCCTTACTAAAATTACATTCGCCCACAAATTTTATCAATCAAGGTTGTAGTAAAATTATGGCAGTCTGGTCTGCGCAGGGATCGCAAAGAGGAAGTTGTCCTTGCTCGGCTCCCCATAGGACACAGTAATCTGACACGCCTTTCTGCTGAGAGCTGATGACCCTCCTATGGACGAGCAATGCGACATTGCTTTTAGCCATCTGACTGAGCTTTATACACCCAGTCAGATTTTATCAGACAACGACCATGTGTCAGCAGCTTTTAAATTTTTATCAGCTATTAATATATACACACATATCTAAAATAGATAATTTACTTTAAAATTATACTACCTTTTATTTATTTATGTATATATAACGTGGTAACCTTTAAAAAGGTTACCACTTCATTTATATATATATATATATATAAAGTGGTAACCTTTTTAAAGGTTACCAAAAATCTGTGTTCGTTAGAATTTTGATTTTTTGATAGTTTAATAACCTGATTTGTAAATCGGTTGCTAAGTAATTAACTGTCTTTAATTTATACTAATAAATCAATAGACTCACTTCTCTGGATGCAGCAGCCAACCAAGAACATAATATTATGCATAACTTATGAGCTGACAGACTCATAGAAAACTCTTTTTGATTCTGCTTTATTTCCATTTATTAGAAATGTATATTTCTTAATTAGAATTAAGCCAATGAAAAGATTAGTGAACATTCAGTTCTTTCCGAATCAGGACACTGAAAAAAAGAAGCTTTGAGTTCAACTGATGAATTACTTCCTTAACCGCTCAGTCATCCATGTAATAGTCGCATGTGGGGTGATGCCGCCAGAGAGACTTCCACTAAATGTGTCATATACGATTTCTGCTTTGTGATATGTGTCGTGTTGGAAATAAAATCAATCGGTTAAGTGTCTTTTGGCTTACAGAGTTAAATGGTGACATATCGACTGAAAGATATCAGATGGATGCAGCTGCCTTAACTCGAAACACCACTATCAAATATCTTGAGAATGGAAGGGGGAAGATGTTCCTCAACTTGTAATTACATTGCTAAGAGAATTTGTGGGAAAACTGCAAACATTAAAGGCGCACATCAATTGTCGCTATTTTTATTTCTACCAGGAGTGTCCTCAGCTTATCAGACTATAAGCGAATTCTTGAAATCTTAGAGCTCTTTCTAGGAATATAGAACTTTTAAGAAAAGAAGAAACATTACCTAACTGTCACATGAATTACTTTTAAGTAAAATTTATTGTGATAAAAATTAAGCTATAGAAATTCCAGAAATGCCTGTCCTAGCTCCCACATTAACACGAAACTCCCCTTAAAAATTTTCCAACAAACGTTAGAAAATTGTTAAAGAAAAATTAGTTCTGTTAAGAATGAGTACAGACTTTTTTTCAGTTTTTCACCAAACGTTGAAATACTAAAAACAGTTCAAGAGGAAGAAAAATTTGAAATGGTGCTTCTGGTAGAAAATATGACATTTATTTTTGTATATTCAACGTTTCATCAAGAGGTTTATACACTAGTAAACATAAAATCCTCAGCCTTGCATATTTCACTAATAATTTTTATTATTGAAGTTATAATAGGTTATAGGCTAAAGTATGGATTATTACCTATAGTTTAAACTATAATAATAATGTGAAATTAACCTACAGTTTTCTGTAGGTTAATTTCACATTCTACAAAGTTATGAGATTCATTTTGCATGAGAGCAGCAAGGCATTTGTTGGTTACCATCTCTCAAATACCTCGGTGCATCCAGCAATAAATCTGTGTAGCTCGATAAGCGCTAATTTCACTTTGTCTTGGTCACTCGGATCCATATTAGGGAACTCCAAATCTCCAGCAAGAAAAATTTCATTATTCCAGCGTGTACATAAGAATGATTAATTCATGTGTACACGCTAATTAATTAGCTGACAACCTAATTAAATACACTAATTAGCTTCCAGTTTCATGCATTCATTTCATTGAAACTTTTACATTTCACCTCACACTTTCCACCAAAAAAAAATGAGCTTATGAATTTTGTTACCTTGACGAGACGACATGAAAAAGAGAATTATTCTTGTGGTATTGCCGCATATTGGGATATATTGGTTCGTTTCGGCCGACCAAAGGCTGTATTACTACTTATAATTTGATTTTGTTGCACTTTGCTCCGATGTATGGATTGTGATAGTGGTTTTCAGCTTAAATTAGCCAACGTGATGTCAATAAATGTACGCTACAGACTTTCGAAGGTTGCAATTCTGTTTATTTCTTTTTGCAGTTGCCTGTTGAGCTTAAAGAATGTACGTCTACTCCATTTAAGTATTGTCTAGCGTTTCTATCGATGTGGATTGCTATCCTACACATCCACCATCCTTTACAACAATCCTGCGTATTTTAATCGATATATCATGGAATATTTAAGTAATAATACACTTACTGGACAAAAAAAATTAGAAATCTTTATCCAATATCTTTTGCCGGAATTATAGCCATTATACGTCATCGTCCATTAGGTGTCTAAGAATTGGCCATTCTTCTATCAGATTGTTTGTAAGCTGCCACATTGTTCGATAGAGAATTGCGAAGCGGAATTGCCCTTTCCAACATAGCCCAGACTTTCTCAACTGGATTCAGATTTGCAGAATTAGGGAGCCACTGTAGATGCTGTAAATCTTTAGAATATTCCTATACCCATGCGATACAATTTTTGCAGGTTGAATAATTTCTTTGTCGTTTTGAAAAGGATCTACAGAAATCCAAGTAAAAACGCAACCTTGCGTGGAAGTTGGTCTGATAAGACAAAGATATTCATTAGGGATAACACGACCGTATAGTAGCATGAACATACCAAGAGAAATATTTGCTGCACACTGAGCGATAAGACCCTTCTGAAAATAAGAAAAATTACCTGTCTTCC
This sequence comes from Mastigoproctus giganteus, assembly GCF_048544385.1. Lineage (NCBI taxonomy): Eukaryota > Metazoa > Arthropoda > Arachnida > Uropygi > Thelyphonidae > Mastigoproctus > Mastigoproctus giganteus. Next base: position 175,346,210 of record NC_143575.1, on the reverse strand, counting down.
CCATGATCGGATCGATTAAAACGCCCATAAAGTGTACGGTTTAGATTTTTGAGAGTATATGCTCCCATAAGCTAAAGGAGATTATAAGATTTTTATATAAATTCTTGATTTTTATATAAATGGGGAGGATAGGAATGGACCATAGGTATCAATTATTTTTCTTCAGCGTAAAGAATATAATTAGTAGCTATGGTACCAATTAGTGACTTTGTCATTGAAAATAATTAGTACTTTTGGTACCAATTATATTCAGTGACACCTTTCAGTAAAACAGGCGAAATAAATTCCTGGAAGTTTTGCTTTTGTATTCACTTGCGTATACAAGATAGTCGATTAATAAATGAAAAATATTAATTATCGCAATTAAGTAATATATAAAATATGCTTAATTAAAAAGTTAACATCAGAATTGCTGTTAATGTGTGAATTAGTTGTTTCGAAACTTAACTTTTCATTAAATAAAGTTAAATTAGGTTGTCCCCCTCTCCCAGAAAACAAAGGAAAATCAATGCTGGTAATGGCGAACGGTTCACGAAAAATTAAAACTCCTAAGAATCATCCAAAGTGTAATGTTTTAATGGCGTATGGGTATGCTCATTTTACTCTAATTAGCAATAATAATCAACGAAGGAAAGTGGCTTTGTAAGGAGTAATGATAATTAAACTGTTTTCTTTAATTGAAAACTATAGTACATATTGTACATTTATGGGTAAGATGTTTGTCTTTCGCACATCTCAAACATTAAAATTGCCAAACTATACCTGACAGATTAATGCAGTAGAAGTCTTTGTTGCTAGCGGCACACTACGTGTTCCTTAATGGATGTACCATTAACTTTGATATACGAGCATCTTCTACAAGGTCAAAAGATTCCATTAAGAAGGGGGATAAGTGCAAAATGCTGTGGCAACATTTCAGTGTCTCATTTACGTATCCTAACTGTATATATATGAAAGTCTCTAAAACAGCTTACTTTATTATGACATCATGCATTTGATTTGTTTAAGGAATGCAAATATTTGGAATATGCTGGTGAGAACTCACGTTTAATGCTTAAGATAAAACTAAAAACAGTGATATTCGAACTGATATTCAATGGAACCATAATGGCTCATTAAGAACCCAAATACAAATTTTCAAAATTTAATTAACAACACTTCTTAGATGATATATTAACAACGGGAAACAGTCGGGTGCAATGTAAAATGAGTGGGAAAACAAAATATTGGCAGCTGCCATTAAAGAGTTTCCCTAGGTTACTTGAAAAAGCAGGCCATGTCCCCCTCTGGTCAATGGTGCCCATTAATTTCAATCTATGTCATATACGCCAGTCATAATGAATAATTACCTGTTCGCATAATTAGCATCGCAGATAAAATTAGCCATCGATTACTTCGGGGTGAGCATCCTCTTTATAATTAATGTCATTTTAGTGGTGGGTTTTGGAACATTAACACAGTCGCTGCACTATCTGTTGTAGTTCTCTGATTAAAATTAACTTTCTTAACATTTCGTTTCTGAAAAAATAATATCAGGGGAGAATTTTACAATAAAAATAAATTTGGACTATTTCGTGAATGCTGTTAATGGAGAAGACAATATTCAGAACACTTTCCCTCTCATCCATGCTTACTCCTAAGATATTTAACGTTAAAATTGAGTTCTGAATTTATAATTATATAGTTTCCCTACAGTTATCTGTCCAGTGTGGTCTGTCGTCAGTTTTCAACAGATTCATAAAACAGCTCTCGACAACTTCTAAAAGGCAGCAGAAACCACTTTCGAACCAATTAATAATTGTTCATTTCTCTGTGTCAAACTATTCAGACTTGGCGCCATTCAAATCAGTTCCAGTCTGAGATCAGCATATTCCTGAAAATGATATAATATGTGATCCCAAGAACTGCAAAAGATCCTTGAACCACAAAAGCAATTGTGAAAATGGATCCGTGACCAGTCAAAATGAAAGTAAATTGCAAGCCTGGAGTAAACTATCAATATATATTCTAGATAAGCAGCATTCTTTACATGTGAAAAAAAATTGCGTAATGCGCCCTTTGATTGATTCGCTTCAACGTATTTGCTACTCAACAATTGTGTTCTCAAATTCTCCTTTTATTTCTTGAAATCATTAGTATTATTAGTGGCAAATTATGCAAGAAAGCAAGCTCATACAGCAACAGCCAAAAAAAAAAAAACCTTATCACTTCACTTATCTATCCTCTCCAATAGTTTGTCTAGTTCTTCGTTGAATTTATTTAAGCTATCAACTTCTGGCGAATTTACGCTCATCTATTCTGTAGCCATCCTTCCTCAATTTGAATTTATGCCTCCTGGTTTGTTTATTCTGAGCAAGAGGAAGGATCCCATCAGCCTTGAGCTTGCTTAATCCATTCATAGCCTCAAACACCTCAGTCAGATCACCTCGCATGTACCTAGTTTCGAGATGCTGCTATTTGCAGGACTGAAGACTTTCTTCAAGACCACCCGTTTTTCCCATCACCAATCTCGTTGCCTTTCTCTGTACCCGTTCCAGCAGATCTATATCCACCCTAAAATGAGTCCTCCAGATCTGTATGCAGTACTCAAGATGTGACCTGACCACTGCCTTATACAATGGGATAATCGCCCCGTTGTCCCTGCTAGAAAACTTCCTATATATAATTGACAAAACCCCATGAGCTGTCCTGGCAGCCCGTCTAAACTTTCAGAGAACTACATATCTAACTGCACAATTATCCCCAGATATTTTTCACTACCCTGAGTGAAGTATCACAAAGCTGGTACGTTACTCTGTGATTATTGCTACCTATATGTAGTACTTTGTATTTATCATTATTAAACTTCAATTGCCAGTTCTCAGTCCATCCGTATAATTTTTCTAGATCTTGTTACAATAGCATACCGTTATTAACCATCCTACCAACCTTTTATCATCTGAAAACTTTGACATTAAGTTTTCTGATATACATTTATCAATATCATTAATAAATACAAAAACAACAATGGGCCCAGCATCAAACTCTGGGCGATTCCACTGATAACATTCTTCCACAAAGGGCAATGTTCGTTGGTAACCACTCTCTTTTCCCACTCAACCATCCCTTTATCCATATCAGTAACGTGCCCTTAATGCCACATTGCTCCAATTTGTAGAGCAGTCTTTTAAGGGCAACAGTATCAAAAGCTTTCCTGAAATCCACGTATATGATATCAAAATTATTTTTACATACAATTTCTTTGTCACTGAATCATGGTATCCAATGAAATAGATCAAACAAGATTTCCCCTTAACAAACCTATGCTGTGACTGAATTATAATTGCATTCCTGTCTAAATGATCCTGCTTTACTTTTTTAACCAGGGACTCCTTTATTTGTCCTGGAACAGAAGTTAAGCTAACAGGTCTGTAATTATTCATCATCCTTTGATCCCCCTTTATGCATTGTGGATACATTTGCACATCTCCAGTCCACATAAACCTCCATTTAATCCAAAGATGCTCTCATAATTGTGGCTAAGGCTTTGCTTATCCCCTTAACTCTCTTAATATTATTGAATAGACCCCATCCACCCCAGATGCCTTTTTTATGTTTAGCTTCAACAATTTCTGTTTCCCCTTTCTTCTCAGTTATCATAAAATCATTTAGCTCCCTGTTAGAGTTTAAACTTCTGGCATCTCCTTTCCCATAAATTTCCTCACTTGTGAATGTAGATTCAAAATACTTCTTCAGTTTGTCAGAAACCTGAGCAGGATCACCAACCGTTTCCCCACCGATATCAAGTGGACCCATGTGATTCATCCCCTTCTTTCTAGTGTTTAAATAAGTAAACAAGTCCTTGCTATTTTCATTTGCATCCTTTGCCAAAGGTGTCTCATAATCTGCCTTAGTTTCCATTACCTCACTTGTGACTTGATTACAGACTAGTTTTCATCTACCATAGGCTTCTTCATTTGCAACATCTATCTGCAGATCAATGCTCAGTGCTACAGAATAGCACAACAGGACAGATAAGAAAACAGTTTCATCATTAAATACTAAGACAAATCGGAAAGAAATTTAAGATGAAGAGGATAAGTTATGAATATATAATATAGAAATTAATAGTCAGTGAATCGTTTGATTCTCTTCGTGGCTAATAAAAATGGACTGACTCGCAAGAAGAACTCAATATAAGAACTAGTTGGCGTTTTTGACGAAAAAGCAGACACCTTTCAGGTAGTAAATCTGAAACTTGTTTTAAAGCTGTATAACTGTGTACAGTATATAAAGAATAAATAACGAATGGAAATCATAATTTGATTTCACTATTTGGTCTTACTTCCATTTTATACTGCAGAATGCATTTAAAATCGGTTGTCCGAAATAATTTAAACTTTGAGCGACTACACTTTGAACCTTCTGCAGTGACGGTAGTTTTCTCCAATGGGATTGGGGAGGAGTTTTCTTACCATGTAAATAAGCAAGCCAGTCTTAGAAAATGTGCAATGGCTTCATATAACCGGCATATCTTTCTTGTATAGCAATCTGTGAACTTTTGAAGGTTTAAAATTGATTAAACGATCTGTAGTGCCTGAAAAGAATTCCTTATTTTAAAAATTAGACATTGCTAGTCATACGTAAATTTTATATAATATAGAGTTTAAAAAACCAGTTCATTATAGGTAGTTATAAGAATACCTCACTGTCAGAAAGTATATGTACAACCTAACTTTCATTTTTATTCTTTTTAAATCTGTCAAAGCGATTTAAAATACTCTTAAACAGATGTGATAAGCACGAATTTGCGCTTGTCGATTTTAGATAAAGGATTTAGTCAGTTCAAAAATGCATGGGCTCAGCATTTACCTAAAAATAATGGAGACCACAAATTTTTAAAAATTTCGCAAAAACACTTAACTGCTAGCGAAAACGCTGTTCTTTTTTTTTTTTTTAATCGATTTTCCTTTGTTCCAGCTGTAGCCTATCGCTCTTTATGTAATTATCTTCACTTAGTCAAGTAATTAATGTTGGAATGAACAATGACCAATCTTTATCTGCTATGAAAGCGTCGAACTATGGAAAATATCTTTAAGCTTTTTTTTTATTAAAAATTCTCATATATTCAGTTTTATTTCTCAGATATAATCTTTATAAGCAGTTTTCGTCGGCCAGTTGTATCTTTGATCTTAGCCAAAAGCTCAATAAGCGATGGCCAGTTGTAACTGAGAGCTCCTTATTGAATTCTGAAATAAATGGTCTCTGCTTTCCCACACTGTGCAAAAGTGGACTTGGTTCGATTATCGTTGCCAGCCAAAATGTAAAAAAGACTTCCCGAGTATCAATTGCCAAGTTAACCGGTCTTAGGCGTATAGTTCATCCTCATCTGGAAGCAGAAGTTTTCATCCCACAAAATTGGAAACAACCTGGAACACACATTTTTATAGAGACATCATACACGATGCTTCAGTGTTTACAAAAGATATAATAAATAAACAACCTTTATTAATTACAGTACAATACTGATGGTCATCTTGGCACACGGCTAGGCTAAAATGCTGGAAAGTGATTTTATCATGAGTAAGGAATGTTATCTTGAAAACCAGCCTTGTTCTGATACAGATGCTTTTTAATTTTCCCCAAAAGTTCCATATCACTTATTTAAAAAATGGAACCGCTTCTTCTGACCTTAACACACCCAGTGCTATTATTAATGGAGAAGGTATTCAGTAAATTATTCGAAATTTATTGACAGAAGTGGAAGATGAATTAAGAAGTTCCGCTATCAGAAAATCTTTCCACGATTCCATGAAGGGACTGCCATTTGTTACTCAGTACCATTTCCGGTCGGTAACCTGCAGTTCAGGAAATCGAGAGTGCAAGGGAGGTTGTTCAGAAATCACTTCCGCTGCTTTCATGAGGATATGTTAGCAAGTTAGACTGTAAATAACACTCGTGTCACACGGTCATGTCCCCGAGGAATGTTTGCCTTCCTAAAAGATGCTGAACACGACTGTTTATTGCCCAAAGGAAGTCTCAGCGTGTTTTTAACTTTCTGTTGAAGATAGATTTTCAACAACTAATCTGTACTAGGTATAGAAAACTGCATTAATCGATTTTTGAATATGGGGGAGGGTAACTCTTTAACATGTAATACCAGTGTTCGGATGATTATCATTTTGAATTTGCATTATTCCATGTTTGTTAGACTGATCAACTCTTATATTCTGAATGCGAATCTTACAAGATGATTTGGTTGTTATGCAACACTGTCTATCTTCTTTCTGGTTAATAAATTTAAAACTCTGGACGGCTAAACTTTGAAGATTTCATGTCGAATAAAGCAGCAAGGCAGATTTTAAAATTGTGAAATTTACAGACGCAAAACAACTCGACCTTGGCGGTTATACAAAATGATACATTCTCCAAAAAGCAAACAAATTTTTGTTGTCATAATAATATTTGGTTAGGATCAAGCACTTGGAGTTTCGTGGGGAAAATGCTTCCATGTTTATTGGCCATAGAAGCATTTCTGTTTTGAACAAGCATGGAAGAGTTTACTGCCTGCTTCGAAAATATATTGTTTATTTCTGAACACTTAACAGAGACCGTAATTATAATATTCCTTGATGAGTAGTCAGGACTGAAATTTTCTATCTCGCAGTTGTCTCTGTTTATACGTCAGTTTTGTTAATTTATAGTTAATGCTGAACATGTCGGTTAATATCTACATTATCTGAGTGAGTATTGCTCTAACTGGAATATTTTCCATAATTCATGATGGGGGTGTTTACTTTTCCAGCCAGAATAAGTAAAATTTTAACGCCTAATAAATTAACACTTTAATTCAGTCATTTACCTCTAGAGATTTCATTGACTTTGAAGAGCAAATTTAATTATTCATTGTAATTACTAAACCTCATAATTAAGTACGTAGTAAGAAAGATATATTTGAATGCTGAGAGTTTTAAAACTATCTTTTTCACTATTTGTGCCTAGTTATCTATTGATGATAATCGAATATTATACACAGTTATCCATTGATGGCGATAATCATCGAAACACAGCCGGTTGAGTAATGACACGAATTTAAAATAAATAGAAACATCCTACTCTGTACAGTGCTTTTTACGATAAAGTGCATGACCAAGGTAACTCTTTGTGGATTGGTTCCCGACATGAGACTTATACATTTTGATGCAAGCTCATTTTGCAAAATTAGTTTGCTCTTTAGTTTTTTCCAACTCATGTACAACAGTACAGCTAAATAGAAAAATATATATCAGTTGGTAAAGTCTCTTTTAAATTTTTTAAAATTTGGCAGCCGAATATATAAATAATGCGAAGACACATTACGTATTATAAAAATCTGCCATTACTTTTTAGTAGTGAATTGCATAAAAAATTACTGGGAAAATAACATTTAAAATTCCTTTGATTATGATTTTTTTAATGTCTTTAATCAGTGAGTTCGGCCGATGTAGATTGATGCTAAAACACAACTCCCTTAGTCAAATATCTTGGGATATGTTCTCTTCTAATGTGCAGTCTTAAAAAATGTCGGAAGCGATTGAAGATTTAAGCTTCGAGGCGCATTTTCTTCCAATGATTTTTTTTCCATTAAGGATAACACCGTCAAAGAGGTAAAAGAAGGTAAAAAGGCAGTCTGGAAGACAGAATTAGTTGGCAATCTACAGGAATCGACTGAAATGTTTCCCTAGTGATTACACTTCTTAGATGAACATTGACGAGAAATTTTTGTTTGATGCTCACGACAGATGATAAAAACAAGAAAACTGAATTAATCGAGGGTCAACGGTGTTTCTTAGTGAAAACTAGCGGAACTTATCAGAAGTTGATTACACGGTACATCATATGGAACCCAAGACGACACTGAAAGTAGCGTGTGGTTTACTACAAAAAACGGCATCTGTAATGCAATGAACATAAATGGTAGAGATGATCAATAACGGAAGGCATTTCCGAATATGCAATTTATTCATTAAAGAAATACTCTTGTGTAACCAGCCACGGAATGCATCTAGTTCTCGCACATTTAGAGCAAGTTTATCGTAACTTTTATCTCAACGTAGGATAATACTAGAATTATTGTCTAATTAAGAATAATGAACGACGATATGGGATACGGTTCATCTGAAATTTATGTTTATCTGATAGGAACAAGGATGGAAGGGAAGAGTAAGGGTGAGTTCTCCTCTTTCAGCGATTTTTCTAAGGAAAAGATATAATCTTATTCCATATACTGTTTCAATTTGCTCATATGGCTTCTTAGATTTTACTTATCCTGGAATATTCAGTGTGTTTTAGTCCCTGTTATGCGAAATCCTTTGCAAATATAAGCGAGTATTGCTGCTGTCACATCAATACTCATTCATATCTCTAAGAAGGGGAAAACGTTTAAGTGCGCTATCGCATTTAGGGATTTTTCCATCCTTCAGCGAATTGGCTGCGAGACTATACGTTCTACTTAAAAGTTCTTTCAGATAAACTTCCAGTAAATAAAATTGAATAATACATTGGAATTGGGATAAGTTACGATATACAAAGTTACTAGGTTGTTCAATAGGGAATCCCTTAAAAGTAGAGATTTCATGAAATGGTCGAAAAGTAGACAGCTATGGAACTTTGTTATTATTATTATTCGTTCATTTATCAATCAACCACCCCTGTACAGAAATTTATCTAGAAGGGTGACACACTTACATCCACCAGTACTTAATAAAAATAAATACATAATTTTATACTATGAAACAACAGGGATTACCTTTATTTTAGATATAGGAAGCTTCTTTCCAACCAACTCTCCTGGTCCAACGCGCTAATAATTATTTGGGAAGGCGATATCAATTTTACAAAACATGTGGGACATCTTCCCCACTGTCAGAACCGTCGTGTTCAGACCCCTCGGTCTCAACCTTGAGCGCTCCAAGGTTGAGACCGAGGGGTCTGAACACTACGGTTCTGACAGTGGGGAAGATGTCCCACATGTTTTGTAAAATTGATATCGCCTTCCCAAATAATTATTAGCGCGTTGGACCAGGAGAGTTGGTTGGAAAAGAAGCTTCCTATATCTAAAATAAAGGTAAGCCCTGTTGTTTCATAATATAATAGAATATAGGAATTATCGACCACTTAATAGCTCTCTCTATTATCAAATAACTTTATACATACAGTTGTATACATTATTAGTTGACTCACAAGAATTAAAGCTGTTATAGTCTTTCCTACCTACCTTTAACACTGTCTGAATTTTCCTAGATTTATAGTAACACTACTGGAGCTTTTGTAAACTCATGTTTGCAAAAGCCCCAATAGTGTTACTGTAAATCTAGAAAGTCCCAGTTTTTCTATAAACTCTCTAAAGAACATTAATCAATGTTCTTTAGAGAGTTTATAGGACGGTAGATTCTTCTGTTGTGCTTTCGTTTTCTTAAATCTTTATTTTAGCGGTTTGGTGAACGTTACAGCTTCTATATGATTCCCATACTTCTTTTCATGGCAATAACTGTTCAGGTAGATTTTTAAGTCTAAAAAAATTGAGCAAAGATGCATATATGGATATAGCGATCAGCTGCATCCTCGGCGCTTCGTTCAAGGTGATTGCATTTACTATGGGTTCTGATATTGTTAAAGGGTTCACTACAATCATATTTATCCATCATTGGACACACATACTATACTATCTACCGGATTATCCAGTATGCCAGGCCAAGAAATTTTCTTAAATAGGTTGTTGGAGCAATATATTTTTGAATATATTGGGTCAGTTATCTCTTGTTTTGCACCCTATATAACAGCTTGAGTTTTGCAACTCTCATTTCTTCTCATTTCGAGCTGTTGACGAATGCCCACTTCTTTAGTCATAGCAGACATCCTCACGTCCGTATTTGAACCGCTTATACCATTAAAACATACAGACACGACTTTGTTTCATCACCACAAACAGTTTTAACATTTCATAAGCTTCTGTTCCAGATTTTCCCAGTGTAAATCAACGCTTGATAATTTGTGTAGCAAAATCGTGACACAGAACGTTAACGCTACCAACGAAACAAAGGTATTATTCATTCTCCTGGTTATTTATTTTAAAATTATCGAAGCATATATTCATCATCGTTAATGGCAATGTTAAGTGCAGGTTAGCGAGCTCATAATACGGATTCTAATAACTAATTATTACTAATCGCCCTGTTAATTTCAAGGAAATACAAGTATAATATCTCGCTTACAGCATATTCATTTTAATCTCTCCTTCGATGGGTATTACATTTGCGCACGCATGAGTAATTATGGTATCAGACAAATATTAATTTTAATAGAAGTAATTAGCGTTAAAATATTTTCTTAATCATATTTACCAAGATAGCGCTTTCACAGACTGAGTGTTTAGGAACCGAATTATCGCAGAACATGCGAATTTAGTTATAAAAGTGTTTCCCTGCCACTTTATAATATTCCTTAGATTTACATGAATATAGGGAATATTTATTTATTTATTCTCTTCAAGAGAATAAATAAATAAATATTCCTCATTCGCCTCAAGCTGAATCGCAGGATAGCTCAGGGGAGAGTTAAATGGACAATTTTCGTATATGCTGAAATCTCATGAATTATTGTAATCTCTGCCTTGGGAACAAGGAAGGAATATTCAATATAAGAATCATTTGGGAGAGATATATAGAAATGAAAAAAGATGTTCTAATATGCTTAATAGATTACGAAAAAGCCTTTGACAGGATGAACCATGTGAAACTGATAAAATGTTCACAAGTTATAGGAATAGATGAAAAATATCTGAAACTAATTACTAATCTTTCCAGGAACCAAAACAGCAGTCATAGAAACTGAAGACCATACATCATAAATTAGGATAAAGAAATACGTTAGACAAGGATGCGTTCTGTCACCATGCCTATCCAACATACACACAGAAATAATATTCAGAGAGATTGAAGAGCTGAGAGGAGTCAACATAGGTGGGAAAAAATATAAATAACCGACGATATTCTGTCGATGTGACCTACTAACAGAAAGGGAAAGGAATATGGGATGAACATTAATGTGAGGACGAAAGTTATGGTAATCAGCAAAAGGGAAGATGCTCCAAAAATAAGAATAGAAATAAATGGAGAAAGAATAGAACAAGTGGACAAATTTGAATACCTTGAGACATACAATAACCAGTGATTGTAGAAACGAAAAGGAAATAAACTGAAGAGTTGCTATGGCAAAACGGGTATTTATCAACAAATGACGAAATTGTTAACAGCCTGAGACCTGGATGTCAAACGTGGAGTAAGACTAATAAACGCTTAAGTGGTCTGTAATCTCATATGGTGCAGAAACATGGACGCTAAGCAAAAATATTGAAAATAAAATCAATGCTTTTGAAATGTGAACATATAGGAGAATAATGAAAATATCATGGAAAAGAAAACTAACGAAAGATGTACTGAAAATGACAAAAACTCAATATACACTTCTAAACACACTGGAACAAGGGAAAATAGCATATATGGGCCACCTGATTAAAACAATACATTCAGAAAATGCTAATTGAAGGAAAAATAGAAAGCAGAAGAGAACGACCAGACAATCATGGATAGGGAACTTAGAGGATTAGAGTAGACTCAAATACAAAGAACATGCAAGTGTGGCTGAACAGAGGGAAGTGTGAAGATCCATGGCAGTCAACCTCTTGAAAAGAGATGGCGTGTGATGGATGGGGATTCTACTGATAAGGCAAAGAGATAAACAGGCAGAGCTTATTAGTGTTATCGGAAACCTTAATCGAAAATGGCATGTTGTTATTATTATTTTAAGAAACAAGCATCACAAATTACTGTTTAAGTGCATTATTTTTTCAATGTCGAATAGAACTTCTTTTATCTGGCTAACTGAAATGCAATAAAGAATCCTTTGTAAATTTCGACAGTCAATTAATGACATTATTGGATCCGCGTATTCCCCAGTGCGGTGAAAATTGGAAAAACCACCATATTCTCACTGATGAAATGAATTGGTATTAATTTACTCTAAATTTAATTAATGCAGACCAGGTCTTGTATAAAACTGCTACATAGAAAAGTATTTCTTCAAGGAAACAGGAGGCGACCTTTCGTATGTCGATCCTATGGTAAGAAAACACTTAAACGTTATTCAAGCTCGTCGATGCTATTTCAAGCAGTTTGCTCTAAAGCGAAGCTAGCATCTTTCGAACCAAAAGTAAAGTTTTTCATGAGCTTCTATCCAGACACTGAAATCACGCCTTAGCCTCTGACGCTATAAAAATTCTTTTCAAAGATTCTAACAAAAATATTGGAGCAGGAACGAAGCGGAGAACACTTGGAGTACAATACAAAAATAACAAGCCATTTATAGTAACTTCTAAAACCCGGATATTGGTAATATTCTCTTTCGTGTGATTATTCTAAAAGATATTTATATTGGAAGATGCCAGTATCTCTTCAGAAATTTTAATAATATTCTGTTTATAATCTACATTAGTTGTTTTCATTACTATTGAAAACAGCCCAATGAATGGCTGTTTTGAGTTCCAATATCAAGGATATTACAAATACCAGTGTAGTGATTTCAATAATTTTAAATTCCTAGATGCTTTTCTTATAAGATAGTATACAGGAAAAGAATCTTAGGGGCAGTCCTTGGAAAGATTTCACTTATACATTGTCCTTTTGGCAATACTTAGAATAATTTGGCGATCTACGATAACTGAATTGGTTCTACGTAGTGGTAGTCATTTTACATTAATTATCAGTAGCATCGTTGTAATAAAACCTACAGCGCGAAACCGGACATTCTTTTAAGGTGGATGGGGGAATTATCTCAAAGAAAAATTTCATAAACAGTCGTAAATTATTTCTGCTCATAGGCTGATTTTCATGTGAACACCTGTTATCAAGCAGTCAGTTATGGAGGGCTGAGGCACAAAAATTCCTCAATGACTGTAAATGGAACGTGGTTCAATACTGTAGGCTTCTTTCGGTCAACTTTCTCGAAATAGAAAGTCTTTGAAAATTCACATTTCCAGATGAAGATATAAATGGACTGAAATTAGGAGACCATATCTCGTCTCCAGAATGCATTGTCCTCGACTCACATGGAGTTAAATAATTCATTTAATGTATTTATATCTTGAAAATCAGGTGCATATTTATTTAACTCATAAATCAACGTAGTTAAATATTCAACTATGACCATGCTTAAACGATTAGTTTGAAATCTTCGTATGTAAAATGCAAAGAATTCAGTTCTTTGCAGACAAAGGTTGCAATTAGGTCTCTTAGAAAAAATAACATACATAGTTAAAATGATATCGGCATCGAAAAAAAATCATGAGATTAGGACAAGGAAGTCTAGGAGTTACGTCAGCTCAAGATGATTTGATGATAGGCATAATAATACATCAACACTAATTGTCTTCAACCTCTCGAAGGACCCGTTGTGTGAACTTTTATAGATTGGTCTCTTCCAACTGTCCAGAAATGGAGGAATTTTTTCCATCATCTGATTGTCTTCATTCAGCTTGCAAATCCAGATATCGTTTGATGTGACGATACTGGAGAACATAATGCAATATTGCCAGAATTAGAGAGCAGGAGAGTTATAGTGAGCGGTGGTGACGTCACATTCTGTAGAACCTCTTTCACCGAGTGAATGAAGCGTAAATTAAATATTGTTTTATTTATTTATCAGTTTGTTTTCTGATATTAGTCTTTCGTACTGTGCTCGCTCTTGTTAGTCCCTTGTTTGCACCAAATACCCAACTTAAGTCTAACTAGTAAATGCATACTAATATCGTAATTTCATTTAAAAAGACTGATATTTAATATTCCCAAGTTGAACCATTTTGAGTTTTTATGGTTGTTTTTAAAAGATAAAGGAAATATTTCTTTTTTGTTGCATTCTAGCCAACAATTTATTGTGATTTCATCCCAAGAAAAGAATTTCATAAAACTCCATTACGAAGTTTCAAAATTCTTTATTTTTAATACTTTACTAAAAGTTTTTTTTATATAAAATGCGTGCTGTAGGATCTTATGCTTTATTAAAGAATCCAGAGTAAACTTTCAAATTTTTTAGCACTTCAATGAAGAATAAAAAAAATCAAGATCTCATGGATGAAGCGTGCAACAGAGTATTAATAAATAACGCGCTGTGTGAAAGTTATCATACATGTTTTGTACTCCTGCTCATAATGCCTTTTATGCAATAGATACACGCATCTGGGTTGTGCTAACCACGGAAATACAATTTCGAATTCGTCCCAAGCAACATATTGCTTGGAGGAAGAGAGAGGTGGGATTCAAAAAAAGAACTAACTGCGTTAATAGTCATAATACAGAATGTTTGCTTCGCTAAACTGATTTTGAAGTGGTTTAAGAATATAAAACAGTAACCGTGTTTAGAAAGAACATGAAATTTGTTCTTGTCTTTTTTTTGAAATACGTAAATTATTTCCAACTTTTTAAACAACGGTGCATGGATTGTGTTACGTTTCCCTATTTTTTACTCGAGTGAACTAGCTGGTTTGCATTTCTTAAACACAGCTTTTTTTTTAAACAGTATTTAAGAAAATAGTTAATTTTAAATAATTCTTATAATTGCTATGCCTCAGGAAATTTTGCAAAAGTACAAATGAAACAACTGAACTGCACAAGTTATTCCTCTGCGCAACCTATGAAAAGAAGTCGCTGAGTGTGATAATTGACATGACACTCACATCGATTATCATAAAATATCATCACTACGTGGCCTAATTAATCTCTGTGACAAGAGTATCTTCAGCATCTGCTATTCAGATAGCTAAGTAATTCTCTGAAGGGAAGGAGAACTCAATCTGTGGCCGAACTGAAACTATCTTGCTTTGCCATACACCGAATTACGTAGCTATCAAATCTCTCACCAAATTTTCATAGACCAAATTGTCACGTACAGCCAAATATCATTCACCAAACTGTCGCGTTCATCGAACTGTTAACAGATTAACATTGATCCCTTTCTGGATAGTATTAGCGATACACGTATGTAGTCTGGGAAAAGCATATTTCCCTAAAAGATTTTGTTCTGGACAGCATTAGTTTTTGACCTACAAAAGAGGTCTATCTTTAATACTTATTCTGTTTGGTTTAATATAACGTCAGAATGTTAAAGTTAATTTTGTTGTCACATTTCCAGTAGTGGAAAGCTCTCTCTTATCTCTTCTTATACTCTTGAAGCACGTATTTTAATGAGAACCACATTGTAAAGTGGGTATGATGCACTTCTTAAGATTTAAAGTCTACCACACTCGTTTTTTGTCCTTTAAAAGATTTATGATAATATGTTTTTCTTTTAACTGTTCGCCAACTCAGGTATCCTATTATCAGTTAGCTCAGCAATGACGTACATGATATTAAAATGAAAGATATCTTATTGTAAGATTAGAACTGTGGTGGAAAGAAACAGTTGCCCATCTAGGGACATTATACACAATGAACGAAATTTGCAGTAATTTAAATGCTATCACTTTATAAAAATAATGTCATCACTTCATCATTAAGTTAATTTCATTTAGTCTTGATGCCCCATACGGCATAATTACTCTCTTTGATTAATCACTGAATTTTTACTATTAGTTGTGATAGGATGCCTTAAATATTTCTTGCGCCCAGTAAAATAGAAGCAGCTACATTTATGTGACAGTATCTGTAACATCCCAGAGAGCAGTCTTTTAATTATCGCTTTGTCGGATGAAAGAAATCAATTTAATCTTTAAGCGAAAGAAGCAAATTCGGATGTCACCGTAATCATTTACACCTTGAAAAATAAAGTACCTCTAAATTAGCGCATATGATTTTTTTCAAATAAGAGGGTAAAAGAGATTAATCTATTGATAGGAACTCAAGTTCAGGAGTTTAAAGTTTCACAAACATCTATTACATGTGTTAATGGGAATTAAAAACCTAAAAAAACCTTGTGTGGAATGAAAAACCTGAAAGCATTGCGTAAGATTCAAACCTAGAATTTTGGAAGCATTTTAAGAGACAAAAGCAAAAATGCGCAATCAACAAGATCAAGAAAGAGACGAGATCAAAAATATATTTGGAAATAAATTATATTTCGAAGTGTTCATGTTCGTTTTCTCTTGTGCCTTTTGCGTTTACGGTAAGTTCTCTTTTACTCTATGGGCATTTCCATCCTCTGTAATACCAATTATGAACCGCATGCCTAATGCATATCCCACCCTTTTTCACTTTTGTTTTTGACGTTAATTTCCCTAATTTTCTATACACTTAAATTTTCATAATGCCTTAATTAATCCCAAATCATTTACATCTCTTAGTTTAATTATAAACTTTAATGGCATGTATTTTATATCCGAAACAAAGACATAGGGTTGATATTGTTACCTTTACTTGCAGTCATCATGATTGGTCCTTGAAAAGTGACGCCAAAGTTGCAAGTAATGTGACAGTATCTTTTTACTTAACATTATTTCATTTTGTATTATACTTTTTTTTTCTCTTGCTATCTCTAAACTAATTGTGGTTATTCGTTATTAACTTTCTATTTCTCTATTCTTCCCATTGATCTTATCACTTAAATTAATATTCATCACGGTTTCTCTGCTTGTTAGTAGTCGTTCAATGCAAATTTGTTCTTTCATTCCTTCTTTTCTCTCCCTCTTTATTAGTAAATTAATAAGAGGAGTTTACCTCAATATAGTACGTGGAACACTTCCGTGTGATACCCTCCAGAAATTAAAACGGAAAAAACGAAAAAATCGACAACTTACCAATATAATAAAGTAAAATATAAATAATTAAATAATCAATTTAACTCAATTCAAAATCAATTCAAAACAATTAAAATTCAAATTAACGCAATTAAAAGAATCTAACGAAAATATTCAAAACGATTTTCCTTCCTGAAGCTGACAATGCTTTTCGACCGACTGTCGTGATCACAGGAATGAAAATTACCGAATCAGGCTAAACCTGCACCTTAAACAGTGATTGTGTCTTCGCGCATGCGCGTAAAGGTCCACGCATCGGAGATCAAATATGGCCGCCGAACATTAACAGAATTCTCGTGTAATTTAATTTCAACGGTTTCTGCAATTAATAGTCGCGTATAATTACGTTGAACGTTAAGTATTTTGGCCTCGTTAAATAAAAAAGTATGTTTTCGTTAATGGCATGAAAGGCTAATTCTGACGCTGCTGAACGAGAAGCACGAACAGAGGCTTCGTGTTGATTTACACGGATATTAAGAGAAAACCGCGTGGAACCCTGATAAGACGAGTCGCAATCACCGCAAGAAATGTTGTATACTAGATCATTAATTTGTGTTGCGAACGCCGAAAGAACCGAGCGATTGTTCAGTATAGTGTGTAACTTCCGTATAGGCCTAGCTATAATTTTAAATTCGGTATCTTTAAAGAATCTGTTAAGCTGTTTGTGCCACTGTTCAACATATGGGACAGAAATAAAGTATTTTTTGATATTATTATTGTTGATTGGTGCAGTATTTTGTATCCTATCCTTAGCTTGTACCCTAATTCGATTTATTGTGTTAATGGGATAACCCCTGTTCAAGAATCTGGTAGTTAATATTTGTATTTCTGAGTCTAAAGCAGAATCCGTCGTTGAATATTTATAGGCATTTAGAAATTGATTAAAGATAATCGATCTTTTGTAGGTGAACGGGTGGTAGCTATTATAATGTAGAAGCATACCGGTGTTTGTGGGTTTTCGATAGATGCTAAATTGTATTTTGTTCGAGTCTCGGGTAAGCGTGAAATTTAGAAAGTTTAATGACTTAATGATTTAAGGTGCAGGTTTAGCCTGATTCGGTAATTTTCATTCCTGTGATCACGACAGTCGGTCGAAAAGCATTGTCAGCTTCAGGAAGGAAAATCGTTTTGAATATTTTCGTTAGATTCTTTTAATTGCGTTAATTTGAATTTTAATTGTTTTGAATTGATTTTGAATTGAGTTAAATTGATTATTTAATTATTTATATTTTACTTTATTATATTGGTAAGTTGTCGATTTTTTCGTTTTTTCCGTTTTAATTTCTGGAGGGTATCACACGGAAGTGTTCCACGTACTATATTGAGGTAAACTCCTCTTATTAATTTACTAATATTATCAACGTAGAACATATTGAGTATTACAGCTCTGATTCATACTATCTAATTAATTTTCTCCCTCTTTATATATATATACACACACTGTAAATATATATTTTATACTCCATATATAATTTAAATATAAATGAAAAATATGACAGTCGTAAGGCAAGTAAGTGACGAATAGAAAGCAAACCAGTACTTAACACAGCACCAAACAAAGAAGGATGAGGAGGAATAAATCAAGGTAACGGATGTTGCCGAAGGTATACGATCCTAATATAATTTTGAAGAAAATTCCCATTAATAAAATGCCAATTAATTCAAATTTAGCGGCACTCATTAGACGCCTGCAGGATCCAAATTACGTGAATGTCACTATAAATGGAAAAGAAAACCAGCCATAACACGTAACTAACAGAATTAAACAAAATAAAAAAACATTTTATATTCTGAGGTCACAATATAATTTGCAAGGCTTTAATACTGTGCAGTACCAGTTGCATAAGCGGGCGCTTGAATTCTTAACTATTCCAAGTTGGTTATCCAACGTGTGTGTTAATTTTCAAATTTGTTGGATGCTGCAACTTGGAATTTAGGAGAATGATTTATCGATAAAAGAAATACTGTCACTTACTATAGAGCTGAGTCTACTATGAGTAGGCATTACCTAGAGAGGAGTCCAATCTGGTAATGTCAGCTGCATTCTTCCACCATCTTTCTACCAATGTCGTTCTTAAAGATTGTTTCGGGGCTTATTCAGATTAGCCTATCTTAAGTTTATTTAAAGAACTTGTCTCTTCCATCGGATCGCTTTGGCGAAATCTATTGTTCGAACTATCTATCGCGGCTCCATCATCAATCTTGATCTCTGCAGATTGATTAATCTACTTATTCCCGACTCCCGCGAGTAATCTACGCTTGCAGAAATATTTACCGCTACTCCAATTTAAGAGGTAATAAAGTTCATTCCTCTTCTTCTGGAAGTATGGCTTAGCACATTGCTAAGGTTGCTTTGCCATGATTAATGTTAGGGATTCACAGTTTCAGACCTTGCCTCTAGCCAGTCTCACTTAAAGTGAGGGTGATTGCCCGTTTTTCTGCGATAAAATTGTACTCAAGTTCTGCATTCACTCTGTATCCCAGAAGACAACTGCTTTATTTTATTTTAATGTCGCCTGTTTGCTTTTGATTTGGCAAAAACGCAATTTACAGATGTGAATAGTATAAAAATTGCGTTTTCGAAATTTTAAGATTCACCTAAACCACTCCAGGAAAGTATCCTCGCACTCATAGGATTTACATTAACGTCACTGCCACTCATTTCCACGCCCAACCCTCCTTGGTAAGCTTTCCACCAAAGAACGATAGACTGTAGTGGATATTTTCCTCCTTTTCTTCTGTAGAGCAGTGAACAGGTGAAGTTCCACCGTGGATCGTGTTGGTCTTGCCCTCACTCAGTGCTCCTGTTCATCCATAGGTGTTCTAAAGAGTTCAATTCAGAATCTGCGCTGGTCAATCTAACTTTTATACATTATGCACCATTCTCAAACAGCAGCGGTAGGGCATGGGACATTGTCGTCCTAAATAAACAGGGGTCATGCTAAACAATCACGCTTTAAGGAGCATGAAGCTGCCTAGAACGTTAAGTTAGGTGAACCCACACACACACCCGCCAAATAGTGCTACACCATAGCGCTTCTCGTTCGAACTTCATTGTTGTCACAATGCATTTCGGCAGCAATTGTCATCAAGGCATTCTCAACCATTCCATCTAATTAGAATTGTAGTTAAATTCTTCCCTCCATAGACTGGATTTCCACTGGACCATGGACCAGTTACTGCAGATGCACCACGCAAGAAGTCCTCCATGATATTATAGGCAAACCGCTATACTGTCATTCGTTTGGAGAATTCTGGAATTGATTTCCTGCCTGGGAGGAATTTCTCTTAGTCCTCTTCAATCGCGGCTGTAGTAGAAATTCAAGCTCCTTGTCAAATTTATTCTGATTTTTCTAACCTCAACTCATCCTCAATATCTTTTCATTATTGGAAAATCTTACAATGTAGGGATCGAAACCTAGTGAGATCTCGTCCGTGTAATTTTATTTGATGCATAAATTACAGTTCGGTATAGCTTATACATCGCATTGGCAATTAATAAAATGAGCAAGTGTTGTGGTCTTCTCTGTATCCGTTGCCATATATATTCCGCTAAAAGATAGGGTATTTGAAACTGGCTGTTGTGTCATTTAGAAGTTCTTTTAAACTGACTAAACAACGAGGGAAACCGATTTGTTTTGTGGAATTTTTCTGATCTCCTATATAATTGAAACCTGAAAGAAGACAACTAGCAAAAAACACACTCAACTTTTAGAGAAACTGCGGTAAAAAAGGGGAGGGGAGAGGAAAAAAGAAAAATTCTAAACCGAGATCTGTTGACGAATTTCTCGAAGAAAGAAGGCATTAGTTTCCTTAAGTTTTTGAAAGTTTATCGGTAACTTTTATCTATATAGAGAAACTCTTTAGTGAGAATTCCAAGGGATGAAGACACAAAATACCGAAATCAATGGAGAATATTTCTAGTTCGCTTTTATTTCTAACAATACTAGTGCAGGAAGGAAAATCTACAAGGAAGTCGTCCTGTTCTCCTGCTTGGTAAAGTTTCTTGAAACCAGCAGCCTTAAGTAGTATTTGGGAGATAAGAGGATTAAGGGATTTCTGCTTCCATCTTTCAAAAGTTGTTTTGGGTCAGCACTTATTAAGATCGATAGGACTACCGGACAATGGGGGAGGGCTATAATGTTAATCTGATAGAGCCAGCCTGGTTGGGAATTTTGTGATTACACTGGATTCTTGTTATAAGAGAAGCGCAGAGCAGATGCCTTCCTAAATTTCTTAATCCAAACAAATATACTATGAACGTAAATCGAGAATAGGGACTTTGTGTTAAATCCTTCTTTCCATGGGAGAAATAAATAAAAGTGATACTCTGAGAATAAATTGGGAATTTAGTTACAGCTTGAATAATTCATATGGGTTTTTTGTCTCGTTATATTAGCGTAGAAATACCCTACTTCAAATAACTTAGGAGTCAGATTTTTAAGTTTAAAGAGAAAGTTAAAAAAAAACATTAAATCGCTGGTAGTTAGATGAATGTTTTTTTTGTAATGAATAAGATCTTTATTTGTAATTCAACAATGATTAAGGATTATTCATGGCACATGAACATGCATAGTGCACTGCGTAATTGGTTAATGAAGGTATTTTCTTTTATAAAACTGTTATAACTGCCCAGAAATTTAAGAGCAGAGAAGTATAATGGCTTTGGTAATTATCCCGTTTACTGACGATCCCCCAGCATTACGTATGAAGTTTTGTAATTATTGTGCATCGCTTAAGTGCCAAGGTCTTGCTGTGCGTGTTATTCGCCCATTCTCTCTCTGCTGTACATAATAGGGACTAGTGTTAGGAAGTAATTAAGGGCATTCGGTCTCCGACCATTAGCAAACACAAGATATTGTGTTGTTGTGTAGGGGCTGACCACATTGTTGACATGAATGATTACCTCGTTCAAATTGATTTCCCTGTAATAAGCACTAGTTCGAAATACTTATACTTTAAATAAAATTTTACCAAATCACATGTTTTTGTTAAGTTTCTCTGCAGGTTTCGTTTAGAAATGTATGCAATGCATTCTATAATTTTTCACTGATCACCAGGAAAGTTTATAAATGTATTATAAAGTACAGAATGTTGTGAGAATAAACGGCTGATCTGAGTTCGTTCAATATAAATTCAAAGTTTTACTTTGTGGAATTTGAATATCTATTATAATAGTTTTGAGTAAAACTTACGTGTTTTTATCTACTCAGAATCCTCCCTTATTTAGAAAGATAGAGTAACCAAACTTGATCTCCTTTTTCATTTAGGACAAATTTAACACTCCATCCAAGAGTACTGGACCACTATAATTCAGAATGATCCAGCCAATCATTTGATGTCCATCTCTCTCTCTCACTGAGAGCAAAGCCGAATATCTTCGAGTCCAAAATATTAATCCATACATTCCTCGTTTTATTATAGTTCCTAAGCAGTTCTTAAAGCCCCTCTTCAGAGTACTACTAGTACCACTACTCTGTCATAAAAGAAAAGACTATGCTACGCGGATGACATCAAACTGATGATCCATATTAAGAGATTTGACAACCCGAAACGGATCACAGAAAAGAGGTATCATCGACTCGATAAAATTGCAGCTTTCTTCACTCAATTCGGCTTACAAATCCAGCCGGCTACATTAAGCTCGAGTACTAAACTCGCTGAATAATTCTGTGCAAAATCTCCATCTGTTTCAGGGTGGACAAATTTTAGATAGCCTTTTTTTCGAAGCTCTGGTTTCACATGGAATCGTTTCATTTCAAGCTATGTCGATGAAGGTAGCCGTAGCCGAGTGGTCAGGCACGAGGATGCATAAGTACACGTGCCTTGGGTGACCGGGGTTTGAAGCCCATGACTACTAAATACGATGATGTTCCCTGTATTCTCTCTATATTGTGAACTACTCTGACCGTGTGGTCGTCCCGGAATATAAAAAGAAAATTTATTTATATATTTATTTAAATGAAACACTGGTGCATGTTCGAGAATTAGCAGATGCCATTTTGCAGATTTTCTGTATTTAGCAGTTCTTTATGCAGTATAAATCGAGGGATTGGCAGCACCTATCGTCCCCGAGTAACCTGTAAAAAGGAGCATACTCCCCACGGCGTATAAAAATAGCACTTGAAATGCTCAAACTGCTAAAAAAATAGAAAACATAGGAATAATGACTGCAGATTAAATTTTTTATTTGGGACAAATGTGATTGGCGAACATCACTCTCTTCCTCACTGTATCGGGGCAATTCATCAATTTCTGCATTAAGAATTAACCCAAACCGGAGAGACAGGATTTTACCGAACCAATGCCTTTAGAAAATTCAGGACCTTGCTACTGGTTATGTCAAATTCGCACCAGATAAGGCTTACAGGTCACAACTTCTGAACTAACGTAGACCCTCCCCCCTTTCCATCATCTATTACGTAACTGGAAGATTTGAAAACAGAACTGTGTAGCCTATACTTACTCTCCAGATAAGGCCATAATACAGTGCTAAAATTCATCAGAATGAAAACTGCCGCCTGCGTGCCATAGGACACTTTTGGGCAATGTCTGTTATTTGTAATATGTTGTTCTATGTTATGATTCCTCTCTTAAATTTATTTCTAAAATTAAACGTCTGTAATTACATTCATTTCTAAAGTTAATTGTTGCTTTCTGTCTAAATGTTCTGAAACTTCTGTGTGAGAGGGTGGGTGCTAGAGTCCACTGAGTAGATGGATAATGTGAGGAGCTTCATACACTTCCCTCCACTCAGTGGGTTCCATTTTCCTTTGTATATCCCTGCCATTTATATATTGTTATGAGTAAAGCTGTATCAAACACACAATATAGACTTATTTATATATAATGAAACAAAAATGTACACAATAAAAAAAACTGTCCGAATTCTGCTTTTGAATTAGGGAAAATGCCCCAATTGTTCATAAATCCATTGCAGAAAATTATATAATTCCTGGCCTGATTCTGAAAGGAATTATATTATTAGATTATTTTAGAAAATTCCAGGAATTAGATTATTTTAGTAAGCCCTAGATCTAGAGATCGAGCACATCAATGCTTTACCATGTCCAATCCAACAAATACGAAATATGCTATTCTTGGGGTGAGAGTTCACTGGGAAAGAGATCGCTATTCATCTTCTGATTGAAAAATTAACGTTTGTCTTCTTCCCGGATTGGTAATATTTACCAATAGTAGTAATACCAATAGTAGTAGTAGAAATTGGTAATATTTACCAATAATATTTACCTTCAGTAGCTGATTTCAGGTTAATTGTAAACATGATATTAAGGTTTAGCCACATTTAAGAAAGATGCCTTAATGAAAGAAAATCTTTAGCTGGGTATGATCAAACTCTCCGGAATCCTCCTTCACTGTCTATTAGTAATTGCCACAAACCGATAAACTGCTTTGTGGAGTTGGTAACTGTTGAAGAATATTCCATTAGCACTTGAAAAGTAAAAAAGAAATGCATTTTAAGTGGTTATTTCTCATTTGTCAATTGACTTTCACCTGAGACTAATTTAAGAGCACAATGGGAGAATGCTATTTCTAGAAAGCAATAAGATTCTATTTAATTGTTATTCACAGGTTGGAACTGAGTTCATTCAATTATCAACAGTATTTAAACAGTTCACTGAATGCAAATTAATGTCACTGTATATAAACGTAGTTGTATTATCAACAGCGATTAACTCCTTTGTTCCATTTTCATTAATCGACAAGTTAGAACCATCGATCCACTACTTAACTGGCTTTTAATAGAAATTAAGGGGACCAACTATGAATAGGAAATCGTTGTTAGTTGAGCAAATAAGCAGTGGGATTTAAATTAGAATATGATTTCTATTCCTACAATTTTATTTGTTTTTAGTCTTCACTACTAGTTACTTGTAGGCCACTAATTTCAATTAATAAATTGCGATGTACCCATCGCAGTTTATTAATTTAAATTAGTGGCTTAAGTTAAATACAATTTATTTCAATAACAGAGACCTTTATGTTGTGCTATATTTGGATGTAATATTTCGCTTTTGAGCTATAACTCATAAAACTTTCATTAATAACCGAAATCTTTTAATTATAAAATACTCGATGTTATGTATAGAACGTTTCATATTGAACTCCTATACCTTAAATAATATAAAATCAGGCCATTAAAATGAAAAATTATCTTAACCTTCGAATTATCTGATGGGTCTGTCTGTACCCGTGCAACGCTTTCGAATAATCTGCGTCATCATTAAAATGATCGAACTGGTAATAAATCGACCGCAAAAAACAATTATTAATACATTTACGTGTTATAAAATCAAATAACTCCGCGACGAATTTAATTAAAAAATGTATTTAAAGGAAAATTACGTTTAAAATAACTTATTGGATACTTTACTTTTTGTGAAAATATAAAACAGCTTGATGCAAAAACTCTACTCATAAATTGACACTCTTCGTTTTGTTTTGAGTGAAAACAGTGTTTATGCAAAAACATTTATGCACGGTATACTTAAAGTGAAATTAGCTCTTACTTGAAAGAGACCCTTGCTAGAAGCGAGTGAATAGTACTGTAGTTTGAGTCAAACTCGGTTCAAGAAGTTTTAGCACGTAAACTACTGCTCAACGAACTTTGTCTAGACAAAGAGAGAGAGAGAGAGAGAGAGAGAGAAAGAGCAGGAAAACTGCTTTGTGTTTAATATAATCGAAAGGGTTAAAAGTGACAATTAAGGCATTCGACTTTTTATATTTGTAGCTTAAGATTTAGACAAAGCATATACTCGTATATGTATTCATTTGTGATATATATATAGTCTGCCTTGGGCATCCAGAAGCTGCGTAATTACATTCACGATAGATAGAACAGCTTGACTACTGTCTAATTGTGACATTCTTATTTTTCACAGAATAATTTATGGACTACTTTGTTTTCCATTTTCGGTTAGGAAGAATGTCGCTACTTTACACAGATATTTTATTCCCAGTTTGCATATAAATTGTCACATGAAATTTTCAGATCAAGTTAATCATTAAAGATTTATAGCCACAGTTTTAACAGGTTATTAAATTGAGCAGCCCTTAAATTAGATTTTACTGCTTTCCATATTAAATTTCTTAATTCAATTCTTGCAGATGTTAGCGCAGAAAATAACAGTGTAATAGAGCAATAAAGCAAGGTTGTTTTATTTGGTGCTTAAAAGTGAAGTGCGTATGTGTGTGCGAGAGAGAAAGAAAGAAATATGTGAGTGAGAGAGAGAGAGAGCGGGAGATGAGATCTGATGTAATAAACCAAGGATCTACAGAAATTGATCGTAAAGTGAATTAGCAGGTAAAGACAGGAAGTTTCTCTGCAGCATGATTACGTATATAATAAACAAGGTCTGGCTGAAGTTATCACTGCAAGGCACTAAAGTAGAAATCTCATTTAGACCAGCATCAAGGATCAAACACAGTAATTCATTGTCAGTGCCAAGAACGACAGTATATATCATTTAAGGGAAAATCTAGCTAGTTTAGCCAATTACAGACCTGCGCTTTCACTTTACTCTGAAACTTTACTCTGAATAATGGATATACCTAAATGGATTAGAGAATTCTGTATATAGTTCTCCCTTTCTCAAATAAATTTCTGCCTTGTAGAGACTTTATATTTCATTATTCCTAAGGTTTTGGAGTTTTCCCCGACTCGATACTAATTATACCGGTGACATTCCTGCACCTGCCAAGCAGATCGAGAATAATAATACTTTTCAATGAGAACTGTGTGTGCAGAAAGAAGAATTTTGCTTGCCCTATAATTCTATCTATTATTAAAAATACTTCGCTTCTCTTTAGGTTTTTCTCCAGAAATGAAACAGAAGTGAATACTGTTATTCTTTTGAAAGGAGAACGGCATAACAATGGTTGAATTCCTATCGTTTTTAATCATGGGGCTTCTGCTTTTATAAAAGAAAATGGCTGATAATATAAAAGAAAAACAGTGAAAGAATTAATTGCCCTCCTTTAGGGAAGTAAAGTCTGTGGCATGAAAGAACAATGATTTTCACTCCCAGTAGACCCTTTCAGAATAAAATTGCTTTTCAAAACCATTCGAAAACTTACTTAGTATAGCAAATAATGAATAATTTTCTCCTTTAGGTGCAAAATCCAATTAATTTAAAATTGTAAAGAAAAGTTTCTTTCGGCTTCAACCGTGTGAATCAGAAATATTTGTATCAAATAACTATTCACTCTTTCTGAAGGAAAATAGTAGTCCTGTGTGATAATTATTGACTAGAGACGGAAATGTTCCAAATTAAAAACTAAACTATTCGGCAGAAAGGTGTTTTTATACTGGAAACAGACGCTTATTTTTATTTACGCTGCAATTAAAGAGGGACTAATAATTTTTCTAAAAGTTTCAATTTTTAGAAATTTTTCATTCCACTGGATAGAAATGACAAGTAGATCTAAAGTGATACGACGGGTTTCTTAATAATCATCGTTATTTTCTTAGTGATTTGCAATTATTTCTACTTAGATTCGTTTGAGTTCACAGAAAAATATATAAAAATTCAAAAATACATTAAATAAACAATAAATAAAGCAGTTTTTATCTTTTTTCCCCATTCGTTGGCACACTAACCATAACTACTTCAACTTCATTCTAATTACTGGGGGCACTGCTTTTGCCTCCACCTGTAGGAAAGTAATCCACAGTAATAAAATCACTCTCCCAAAGTCAAAGAAGAACAAGATGAGCAGATACAAACACCCTCATCCTTGCTGTATTGTTCTTATCTCAGAAGAATAAAAAGTATCCTAGGAAAAATGTTTCTCCCTCCCGCTCATTTTATTGAGTGTTGAAACGATCGACTGGATCATTAAACGCAATGAAACGACTGGAATCAGGGATTTTCTTCAACTTCGAGAGTAAGATGAAAGAAACCTTGGAGATCCACAATGAACTCAAAAATCAGGACGTTAAATCAGTAAAATGTTTAGTATTAGTATTTTTAATGGTTAAATAATGCAAGGGAGGGGACTTCTGCATCTGAAAAAGAAGTTTCTAGCAATAGGTACAAATCCTTTTGAAGGACCATAGTATGGTTCCAACCACCTTCTCAACTTTAATCATCAGCAGACTTTGACAGCTTCCCTTGTATTTCCTCATCAGTAACATTTTAGGAAAGTAAGAAATAGAAAAGGTCTCAGAGAATTGATCCTTGAAGTACCCAATTTACTACTACAGCCCACTCTGATTAATGCCTATTTATGAACCTTCAGCTAATTCCTAATTTACTAATGAATCATTCCTGATTTCTTGACCTGTTCTAATTTATACAACAACCTCCAGTAGCAACCGTATCAAAAGTCTTAATAGGATCCACATATAAAATGCCAACTCTTACTTTTTGCATCGAACTATTTTATAATCTCATCTTAGTATTATTATTATTTACAAGATTTGTCGGGCAACAAAACCATGCCAAAATCCATTTAGGAGGTTACGCTTGTCCAAATCGGCTTGTATTGTATCGTATAACTATAGATTCCATAACTTATGAATCACAGAATTTGTATGTATTTATAAATAAATAAATACTTTTACTGACCGGCAGTTATATACGCAAACTCAGGCTCGTGTTGTGGAATTGTACTCTATTCAGGGAAAGGGGTTGAGTACATGTAAACAAAAGCAAGTGAAACTCAAAAATCACGAGTGCTGATGATTCAAGTTTCAATCTTATTGCATAATCCTTACTTTCGTTGGGGTATTGTTAATCCCAAACCATTGTGAAAACGTTATCCACAAAATGTTTGTTTACAGCTACTGTCTACTTTCTGTGAGCAGTCTATTCTGTTGAATGTAATTAATTTACCATCAGGGCTGATTGTTTTTTTTTTGGGGGGGGGGGTAACTATCCAAGAGTTCTGGGAACGTATAGGAACGTTACATCAACGAGATTCTTCGAATGAGCTGTAGTACACGAACTTTCATCATATAATTTAGTTTACAGCAATGGTCGGAGGAATCTGCTAGAGGAAAATTGTCTGGAGAGCGAATCTCTCTATAAGCTGCATGCATCAGATCAAAGAACATGGTATGGCGCCAACAAAGAGAACGTCTTGAAAAGAATTGAACATCCGAGCTCTTAAGAAGCTTTATGTGTCAGTCTGTTTATTTTGAACTTGGTTTTCGTATTGGTATTGGACAAATAGTTTGTGAATAGCACCTTGAAGAGGAAGCGATATTATGACATCCTTGGAAACGCTGTTTTTCCATCACTAAAATGATGGTGCTGGACCATATACGCTTTTCATCAGAACAGTGCCCTCATTGTTGCCTCCCTCAGTGGAACAAATATTTGACGAATTAGAGAGAATTGTGAGGGGTTCCTCGATAGATGGAGAGCAACATCGGTTGCCGAATTAAAAACTTCTGTAGTTTTTGGGACAAAATCTTGTTATGTCAAACATAATCAGTATGTAATGTCAGCCTCTTAATATCCATACTTTTGGTAACTTAGTATATGCGTTTGCTGCTATCAGTACGAGAATTTTTTGTTTTTGTAAAGAAGCAATTCATAGTTGATTCGAGTCTTCCTCTAAATGCTCATGTTATAGATTCATCAATATTTAAAATATCATAAATTATAAAGCATTTATCTGCTCAGATGATGGGGGAAAAAATTCATACTCCTATATGTACACCAAATTCAGAATATGGTCATAATATTTTGATGTTTGCAAAAACTACATTTATTTTGATAGATTTATATGTGAGCCTGACTTTAATGCAGTTTTTATCGATTACTTCTGTGTGTGCGCATAATTTAATCGCTGGACTAGTCGTCACTTGAGTTTAAAGAGCTTCGACTAACCGATGGAATCTGCTTGCATTATTCAATAACAGATGACGGGAAACTGTAGCACTTTATTTCGATTAATCTCGGCAGTAGGGTAATTGCCACTACGCCGTAAGAGGTCATCAGATAAACAAATATTGAGAAATCGCTTCAGGACACTTGAGTGAGTGAACGAATGCGTGCCTTCAAGTAAAATGATAGATAATGACATGAAGACATCGTCCAAGAAGAGATTATCGAATGTTTGTTCATAGGTCTTACGTAAAACGCTAATGCTAATTTCATCCGAGTGAACACAGAACTTTGGGCATTGAGGCATCAACAAAGTAGTACAAGACGATCTGCGTGGGTTTTCATGGAATAGCAAGATTATCCATTCATTCAATGTTTAAAGAGAAATGAAAGCGCTTGAAAATTTAATAAATTCTAAAATAAATGTTTTATTTATGTTTATTAAATAAATACTTTAAACCTGATTCATCAAATATTTCGATGAATTAATTATATAATTTTGATTAATAATACCTTAAAAGTGAAGGATAAAGAAATTATTAAGACAGTAATTTTGTTAAAATTATTATAATATACTGAAGAAAACCATAAACTGAAATTGAAAAGATACTTTTACACATAATAGCAAAATTTTAGTTTATTGATGAATACTTGGTTAGTTAGTTAGTTAGTTATTTGGTTTTTAGGAGCATTAGCAACTAAGGCCATATTGCTCCGGGAATATGCGGTGGTCATTCGCTGACCTTTCCGCATCCTCCGTATTTGGTGGTGACGGGCTCGAACCCCGGTCTAATCAAGAAGCGTGTGCTACGCACTGCTGCTCCTTCCCACCTGGCTACGGAGGCGCCCATGAATACTTGGATAAGAAATTATCCACCCCCTAGCAATCTACTATAATAGGTTACATTACTGGATTCATTTCAGAATCTCACCATCAGACCAAAAAATTTTATTTCCGTATTTATATCATTCCATTTGAATCCCCTTGACTCAATACTCTGAAAAACACGGAAAGGAGATCATGGTCTCCTGTGGAGTGTTTTTCTCTTGAAGTAGTGAACAGTATTGTCCTTTAATATATTATAAAGTCATTTAAAATTAAACTTTTAAATATAATTCCTCAAAAGCAATATTCTTTCAAAAATATTGATTTTTAAATATCAATTAGAGCAATACTGCTGATTGTCTGTCGAGCTTCTGCCTTAATTTCTGATAACTTATTTGAAAGAGTAACTATATCACGGGTAATTAATAAAATATGATTGCATTATTGACTTTTAAAATGATTTTTCACTTGAACAAAAGTTAGTTGGTCATTCAAACAGGTCTATGATAGCGCCAAAGAAACTCAAGAATCGTAAACCCTGCCTGATTTCGTGTCACAATTATCTCCATATATGAATATTTGGTTGTAACGCTGTGGTTCCATTTTTAATCGTAGTGCCTACTTTCCTTTTAAAATTAGATTTGATTTATGATAAATACTTAAATACACATCAATCAAGGAAATTTCCAGACTAATATTTCAAGGGCCACTCGAAGATAAAACACTTGTCTGTCCGGCATGTTGCAGGAGCTAAATTTGAGACACTGACATTCTCCTTCTGATTTTCATATGTTTGATCACTTAAAGATGCATTGGGGGTCACGTGTTCAAGGATAACACAATGTATAATTTCTGGGGCTCTTTCCCTAGCACTTCCTCTCATAAATATTTACGAAGATTTATTCTACGAGATAAGAAAGAATAAATATTAGTAAACATGTAAATGCAAGAGTTGGTTATATTAAAAATTAACTACATTATTCCAAAAACATGAAATGCAACGCATTTACTGTTTTTAACCTCTACCGAAATTCTCGTTTCTTGATTTAAGTTCATATTAAAAGTAATACAGCTAGAAATTCTTTTATTATAAAAATTTCCAATGATTTTTCATCCTGTTCGTCTATAGCATTTTTTTTATCTCAAATTGCTACCTTAAATAAAACTTACGCTATATAAATAATAAAGCAAACCAAAATTCTTTTTTTCTTTCCCGTTACGCGCATTACTTCCTGCTTGACTTACAAGTAACCATCTCTTCCTGTTTGTCACAGTCTTTACTGACGAACGCTGATGTAGCAAACAAGAAATGAAATATAAAAAAAAAAAGAAGCTTCAACGAAATTTTATCAGTTTTCCCCACCCAGCGGAAGTTCACAAGCTCCACATCATGCGCAAAAATATTTCCAGATGAAAAAGTTTGCCATTTAATAGAACTGTTAGAAGAACTTAAGCTATAAAGAATTCACAGCTGAATGGAACAAAATCAGCAATTTCTTTTCTTTTATTGCATTAGAAAAGCTTTCAGAAATGGGGCTTACGCATAGTTGAAAAATTTCACGATTCCCCGGTACATACCGCAGGGAAATCAATAGATGATTCTCAGAAGGAAAAATGAAAACCTCTGCTTACTGTGTTTATCGGTCCTTATCCATATACGGCCATAATTTCATAAATCACCTGCAAATTGCCACTGCACGCAATGCATGGTTCACACGAACGAGAAATTCTTTGGTTTATGCAGAATGTACGCAGCCTAAAAAACAAGCTTCATTGTCTTCAGACCCTCCTATTGCTTAATGAGTTTGATGTCATCTGCCTTACAGAAACATGGTTAACGGCGGATAGACAGCTTGATCTTACCCATTTTAACACCCCTTACAAACACATTGGGAATCACAGGATTAACGGGCGAGGCGGAGGTGTTGAAATCCTGTTCAACGATCGATTCCAGCCAATACGGACACGAGTGAGCCAGTCTAACAACTTTGAGGCAGTCTCCCTGACGCTGAGGAGTCCTCTTCTTCAAATCCAATGCTGCCTGGTTTACCTTCCTCCAGACCACAATGAAAACTCTAGAGCTGAGCTGCTCACGTGGTTAGCAACCAACTTAGTGCCTAAAATTCCAACTGTTGTAGCAGGCGATTTTAACTTGCCACTGCCCAGGCATGGGAATGCACTTGAGGGCCTTGAGGTCACTCTTCGTGCCTTTAGCCTTACACGGTTAGTGACGCAACCAACTAGAGCGTGTCAAGCGCTGGACCTAATCTTCCACAACTTGCAAGATATCAAACTCCTACCTAGCAACTTTCGATTCCAATCTGATCACTCGCCAATTGCATGTAAACTATCCTTACCGAGCAACTCCCTTGGGTTACCTGACGAGTACTCTGCTGAATTGCCTAGGATAGCCTTCTCTACCAAATATCTGAAGCCAGAGATCATTCTCCAACGCTTGATTGGGTTTGACTGGGAGCGTCTCTATTCTGAGCCGTTGGAGGATGCCGTTATGCTCTTGTCGGAACAACTGAAGCTAATTGCACTACATGGTGCAGCCAGAATCACCAGGATTGTTAACAGGTCGAATCGGGGTTTCAATAAGGAAACTAAGATGGCTTTCATCAAGAAGCAGAAGGCCTACCGGAAATGGCAGAAAACTCAACTTCCCTCAGACCGTTCCATCTTTAAGAAAGAAAGAGCTTGCTTCTTGAAAAAGAAAAGGCAGGTCCTTAACGAAGCGGTTCTCAATAGGTTGAAGAGTGGTAGAAGGATCCTTTCACATCATCATCATCTAGCCATTGACAAAAAGCTTGTCGAGGAATGGGCACAGTTCAACATACTGCAGGCGGATTTTCCTGACTCTGATTCCTCTCTCTCTCAGGAGGACTGGTTACCTAGGGCACACCTGTCTGAAATAGAAATAACTAGAGAGACCCTAATCGATGTCATCAATAAGCTACCCAACAAAGCCACTGTAGGTCCAGACGGTTTCCCACTCTTTATTATCAAAATTTGCAGCCCATATATAATCGACCTTCTCCTTCACCTTTTCCGACAAATTCTGCAATCTGGAATAGTTCCTTCAATTTGGAAAACCTACCATGTTAAGCCCATTCCAAAGATCAAGAAACCCAAATCTCCTAAAGATCTGCGACCAATATCCATCAGTTGTTCTTTACTCAAAATTTTTGAAAAAGTAATTCAGCCAACAATTGCCCAGCATTGCTTTGCACACAGGCCCGAGTACCTGCATACCGTTCTACAAAGGAGATCGACAACTACCAATCTTCTTGATACCCTCTTCAGAATTCAGCGCACCCTCAACAACAAATCACAGATTGATATCATATTCCTCGACATAAAATCGGCTTATGACAGAATACATCTCCCAGCTCTTTTTACCATTCTGAAACACTACTTCGGCCTGGCAGATACTTTACTTCAAATTCTGAAGTCTATTTTACTTCCTAGACATCTGTCTGTGACCCACAATGACTTTCAAGTAACTATTGACGTCTCAAGAGGCATTCCACAAGGAAGTGTACTGTCAGCTATCCTGTTTGCAGCAGTTTTGGAACCTTTCCTTGCTCAGAATCCGAACTTTGTCTCTTATGCCGACGATCTGAAGTTCTACGTGAGCTCAGATCATAGTCATCAGATTCAACATATCAACGAACAAGCTTCTAGGCAGATATTAAGCTTGGAAAGTTATCTTGCCACAATTGGGCTGCATCTGAGCCCTTCCAAATCAGCGCAACTGACGATAACCAAGAAGAAAGTCAAAAATGATATCCAAATCTTTGTTAGTGGGGAACCGGTGCAAAAGGTGACCTCTCATACTGATCTTGGCCTCACCTGGGATGTTGGACTCACTTTTCAGCCTCACTTTGCCAGAATGAGGCAGAAGACGTACGGTGCTCTTTGGGCAGTGCGTCAAGAACTCGTTGGTGTGCATCAGCCAGCGCTGCTTGTTCGGCACATCCTGAGGTGTATTTCGCCGATTCCTCTCTATGCTTCAGAAATTTGGTCATCCGCCCCTGCCTCATACCTTCAGAAGTATCTCAGTTTAGAGTACTGGTTGCTTAGATGGATGAACAGGGTGGTAGGCCACCCCCTAACTATCTCCAGATCTATCCTACAAGCAAATCTAGGCACCACTACCTGGAGACATATCATCATGACAAAAAATGTCTTCACGCTCGCACGGCTTCTAACGAGGCGAATTGATGCTCCATCGGTATCCACATTAATCTCTGGCCCGAGGAGAGCAAGGGGGGAGCACCCCGACTCCTGTGTCCCTCTACGTCTTATGCTGTCAAACATTGATTCCCTGAGGAACATGTTTCCAGCGAATTGTCTTCGGATCTTCAATAAATTTAGGATCCACCCTGATAGGTTCTGTGAAGACAAGCCCTACAGGAAGGAAATCCTGAAGAACTGCTACCAGATTATGAAATTATAATAATCACCTGCTCCTGGATATGACAGACTGTTTGTTTTTTTTTTTTTTTTTTTTTTATTACTGTATATCTTGTATATTATTGTATATTTAATCCTGTAAATATCTCGGGTCGAGCACGCATGTACTCTTGTTTATTGTACATTGTGTTCCTCGCACCTTAGTGTGTAAATATTCACACCCTTCTGGCACAGAGCCGTCCCAGGGTGACCCAAGGTTTCTTGGGAAATAAACTGATTTAATAAATAAATAAATAAATAAATAAATAAATAGGACAAGTCAAAAAGGAAATTCGTATTTAGAAAGCATTTTGGAGTGCGCTTGTTTGCGAGAGGTGCCATTTTATGATCTGACGACTTTAATGGTTATAATTTAGTAGGTAAATTAGCACTGACAGATAAATTTAACAACACTTTGAGTAGTGTGATGGGCGAAAATGCACTGCTAGTTTATTATCTTAGAAGTGAAGAACATCTATTCCGAAATAATGACATTATACCAATTTGGAATAGAAATTGCTACTCATTTAAACGCCTTTGAGCCTTTAGAATTTGCCAAAAGTCACAGGGCGAGTGATTTTTCGAATTCAGTTCAGTTTTCTTTGGTCCAAATGGATGGCTATTGATTACAATGAGTGCTAAATCCATTGTAAATCCACCAATTAACGCAGGAATATAATTCTGTTTAATGGATACGAGTATCAAATATGAATGGCTGATTACAATGAGTGCTTATTAGTTATTTTCTGTAGGACTGAAGACTACATTTAGATACTTGTGTTTCTACAAATAGTTGCTGCAAGTACGAGTGTTGTATTTTAATTATAATGAATCTTGAAAGCAGGCAGAGAACATATGCAACTTATATGGAGTTAGAGATATCTTGGGACAGAACTACTTGCGGAATTCATCCAGTGAAGGGACTGAATACTGATTTCTTAGTCAATACATCCCATACCAAATAACAATATAAGTTGAAGTTCGGAGGCTCACCTTAGTTTTCAAAATTAACTTAATTTTTAGTTTGAAAACTTGGGAATTCGAACACAAACTCTTCAATTACAAAGAATATAAAATGAACTTTCAAGAGAATTTTTCTGTACATTTTAAATTATTATTAAAATGAAATGATATTTCAGCCACTTTGGGGGAAAATGGAAGAAAATATCCTAAAAAATACAAATTTTCAATTATATGCATACATTTTATAAAAGAGAAAATATCAAAAAAAAAAAAACATTGGAGGAAAAGGGTATAGAAATAGTTACAATTATATCAATATCTGTCATAAAGACAGTGAGTCTCCAAAAAAGAAAATCGATAGTACTGCTCTAAGCGGTGATGAAAAGACAGATAAAAATGCATCCCGAACCTTCCAGAAATATTGATTATTTCTCTTGTTACCTCAAAGAAATTCGTGTTTATTAACATTCCTCCATTCCCTATCCTCTTTTTGAAAAGAAAGCAGGTTTCGCACAGTATATAGCAACAGAACAAGAGACAGCGACTGCCCTTTCATTTTGTATCTCCATTTATAAATATATAATGACAACTAAGTTATCTATCATGGCCTGAATAGTACAGTTAGCATTTTTGTATGAGTTTTCCCAATTCGCAGCTCTTATCTGTCCCTGTATATAGCCATTCTAGGAAGATATTTTCAAAGGCTACGTATTTTAAAGGAATTCTGATACGTTAGCTAAATTTTTACCACATTTTCATCCATTTTTCCAACTTTGACAAAAGGAAAGAATGATTTCAAGGCGCCTAGCGATTTCCTCTTTTTAAGTTGAATCCATAAGGTCATGATTGTAAACAGTAAATGGTGCTGAAAATTCCAACGGCAACATTCAAGAGTGAAATAGTTCCTTTTTTAGCACATGGCATCTTATAAGAGAAATGACCCACCTCATTCCTTTGCGCCTTAGCTATTTCTTTTCAAAGCTGGTATGAAGTAAAGAATATTTTAAAATGGATAGACAAATATACCAGTATGAACGCGAAAAGATGATTTCAATAGATATATATGTATGTAGCATCTTATTGAAAAATATGGAATAAGACAGTGATTCATTTTGAAATGAAACAGTTCTTTGCGGTGCCATTCGAGATTGTATGATTTTGTGCTCCTTAATGCTTGCTCCGATGTTGAAGCAAAGAAATATATTCTCGGTGTAAGGTGTATTTAGTGTCAGACGGCACCAGGGGTTTCCCCCATCTCCGTGTTGCTTTCATTGTGGGTGTACCAGTTCACTGGGAAATGCCAGAGATTTAAAAGTGTGTGGGCTTTGTATCTGTGTGATGTCGTGTACCGTTGTTCATCTGGTCGTTTAGCCGCTGGACCCCTGCTGAGGCCCAACGTTGCCCCACCTTCGCCCCGTGGAGGCAGACCAGGAACCCAGTAGTTTTAGTTTCACTCTGCAGGTCCTGCCACCTAATTTCCTGAGATTTCAGAGGCTAGGACCTAAAAAAAAAAACAAAAAAAACGCGCGCGCTCTTTTATATGCACGTACGTACAGACAGAGACATATATCCATCATCGTCGGTTTGATGATCGTTAGGTGAGGGTGATAATGCTTGCATAATAAAGGGCGAACGGGAATTTTGACATAATTAAGTTTTTGTGTGTGGGACATTCGCTAGCATAAAGATAGTGGGTGGGAGACTGAAGGCTGGGGGGGTTAAGGCAGAAATATGGGGATGATAGAGTAGGCAACCCCAGAAGTCAGTGAGGCATGCCCATGCCTCACCAGGAGAAAGTAGGGGGTGCGGGGGGGACTGTCCCACCACCAGCGCAGGGGAGGGGGTGGAAAGGCACCAGGCAAGGGAGCCCGGTGAGCTGAAGAACAGATGTTCTTTGGTTATAATGGTAGTGGGTTGTGGGCTGCGGCCATTTGGTTTCTCCTCGGCCTCCTCCTCGTGAACAGTGCCTGTGCATAATCCGAGAAGGCTTGATACTCCTCCTTTGTGTCTAGGAGGTGATGTTCTTGTCCCTGTGGTAAGTAGTGGATTCTGGTGAGTAAAACACCACGTAGGTCTTCATAGAGCCTGCAGTCATACATTAGGTGCTGCCAGCTCTCCAGCCCCCCGCAAGTGCAAGTTGGATCAACCTGAATCCCAAGTAGAGACAGTTTGGCATTAATAGCTCCGTGTCCAGTTAAGAGGTACGTTGCTTGTAGACCTGGGTAGAACCAGTTGGGTGAGGTTGGGTAGTTTTGTTCAATATTGGGTAGAAATTTCTTTGTGATCTCTCCCTTTTGAGAGTTGCTCCACCTTTCCTGCCATGCCTGCTGCAGGTGAGTTTGTATCCTCTTCTTTTCCACATTTCTGTTGCTGGTTAGGTCAATAGTGAACCCCAGAAAAGTCTGTGGGGTCCTTTGTCTAGGTAGTATAGTAGGCCGCGTTGTATGATTTCTAGGTCCAGCGGGAGAGTGCCTGCGAGCACTTGCAGGGCGTGGGTGCTCACCGTACGGCAAGCGTGAGTGATGGTTAGGAGGATGGATCTGTGAATTTGGTCCGTGATACGTCTCTTTACTGCTGTTGTAGTTTTTTGAAACCATGCACCGGATGCGTAGGTGACGATCGGAGTGAAGATAGCTTTGTAGAACAGTTTGAGGACTCGCTTTTTTAAGCCCCATTCTTTACGCGTGACCCTGGCAACCATGGCTGCATAGCGTCTTATTTTTTTACGGAGATATTTCAGATGGTCCTGAAATGACAGTTTTTGGTCCAATATCACGCCTAGGTATTTCAGTTGTTTGGAGAATTTGAATGTTTCCTGCCCAACTTTTATTTGCGGAGGCCGCCTAAGATCAAGGCGTCCCTTTAGTAGGATGAAGTTTGTTTTTGTGGAGGATATTTCGAGTTGATTTCGGTTTGCCCATTTTTGGAGAGTGGTCAGGGCCCGATTTGCGAGGACTTCTAACGCAGCTCTTGAGTTTGCCTGTATCGTCAGAATGAGGTCGTCCGCAAATGCCTGAGATTGTACTTCATTGAGATCGATGTTAAGAAAGGTGTCCAAGACAATATTCCACAGTAGTGGGCCAAGGACCGAACCTTGAGGGCAGCCCCGATGGACATGCCTGGAGAGTGTGCCATTGATATTGTGACTTTGATATTCTCGGTGATGATTTATTCCTTGATTGATCGAAAAACAAATAACTTCAGTTACCAAATGAAAGCATTCTTAAATTTATGAAAAATTAGGTAGCGCCGATGTTTAAATGAGTGATATCTATGAAGGAAATGGTCAGAATTGAATTAGATCAAATACTAGTGAAAGCAATAATGGCTGTTAAGCTCACTCAGCGGTTTTATTTAGTATGACAAAAGAAGTGATGGCCTCGAGGCGTAATTTAGACAAATTGGAAGACTTGACTGCTTTTTTTTTTTTTTGCAAGTGTGACTGATCTACAGAACATTCAATTAGACATGTGGAATTTGAGAAACATAAATGTTAAAAGTTATATATGGAAAATATTTACAATGTCAATTAGTTGGTAAATTAATATTTATTAATTTACTGCGTAAGCATTAATAACCAGGCTGTCGCTTTTGAGATAATCACGAGAAATACAAGCGAATTAACTAAACAGCAGGACTGCCTAAAAGAGAAATTAGTAAAATGTCGATTAAAAAATACGTGGATAGCAAAACAGAGTATAGTCTCACTAATATCCCATTTATCAAAGATAAACAGTTAACTAATAATTAGTTTGGATAATTAAAAGTTTATTGGCCATCCCTATACCACAGAAGAAAACTTAAAAGTAGTAATTATTAAGTGAAAAAACTATATAAAGAGTTCCTGGACTTGTTTTTGCCAGCAACTTTAGTAAGGGATTCGTTGAAAAACCGAGAAAAAGAATATAGAAAAAAGAATGGTAACTATCGAGTTTTGACAAGAATAATCTTTTTAGAGTAAAAAAATACTGGCATGAAGTATATTTTATCTCCTAAACCACTCTGCTTTTCTTGTTGGAGTATCACGAAAACGATGGTATCACTACATATGATTGTTTGTTTGTTTGTTTGTTTGTTGTTGGGTTTTATTGGCTCATTAGCAACTAAGGCTATAATGTGCCAAAACCTGGTCCCACTACAAATGAAATCTGTTTCATATGTAGCGATAACTGGCAAATGAAACCTGTTTCCAAAAGTTCCGTTTGTGCAACAAAATATCAATTCTTTCAAAATAGCTGAAACCATAGAGAATCAATTCACTTTACAGATGACATGGATCACAATTTTTTACAGAATTTACCACAAGGCCAAATCCAGTTACGTGTGATCCTTAAAAGTGCTCAAGTCCAACAATTACTGATTATCAATAATTTATCTCACTGCGCTGGCCTTTTTTGCATGTTTTGCACATTAATTTATGATTAGTGTATGGAGAAGAGTAGGGAGGTCAAACATTCACAATGCCCACCTGAGTTTTGCTGATTTGAATTTCATCTTAACAGGTCCCAACGAATTTAATGTTACTGTTACCCATTATGAGCCAACTTCGACAATTCTATAAATTCCGTTTTATATCAATAGTAAATTTTGTAGATCTATTTTAGTCTAAAGCAAAAGCATCAAGATATCAAAGGCATATAAAGTCTTTCATAACGTGTGGCTTTTACCTAGACTTAATGTGTCTAAATTACTTTCTAACTTACTGCACTATATATCTCATTATTGTTGCTTGGTGGCCTCCGTAGCCGAGTGGGCATTTTTTTTTTTTTTTTTTTTCATTTATTTACACACCCAAATATTATGTACAATTTCAAGAAACATAAACAATAATCTATATACAATTTTATGTACATTTTCATTCTCATTTATATAATTACCCTAGCATATATATATATATTTTGTTCACAATACAGTTGAGGAAACAGTACAAAACACGTGTGTGTGTGTCCTGGTATCAAGGGTGGCCCCTAGGCATAGCCCATCTCCACCTAGTGGATCTGTATTGAATGTAGGACCTCTGCAAAGGAGCAGCCAATACCTGTGCAGCTGCTATCTGGTGCCTGTCCCCAGGCGCGAGTAGCCAGACCTGGTTTTTTTTTAAACCTTTTACATGCCAAAGTGCACGAAATCCCGCACCCACTGGAGGTAGTGCAATACCAGTGGGTGCCCGCTATCCCGCTCACAGGCTGCCCAGGCCTAGAGCCAGCAAAAAAAAAAAAAAAAAAAAAAAAAAACAAGGCTGGAGCTCCAAAAACCCATTGAAGTCACACAGCCAAGACAAACATTTGTAAAGAACCCTGCAGTTATCAGTAGCATTATACATCAGTTATCCTATTAAGTTTAGCATTAACAAGGAAATAAACTGTTAACATTGATCACTATTTACATTACAGTGAGATTTACCACTCTCTCTGTTTGACAGTTCTAGCAACAGAATTTAAAAATTATTTACAGTCGGTTTTACAGCAACATAAGTTGTTACTTACCAATAGTTACATATAAATTTACATTTACATATAAATATTTAAGTTACATATAAATATTACAATTCTTCGAGGTTAGCTTCCTAATAATTTAGGCCAGTTTATACACAAAGCTTCTTGTAATCCCATCCAGCATCACTTAGAGGAGAAAGGGGTCTACCTGTCATTTCCTGTTGCGTTGATGGCTATCTTCCGATATGTTCTTCCCAAAAGTGAGTTAATCTGGATCATTATGACACCACAGTAGAGTTTCTAGCCGCAAGTCTTTTCTTGAAAACTGCCGCAGAGAACTGTTGAAATGTAGTGAAGACATCAGAATTTTCGACGAGCAAATGTACATTATTTTCTGAGAGATTATTTATTTTACTCAGCAGTACCTGTCTTTCATTCGAATAATCGTTACATTCAAAGAGAACGTGCTGCCATGTCTCAGATGCTCCGCAGTGACAGAAAGGGTCAGGCTCAAGGCTCCTTTCGAAAAGTTTAGCCCTGAGCGATCCGTGGCCAGTCATTAAATATGATGTAGTCATGCTAGGCACAAACCATTTTGAGACTGTGGGTAATGATGCGAATTCAACATTTGAAATGTATCTTCGTGTGACTTCACCATGTTCACTTTCAGCCCATCTTTGCTGCCAAACAGCGGTGAGTTCCTTCCAGAGTCTTCGTTTTTCCTCTTTTATTCTGTTCGTAGGGTCTGTTACAATGTTAAAAATATTTACAGAAATTCCTTTTTTGAGATTGTAGATCATACCCCTGTAGGAGATATAAAGGTCCAGAGGCAGGGTTCCTGCTAGAACTTGTAGGGCATTATTCGACACCGTCCGAGGAGCTTGTAGAAGTGTGAGCAACACCGAACGCTGTAATGAAAGAAGTTTAGTCCTGATCTTAGTTTTTGAGACCCTCCAGAACCAAACACCTGCTGCGTACGCAGCAATTGGTAGGAAGATAGTCTTATAGTATAAAGACAACGTCTTTTTGCTGAGGCCCCATTCTTTTCTGGAAATCCTTGCGATTCCAGCCGTGAAGTTTTTAATTTTCTCAGAAATTTTGGATACGTGAGTATGAAAGTTTAGTTTGTCATCTATTGTAAGTCCCAAGTACTTGGTGCTGGATACGTAGGGGATTTGTGAGCCATTTAGGATAACTCTGGGAGGTCTGCCATAATTGAATTGCTTTCGAAAAACCATGAAATTTGTTTTTGTAGGGGAAATTTTGAGCTTATTTAGATTCGCCCAGTTGGATAAATCATCCAATATTGTTTGGATCTTTTGTTCCAAGATTGTTCTTGACATTCCAGTAACGCCAACCGCCAAGTCGTCTGCATATGCAATTTTTTTGCAATCTCCATTTTTCTTTGTCAGCCATTGGTCTAAGACCGCATTCCAGAGGAGAGGCCCCAGGACTGAACCCTGCGGGCACCCTCGGGAAGCAGTCGTGCTGTAAGTCAGGTGTTTGGCCCATTTCCCTCAGCATGAATTGTTGAGGAGGCTTCCATCCTGCAGTGGGTTGATAATGGCTGCACTTTACTTTTTTTTTTTATTGTTGCTTGGGACTTCACAATGCCCACCTGCCCAACGATGACAATCCAATCAGAGTCGAAACCCAGGTTTAGTAGTGGCATACACTTTAAATAAAAAGTAATAAAGTTCTCATTGGAGTAATGCTTTTTTATTTACAATAGTGCGATACCAAAGCAATTAGTGGCAGATATTCTCCACGATATCAGATCGACAATATACGATTGTCTCCAAAATCTGCCCGATGTGAACAATAAATTTTGTAGCTATCTAAAATTTTGAAGAGGAAATCATTTTAATTAATGATACCAAATAATTATTTTTTTTGTCCTCTCCAAAAATGTGTTAGTTTTATCGTATTAACAAAACATGTATAATACGAAGCATTTTTTTTATGTTAATGCCCGATTACTTCGTTTTGAACTTAATTTAATTATATGAATTTAGAAGGAAATAAATTAGACCTGGATTTCTGAATGATGTGTTATAATTATGGTACAAAAATTTCTTCAGATAGCACAGCAGTAATTAGGGTAAGGATGTGGAAAGGAAACAGTGGACATAAAAGGACACAAAAGGTGATTGTGGAACTCCTGAAAACTTGCAGATGACGCTGAAGTAGTTTTATCGGTATAATCCTATTCTCCGTAGTATCTAGTGCGTTACCTTTTATTTCTTTAAGTATTCTTACCAAGTAATTAGTAATGGAGAGAATGTTAATTTGCAATTTCTTGAAAAAAAAGAGATAAGCTTTCATAGGCAACCATTAATTTAAAATACATTATACACTAAAACGTTAGAGAAACGTACTTAATGCTTCCGCTTAATTCTAAAGTATTACAGAGCGCTTTTTGGGAGAAAATTTTTATACTGCTGTCTGAGTTCTAAAACAGAACTTAAAAAGAAAATCAGCATAATGGGTAAAACACTTGACCTCTTCATAAATGTTCGATAATTCAGTCTTGCGTTAGTTATTCTGATATGCACATTTGGAGTCTCAGAAATCTAAAAAATAACAGCATATCGTTTCATGTATTTGTTGACTTTGCCAATTGCCC
The DNA here is from genome assembly GCF_048544385.1 of Mastigoproctus giganteus. NCBI lineage: Eukaryota > Metazoa > Arthropoda > Arachnida > Uropygi > Thelyphonidae > Mastigoproctus > Mastigoproctus giganteus. Next base: position 175,302,244 of record NC_143575.1, on the reverse strand, counting down.
CAAGTTCTGCCCATTTATTTATAAAATATAAATCGCTGTCATAAATGAAAAAAATATTTATCCAGCTGGTGAAATGAAGTGAAAGAAAAACTTGGATGAATGAGTCATTCACAGATGCTAATATTTGATTAATTTATTTAAGCATGCATAATTTATTTTAAACTGACGAATGCTTAAAGACTGTTGGTGCAGCATTTTTAGGTTTTCTGTGATTTTTGAAAACTGTATTAGGACATGTAATACGAAAAGAACGTTTCCTAATGTGATAAATTAAGAAGTAACATTAAAATTCTGATGTCTGGCTGATGTCTTAAAATTCTGATGTCTGTTAGCTGGCATAACTGACTTCCGATTCCCTTTATTTAGCCATCGGAGGATGCAATATTAGGTTTTAGAGATTTGATAGATGACTAGGTGGGTAAAAAGACCAAATTAAGAATGCATAAAAGAAAACTGGAGTAAGTTTTCCTCTTTGTTGTTCCACAGTATTACTAATATTGATTTTTTTTTCATTGAAGTGGTGATTGTTGTTGTTGTTTGGTTTTTAGGAGCATTAGCAACTAAGGCCATATTGCTCCGGGAATATACGGTGGTCATTCCCTGACCTTTCCGCATCCTCCGTATTTGGTGGTGACGGGCTCGAAGCGTGTGTTACGCACTGCTGTTCCTTCCCACCTGGCTACGGAGGCGCCTTTGAAGTGGTGGAGTAATACAATGTTTCATCTCAGATGAGCCCAAGATCTTTATGGGATTTGACTTTTTGAATGTGTTGTGGATTTGGATAATTCTATTATGCCTTAAATGTCATTTGAGCTGATTGCTGTGATTATTTTCTAGTCCAATTGAGTTTAAATAGATTTGAAGTTTAATTAACAGTTGGGTAACTTGCCAAGATTTTGGGAAGACTTGCTTTGAGTGGTTAGAATAGATAAAGAGCTTGGGATAGCCCGCATATTACAGGTATTGCCGGTTGCACTTCAAACGAGTAGTACCCTCTCTAGTCATCCTGATAACATATCAGGATGATTGGACAGACTACTCAGCTCAAGTGCAACGGAAAACAACGGAGCGGAGAGAATGACTTCTTATACTTCTTGACTGCTTGCTTATATACTGCGACGAAAACTGTCTGCCTGTATCATAACCCCTAAATCTCTCCTGATCCATCTTTCAGTTCCTTGCCCTTATTAGGGACAAGAAATTAAAAAGTCGCCATCGTCTGTTCTCAGAAAACCCGAGCTATGCGCGTCTTCAGAAAACGATGCACCCTGATTCTGAGCTTCGACCCTTCAGTCATATCATTACATTTAGCAATAACATTTTGGGTTCTAGGAAGACATCCTTGAAAAAAAAAAAAAAACTCACTTTTATGAAAGAAACAAAAAATTCAACACCTACGATGGGCCGAGACTGACTAACTCGGCCGCGGTACGAAAAAAAAGCACAAGTTCCTTGTATCGTTGTCGAGAGTCGAACGATGTAATTATAACAATTGTACTACCGCGAGGACACAAATTCTTGGCGAATTAAATTTAGCTTTCTAGACCATGTCAAATATAAGCCCACTGTATACTTCGTTTTAAAAAAATTACATGTATATGTGCGAGAATTCATCATAGCAACTCATTTATTTGAAATTTTAAGGATAAAATATTCCTTAAATGAAGAAAATTGACCGAGCAGTATTATTCCATATTCAAAAACAGCCGAAAAAACAGAGAAAAAAAAGAGTAACTTGTAGCTTATCATCGCTTAAATTCACTTCTTTTTAACAGCCCTCTGCTGTGAGATTAAGTTAAAAGCATTTCACCTTAATTATATTACTGTATTACGTATTATATTACGTATATTACTGTATTTTTTTATAATTTTTCTATAATTTTCGTTTCTTTATATGAATTCATCAATATTAATTTGTCCTAAAAAACAATCAAATAGTAAACAGTACTACATACTTTAATTACTTTCAACGACAATGATGTACACTGAAGGGACAGAATTTATTGGATACCTTGTTCCTGGGCAACGTGACACTGTCACCCCTCTCGCTAGTGGACGATCTCACCGGTTGATCACAGGTATATAGGTTCACTGCATTCACGTAGACGGTAATTATATGTCAATATGAATAAACGTCGTGAGTTAACCGATTTTGAAAGAGGGATGATAGTGGGTCCCCGACGCATGGGTAACTCCAACGTGGAGGTGATACAGAAATTGTATTGTTCCCGCTCTACAGTATCAAGAGTGTATCGGGAATACGCCATTTCCGGAATAACATCTCATCGTGGACAGCACTGTGGGCGGAGAAAGGTGGTGGATAAGCATGGCCGTCCACGTCTGTCTCGCATTGTTTCGGCCAACCGGAGAGCGACATGGCACAAATCGCCTCCGACTTCAACGATGGAGGCGACAGAAACGTCTCCACCAAGACCATCTCTGGATGGTCTTATTTGGCTGAAACTGCACGACGCTATGCACCCGTCATTGCAACAAGGAACTGTTCAGGCAGGTCTACGGGCTGTAATGGTCGTGGGCGTATTCAACTGGCATACGTTGGGCCCTCTGGTACGTCTAGACGTATCTCTGAACGGTTAGGTTACGTGTCCATCCTTGCAGACCATCTGCATCCGTTCATGGTCATTGTGCACCTACGGGGAAATGGACCTTCCAGCAGAACAATACGCCTCCCCACAGAGCAGTGGTGACTGAATCATGGTTTGAAGAGCATTCCGCAGATTTTACTACCATGGAATGGCCTCCCCGTTCACCGGATAAGAACCCTGTGGAGGTTCTTTGGTCTGTGGAGGTCTGTTCGAGCTTTGGAACCTCCACCCAGGAATGCGAGAAAATTATGGACAGCGGTGCAGCAAGCATGGATTGAAATACCTGTGGCATGCTTTCGTGATCTAGTGGCCTCAATTCCCTCGTCGTGTGACTGCCCTTAGCCGGAAAAAAGGCGGGCTTAATGATTACTAGGTAGATAGGTAGGTATCCCATGGTTTCTGTCCACTCAGTGTACATATTTATTTTCACAAATGCAGTATTTATATAAAATTTTTGTAAATATGTGCTTCGTAGTAGAAATAAGTACCATTTTTGCTATGAAAGATTATACAATTAAAGTGAACACTTTATGCACAATATTTTAATAAACAGCAGTAATAATTAACATTTGAGATCACAAAATTATAAAAAAAAGAATTACAAGAATATTATTTGAAAGATTACCAAAGCGTAACTAGTTTCCCGACATAATAAGCCTAGGCGATAAATAGAATATTCTTCTGAAATTGAATTCACGCACATGAGTACAGACTCTATTGACAAAGAAAACGAATCAAAAGTAAAAAAACGAAAATGGAAAAAAAAAAATCAAAAATACCAGAGAACATGGAATCCCCAACCTTTGGACAATAGGTGCTTGTATTAACCATCATTGGAGTGCTTAACACAACTTCAAGCAGTGAAAAGAAGTTAGGTAATTTCTCTCCCTCCCCCCACTGAGACAGTGAAAGTGGAAAGGCGAGGGGTCTTCTTAGCTAAGAAATATACCATACTAAAATGTCGGGATGAGGTTTGTCTGTTCTAAGAAATATCATAGAATGGTAGAAAATACTGAGGTTATGCTGAATATATTGTAATTCAGAAAATGGAGTTAATAATTGAAGAATACCTGAAATTAATTCTGGTAGATAAACTACCATAGATAGATCTTTAACAGAAGAGTATGGAGTTTAAACTATAAATTGGAAATTTATTTTAAACTACGTGTAGGTGAATCGTCCTTTAGCGGCAATAGCGCCATTAATTCTCTAACATCAAAAACAAACCTGAAGTTTCAATACAAATTAGCAGTAGTTTAGCTGCTATGATTAGTATTTCCTCGTAATTTTGATTTGTTGGTCTCCTGAAAGAGGTTTCATGATTTTTCATCCCGAAAATAATGAATTCGACTACAGAAACTATATATTTTGCCCAATAGCAGCATTGCCGTCATAATTCTGAATAATTTTGGCATCCGTATTATATTTAAATTTAATAGAATGATAACAAAAGCAATACCAAGCAGTCTGTATCGCCAAAGAAGAAATAAGCATTACGCTTATGGCATGTTAAAAATCTTGTGATGATAAATTTGAATAACGCAGGTTACAGCATTTTTGAAATTCAGCAGTGTCGTTATCTGGCTTTATATTTTTTTGTACGTTGAAACCCTATATAATGTATCAAAAGCTATAATAAAAATTGTTAAATATATATGCAAACAATTTAAGATGGTTATAAATATTTAATCGCGATGCCAATTTTAATTACCTTTTTTTTTTTTACTATAGATGGATTTTATAATTTACTTCACCTTCAGTTTGTAAACGACGTCAGATTTCATAGTTACGTGAGGAAGCGTCGTTTGTTATTAAACGTCATACTCTTAGTGAATGTTACGAAGGCTGTTCTCATAAATTTTGTGAATTAACTGAGGTAACACTATATTTATTATTAAGGGAATGTTATAGTAATTATTTTAAACTTCTACGTATAAAAAATATTCCCTCGAACATTGTCCTTCGTTTACGATAAATTATGATTTTATTGATGTGGTTTATATGTAGCTAATAGATCGATCTCGGTGGAACTTTTTTACATGCAAGTTACGTCTGCGCAAATCATTTTATTTGGAATTATTTAAGATTTCATTTTTTAATAATTACTTTATGAAGCAAAACATAATGTGCGCAGTATGTGAAATTAAATTAAATTCACAGTAAAACTTATCGTTATTGCTATAAAAATATTGCATGAACTATTAGGCTAAGAAATATACGGTACTAGAATGTCAGGGTGTGATGAATATACTGTAATTCAGAAAATCGAGCTGATAATTGAAGATTGCCTGAAATTAATTTTGGAAGGAAAACCACCATACATATCTGTGTTTAACAGAAGTACTTGGAAAAACATAACGTTTAATAAATCAGTGGGAATAGAACTAAAGGCTGAAGCCTCGCAAAAGAAAATTAAATTTAAAAGTGTTGCTTCAATAAGAAAGTTTTCTCTACTCCTGCACCTTTTATCCAAGATACATTACTTGATTTCAACCAATACGTACAGCACCAAAAGAGATATTTATTACGAAGACTGCAAATTATTTAAATCTCAGAATATTCTCAATTCTCTTATCGATGATATTTCTTGCATGCTAGGGGTATCGCGTATTGAATTACACGTGTTATCAACGTCTAAAGGACTGCTGTTGGGAAGTCTTGAATTTACAGATGGAAATGGTATTCATATTGACTGCTCAAGCTCAGAAAATGGAATTTTAATTCCTTCAAACGTTGACAAAATTACAAATATTTACTCTCGTGCTCATTTTATTTTAATAGTTGAAAAGGATGCAACTTTTCAAAAATTAATGGATGGAAATATATTCTCTAAATTTGAGCCTGCTATTTTAATTACTGGTAGGGGCTTTCCTGATATTGGAACAAGAAGGATGGTCCACATACTATGGAAAGAATTAAAAATTCCCGTATTTATGCTTGCTGATGCGGATCCTCATGGAATAGAAATTCTTTGTGTCTACAAATACGGCTCATTAAGCCTGGCATATGATACTCGCAATCTCTCAGTCCCTGACATAAAGTGGTTGGGTGTTCATCCAACAGATATTGAGCGATTAACCATTCCAGAAAGTGCTCTCATTCCGCTAACCAGAGCTGATGTGAATAAAGCCAGACATTTGTTACAACGACCTTACATACAAGGTAATGAAACATGGAAATGTGAAATTTTAAAACTTCTCTCATGCGAACGAAAGATGGAAATAGAAGGTTTATGTGCAATATCAAATACATTTTTGAGTGAAATTTATTTTCCAAATAAAATTAGGTTTGAAGGTTGGATATAAGACTAGGTGGTGTGTTTGTACTTCATGTTGAAAATATGCGAAGTTCAAAATGACAAATATTTCATTTCTTAATCCTGGACGTTGGATTAATAAAATATACTATGTATATTAGATGAGAGATGTGTATTTTTACTTCAGATTTTGTGGCGCTTGTTCTTTTAATTATTTATTTATTTATTTATTTATGAATGCTGATATATGTGTCCATTATGAAATTTATGTACGTTATTTTAAAATGAAAAATAATTTCAATAAAAGTTTTATTTTCGTATGTGCAAAAACTGTCAAAATCATTATTTAATCAATCACTCGAGTTGTCACATTTAGCCCATTTCATACAAAGATAATTAATCAGTTTTCACCGAAGAAGATTACGAATTATGTAATTTCATGATCTCGCATTAAGGTTAAAGTAAATACTGTAGTTCATTTTATGTTATGCGTGAGTACTGCACATACATAATTTCTACTACCCAGGTTGTATGAATGCACCGTATAATTATATCTCATATTGTGAATACCTTCACAACAGGTGACCGAGGTATTGAATAAGTAATGCTTCACCAGTAGAGAAGACTAACGTTACTTATTATCGACAGATATCACCACTCAGACAAAACCGTTTCGAAGCTTGTTGGCTTACTCATCGGTGGGTGGGAAGGTAACCCGTTGTTGCAACAGTGACACGTGGGCAGGAGCAGCAGTGCGTAGCACACGATTCTTGATTAGACCGGGGTTCGAGCCCGTGAGCCACCAAATACGGAGGATGCGGAAAGGTCAGGGAATGACCACCGCATATCCTCGGAGCAATATGGCCTTAGTTGCTAATGCTCCTAAAAACCAAATAAAAACAGCAACAGTGACAACCCAGTTATATTTCATAACTACCACCTAAACGGTTGTGAAGTATAACTGGGTTGCCACTATCGCAACAACAGGGTACCTGCCCACCCACCGATGAGTAAGCGAACAAGCTTCGAACCGATTCCGTCTGAGTGTTGATATCTTCCGAGAATAAGTAACATTAGTCTTCTCTACTGGTGAAGCGTTACTTATTCAAAACAGTGCAATACCTCGGCCACCCGTTTTGCAAGTATTCACAATATGAGATATAATTATACGATGCATTCATATACTACCTGGGTAGTAGAAAGGGTGTATGTGCAGTACCCATGCATAAACGAAACTCCAAATTTTCACTGTTATAAATGATTACAGAACTAGGGGCCACACCTTAAATTAATGAGTAAAGAAATGTAGACTGAATTGTCTGAGCAGTTCAATTTTTTTTTTTTTTTTTATGAAAACCCCAAACACGAAAGGTATCAAAACCTATAGTACTTAGTACCGTGCATGGTTTGAAGGAGAAGTATAGGGGGAGGGGGGTGCCGGAAACTTTGCTCTAGAGACTAAACATGGGTTTCACTACTTCAAGCCTCTAATAAGCAAAGTGGTGGTATTTCACCGGTTGATGAAAGTAGAATAAGTTACTTTTGTGGTGGATAGTTGGGGCCAACACCGTCACCACCAAATACGGAGGGTGCGGAAAGGTCAGGGAATGGCCACTGCATATTCCCGGAGCAATATGGCCTTAGTTGCTAATGCTCCTAAAACCCAAATAACAATAACAACAATTGGGGCCAACAGCTCGGGAAAATTCAAGGGTACCTCCATGAGGAGTGCAACACAGTTTAACTTGTATATTGAAAAAAAATATTTTTTTATTAATTTTTTTTTTTTATGGTGCGGCAACGGCATGTGGCTTTCATGCTTGACATATAACCAGAAATTTTGAGAGAGGCAGCAGGAGTGTGCATGACCTTTGAAGTTAATTATGAGGTCGTTACTAAACTCAGCAGTTATTATTCTCTTGGACTGGAGAAGTGCCAATGTATCATTCGGGTCAGTCTGACTTCAGTGGTAGGATAAATCACGGAAGCAATGATAAAGAGAGCATTATAGATTCATTTAGATAAAAATGGAATTCTGAAAGAAACACAGCATTGTTTTTAGAGGAAAATCATAAGTTAACCAACCTGGTTAGCTATTTTGAGAGTCACCCAGGAGCTGAATGTAGGAAATAATTTCTACATTCCTTACTTAGATTTCAGCAAAGAATTTGACTCAGTCCCACATAAGAGGTTACTATACAAGTTGGAGCACGTTTAAATCACAAAGAAAATCCTTAAATGAGTTGCACGATTACTGCAGGGCAGGAGTCAGACGGTTGTGATTAACGGTTATTCTTCAGAGTGGATTCCCCAAGGATCGGTACTGGGTCCTCTCTTATTTTTAATTTCTGAAATGGCATCGACGAATAGATAGAGAGAGTGAAGCCAACATTTGCAGATATCAAGATCGGTAGAGTAGATGATGGTCAGTGCCGAGCACAGGGTCCTTCAGGGCTTCTTAGAGATGGTGAGGAATGTCTACTATCTTTTAATGCAGTAAAATGCAAGATCTTGCACTCTGAGAACAGCAACCCCCAAGTTATACAAGTTGGTGCAGCTGAACTAAAAACAATACAGGAGGAGATTTGGGAGTTGCGATATGGTGGGACATTAAGTTCTCCGAGCAGTATGGACAAGCGGGAAGGAGCCCATGGTATCTTGTCGATGATTTTAAACATTTGCTTTTAGAGATAGGAAGTTCATAAATACCGTGTATAAAGCAATTGTGAGTCTCTATATAGAATGCTGTGTGCAAGTACGGAGACCGCACCTAAAAAAGATTCTACACTCCGAAATAATTGTAGACCCTCGGTCCTAACTAGTTGCATGAATACGTTACCAAAAAGACTAATTAACGCACAGCAAATATGGTATTTAGTGCTGCTTCAGATGAAAAAGATGTTAATTAGACCATTTAATTCGAGTAGAGGCCAACGTCCGAGATTGTCTTATACGATGTGAGCTTACGATATCGCATTTTTCGATATAGAAAATATGTATGATACTACTTGAAAATATGGAATCTTAGATAAACTCTTTATTGTTGGGTTGCAAGGACATCTATCGAATTTCATCGGCAACTTCATGTTCGCCCGAACGTTTCATGTTCGCATCCCATTTTCACTATCTAAGTAGTGTACCATAATGTGAGGCACCACCAAATGTGGGTGGTGTTGCACAAGGATCAGTTGTATGTTCTCTATTTGCAATTCAGATAAAAAGTGCCATAGAGAGTTAAAAAAAAAAAAAAAAAAAGCTACAGCCTTTTTAACTATTATTTGCTATACGTAGGCCACTTGAGTATCTCATTCATATTTGTAATGTGCGAATAATAGAACGAAACTTGCAAAATTCTGTCGACCGTATTAATAAGTAGACTTTGAATAATATCTACTACCGCTCTACACGAAAAAAAAAAAAACTAAGTATCCATTTCTACCCTAAAAGAAATCTTCACTCTGCCTTGAATTTAAATAAACGGACAAATCATCCCTGTTAAGAAATTTGTAGCTCCTCTGTAAGCTTAGCAGCAGTCTACTCCGATACATCGGCACTTCAGATTCTGTAAATATAAAAAATGCGGTATATATCGAGGGTTTAGTGTCACACAACATTAATTACAAAATCATTTTGTAGTTGATGTTTTTGTAATTAACCAAAAAAGAGTCATTTAACATTTTTTTGGTTTACCGGAAATGTGCTTACGGCCGAAGTTAACTTGTAAAGTACTAGAGACATACAGTTCCCTGACATGATATGCATTGCATTGTTATTTGTATAAAATAAAACTATCGCAAAAAGAAAATGCAATTTTGTAGTTAACGTTGTTTGACACTAAACCCTTGACATACAGCAGAACTGATAGCATTTTAAATAGCATTAAAGCGAATTCGTACTATTCAGTCAGGACAACTAATCCCTCCAATGACCTTCCTGTGGAATTATACTGGCCTTAAACACTCTTAGGAGTGTCAAACCTCCAGCTTTTCATTCCTTCCCTGCCTTTCTTCGGCCTTCCATCTTCCTTCCCGCTTTGACCCATTCTTCGGCTATTACCCTAGCTCACACTTTTTTTTTTTTACTTGGACTTCGTCCAGAAAGCTCGGGCGACCCTGGCGGAGTCCAGCCAGAGCATAACGGGCAGCCTGGCTTACCTCCTAGTGGTGGTGGGGCTAAACGTAGGGTTCCTACTAGGGTCCTGCGGCCAAGTAGCCAGAAAAACAACAAAACCCAACACAATACTATACAACATGCCATTCGCACTTCTGGCATTTACAGAGTTCTGTAGATTTCACAAGAGTACTGATGAAGTAGTTGTGGGAGACCACAGGTGGCGCCTTATCCTAAATACTATGCCACTATTCAATCTAAGAAGGAATTATTCTTTACAGACACCTTGAGCACATTTCCAAGCTTGAGAAACGAACTAAACTATCATCCTCCGGTAATCTGAGGCGACTAGGTTTTATAGATCTTATATGCTCCATACTAATAGTATAGTATAGTGTTTTTAGGGTCTAACGGCACCAGGGGTTTCCCCCATCTCCGCGTAATATACATTGTGGTGTGATACAGAACACTGTAGAGGCCAGAGGTTTAAAAGTGTATGGATATTGTAGTGTGTAATGTTTTGTACCGTTGTTCATCTGGTCTTTTAGCCGTTGGGTCTCAAATGAGACCCACCGTTGCCCACACTATACCTCGTGGAGGCAGACCAGGTACACCAGTATTTTAGAAATTTACTATTTACTCTGGCAGGTCCTGCCACCTAATTTCCTGAGATTTCAGTGGCTAGGACCTAAAAAAAAAAAAAAAAAAAAAAAAAGTGGAGGGGGGAGGAGAAACGCTAGAAATTGGGTCAGACCGAAAGAGATATAAGTTATACGGGTTATAGTTCATTTATTATTATTATTATTATTTATTTATTATTTTTTTTTTTTTAAATTTTTGTGTGGGGCTTGTGTAGTTTTGGCAAGGGTCAAACGCTAGTCGCAAGATAGCTAGAGAGGGAAGGGAGACTGAAGACTGGGGGGTGAAAGACAGAAATATGGAGTCAATAGTGAAGATAACCCCAAAAGTCGGTGGGGCAGGCCCATGCCTCACCAGGTGAAGATAGGGGATGGCAGGGGGGAGGGTACAGAGTAACCATCCCCTGCCAAGGAAAGGGAAAGAAAGTGAACCGAGTGAGGGTACCCGGTTCAGATCGCCTAATGATGTTTCGGCAGCAAACTGCATAATGTCTTTGTCAGGTCTTCGTACGCCATTCCTGGGACATGTTGTTCCGTCCGTGTGAGTGGTCAAATCCAGATAATGACTCCAGTTTAAGCCAGTGGTCAGATCCAGGTTAAGTTAATGATTAGTTTTTCAGATTGTAGCTGTTAGGTTTTTGTTTGGTTGACACATCTAAGGATCTTTATTATGGATGATGAGTGGTTAGTTTGTGGGAAAATTCCTGCTAAGGTTGTGGGTATGTTCTTCTTCTAGTAAAAAGATCCTGCGCAAACTGCGTTAAGGCTTTATAGTTGTCCTCGCTCTCCAGGAGATATTGTTCTTGGTTTATTGGTGAGAAACGTATTCTAGTTATTAAGAGGCAGCGGAGGTCTTCATATAGTTGGCAGTGGTGCATGAGGTGCTCCCACGTCTCTGGCTGTCCACAGTGGCAGAGAGGGGTGTCACTCAATCCGAAACTGGAGAGTTTTGCTCTTATTGCGCCATGTCCCGTGAGCAGGTAAGATGTCAGCAGACCCGGTGAAAACCAGTTTGGGCTTTGGGGAAACACTAGTTGATTATCCGGTATGAATCTTCGGGTGACTTCCCCTTTTGTCGAAGTCGTCCAGCGGGTTTGCCAGGCCTGCTGTAGGTGGGTGAGAAGGCGTTTTTTCTCTAGTTTACGATCGTTCGCCGGATCAGTTGTGTAGTCTAGGCAGGTGATTGATTTGCCTTTGGATAGTTGATAAAGCAACCCACAGCGGACGATCTCCAGGTCCAGGGGGAGAGCACCCAAGAGGACCTGGAGGGCGTGGGTGCTTACAGTACAGCAGGCTCTCGAGATTGTTAGTAGGACTGAACGTTGAATGGTCTCTAGCTTCCTTTTGTTAACTGCTGTTACCGCCTTGTGGAACCAGACTCCTGATGCGTATGTTATTGCTGGTAAGAAGACTGCCTTATAGAAGAGGGCTAGGGTCCTCTTCTTAAGTCCCCAGTCGCGACGAGTGACTCTAGCTATTAGTGCGGAGTATTTTTTGATTTTGCTTCTGAGGTAAGTAAGATGGGGTGTGAATGACAGATTTTTATCCAGCAGAATACCAAGATATTTAAGTTCAGTGGAAAGCTTAATTGTTGTTTCCTGAATCTTTATCTGGGGAGGCCTTCTGATATTGAGAGAACCTTTAAGTAGGATGGAGCAGGTTTTTGTTGGGGATATCTTTAAGTGGTTTTGGGTGGCCCAGTCTTGTAGGATATTTATAGCACGGTTTGCAGAGATCTCTAGTTGAGTTCTTGAGTCTGCCGCCAGCATCAGGATCAGGTCATCCGCATAGGCCTGCGATCGCACATTACCAAGGTCGAGGTTTAGAAAGCTGTCGAGCACCACGTTCCAGAGAAGTGGGCCAAGTACTGAGCCTTGTGGGCATCCTCTATAGACTGGTCGTGTGACTGAACAGTACGGAGCACTGACGGTTACTGTTCTGTTTGCAAGATAGGTTTTTATACAATTGTACAAATTAGCTGGTAGTTTTGCTTTCCGGAGTCTGCCAAGGACGCTTGGCCACCAGAGGGAGTCAAACGCCCCGGCAAAATCCACTGAAATGACAAGGAAGTATTTATGGCTGGTAGTGGTAGCTGCTTTGACGATATTCTCTAAGGCGTCCACCGTGGAGTATCCCCTTCTAAAGCCGTATTGGTTGTCAGAGTGAAGGCCAGCCTTGGAGTAATGAATTTCTATTCTGTTGCTTAGAAGATGTTCTAGGAGTTTGCTTAGTATGGATAGAAGAGCGATGGGCCGGTATGACTCCGGAAGGTCTTGTGGTTTTGTCGGATTCTTGAGAATAAGCCTTAATTTTGCAGATCTCCATACTACTGGGAAATGGCCTGCTTCAAGGCAATGGTTGAAGAGGTTTAGGATCTCATTTGGGATGGTTTCAACAGCCTTCTTTACGATCTCAGGCTCCAGCATATCTTCTCCTGGAGATTTCTTGTTTTTTATTTTTGCTGCAGCGGAGTCCAGTTCTTCCTTGGTGAAGCTGTCTTCCACTTGGGCCGTGGTGTATGTGCTGTTTTCCTCACATAGTAGTATTTGCTCTGGGGTACTTGGTGGCATGTGTTGATGGAACATGGCGTCAAGGATGTTATTTATAGATTCGGACCATGTCTTTGTATACGTGCCTTGTGGCGTCTTGGTGGCTGGGATGACTTCTCCCCTGGGGAGTTTGTTTGTGATTACTCTGTAAACCACTCCCCATGGAGCAGAATTTCCAACTGTGGAGACTAGGTGCTCCCAGGAGCGCTTTTTCCTTTGTTTAATCAGGGCTGTGTATTCGTTTCTTGCCGTTCGGTACTGCTGCTTGAGATACTCTACTTCCGCTTCTGGCCATGTCCGTCTTGCGCGTTGAAAATTTTTCCGTCGGGTGTAAACCTCCCGTCGCAGTTGTTGGAGCTCTGGGCACCACCAAGGTACGGCTCCAAGAGAAGGTTTCTTCCGTTTAATAGAGTTAATTGAGCTGTCAGTGACTAGGCTTACAATTGCCTTTTGGTGCTGGTCTGGGTTCAGTCCAACTGTGCTGAGAGAGTGGGCGGCCATGATCAGTGAATCCTTAAATTCCTGCCAGTTTGCCTTGTCAATTGCAAATCTATGTAGAGTTTGCCTCATAATTGGTTGTCGGCTTACTGATCGGTGTAGTTGGAAAGTTATTACACGGTGGTCCGAAGTGGTCCAGCTTTCTCTAACTGTCCAGGATGAAAGGTGTTGTGCAACGGATCTTGTGGCCAGGGTGATATCAATTGTGGCTTCCCACATTGTACTAGAGAAGGTCGGTAGGTTATTTGGTTGGTTGAGAATTGAGAAAGAACTGTTTGAAAGATATTCTTCCAGTCTTTGTCCGTTGTTTGTGCCTCGTCTATCTTGAGTCTCACTGAACCACGCTGGCGACCTGCAGTTTACGTCGGCGGCAACGATGATTTTTGCATTTGGGAATTCCAGAGAGATGCTTTGTAAGTATCTAATAATCAGGAGAATATCCTCCCCCGGCCGCGAGTAGAGAGAAACTGCGTAAAATTCCCCCAAAGGGGTGATGATATGGGCACAGGCTGCCCAGGGAAGGCAGTAATGTGGTATTTTGGTAACAGTGAGATCAGAGTTTCTGACCAGAATAGCCGCCCATGGGGTCTCCCCGTCCACTTGAACGATCTTATAAGCCAACGGATACCCTCTGACTGCCTTACTATGCGAATATGGCTCTTGAAGAAAGAGGATATCGAGGTTCTCCTCATCTGCCTTTTTCCTCAACTGCGCTGCAACTGCTTTAGCTCGCTGGGCATTAATTTGTGCAAATTTTACAGTGGTAGTATTAAATGGTTTAAGGTAAGTCCCCATAATCGAGCCTTAGTTGGCATGTGCTCTTAGCTTTTGTGTAGACAGGGCATTTATTGTCCCGGATGGAATGATCTGCCTGCATTTTCATTGATTTGCAGTTTGCGCAAGTGGGTGGGTCTTCTTTTTTAGTGCACGAGTTAAAGTCGTGGCCTCTCTCAGCACAGTGTCCACATGTGGGTTGAGCTTGGGTACACGTGTGTGTCGTGTGTCCAAAACGACAACACTTGTAGCATTTGGGGACAGCCACATGCTCCTTGAAGCGGTGACTGCCCCAATTTATGAACACTCTATTTTGTTGACTTATTGTTCTCCAGGCTGCGGGGGAAAGCTCCACTACCCAGTTGGTAGAATTTCCCACTCTGGCATTTTTTTGGAATTTCGGGAAAACGAGGTCATTTGGTTCAACATCTGGGTGGTCCTGCTGGAGGTTTCTTCTGTATAGTTCATCCTGGAGCGTTGCTGGGGTTAGGTCCTTTTCGGTATCATAAATTATTATGCTGGGCCCCTTTCTTTTCGGGGGTGCAGCCTGTAGGCCAAGTGTTTGTATTTTGGGGTTACTAATGATTTTGTTAGCTTCTTCTTTCGTCTCAGTTTCAATGATGACACCAATATTACGTGTCTTACGCACAGATTTAATTTTTGCCATTTTCAGGTCTTCTGCTAGATTTGCGACCACTATATTTTTTACTTCCTCACTTGTGTGATGATCTTCTGTGGAAGTAGATCTAACAATTACCAGATGTGGTTTTTGTAGGAGAGTTTTCCTTTTGGTTGAGTTTTCTGATTCAGTTGTTTGTTCAGCATTACTGGGAATCCTCAGCGTGTCTGCATAATTAGGGGCGCGCTGTTGCATTTGACTATCCCTACCGTCAAGATATGCCTCGAGTTTAGCCACTGCTTTCTCGCGTTCGAGGTGCGTTGTAAGTAAAATGGTTTCCAACTTCGTCCATAGGGAAACTATGTCTGCGCGCAGAGCTGTACTGACTCTGCTGTTGGTTGTCTTCATTAAAGTTTCTAGTGCAGTTCTCAGGTAGAGAACCTGCTCTAAAACGGGACCCTCAGGCAGAGTGGGATCCAGTGGTGTCTCTTCATCATCATTTTCTCCTTGCTGGGAAGATCGGTCTTGTAGTTCCTTTCGTTCACTTTGGGATCTGGTTTCCATTTCTGATTTCGGAAATGATTTTTTATTACGCTTCTTGGAGGCTGGAGTAGGCCTGGAGGCCTCAGTATCACCCCGTAGGCCTAGAGTTTGGATAGTTTCAGGAGTAAAGTCCTGGCATTCATCAATGATAGTATAGTCTGCAGTGGACATGATTTTCGAAAAACGGAAAACAGGGGTTTCCAGATAATCGGGTCGCCGTTAGTATTCTCCTAAAAAGTAGCAAAATGATGGTTGAAGCAAGTCTCTATGATAAACAGGAACCCGGTATTGGGCTGTAGCCTTCTGTTCACGTGGGAAAAAATAGGAAAAGTTCAAGCGGAAAAACCTCTAAATTAACAGAACAAGGTCTTTTTTTTTTTTTTTTTTTTTTTATTATTATTATTATTATTAGAAGTTTTTGGGGACGATAAATACGATGTCAGTCTTCATTTTCTTGCAGGATAAGCCCGGGGGAAGTTTCACATCTGCCACAAAAAGTTTGTAGACGTGTGGGGAACACACAGAAAACATGGTAAAGTTAGTTTAAATCAGGCGAAAAGTTTCAGAGACGTTGTGCCTATGGGCATAAGAGGAGAAAAGTGCAATTAGGGTGGAGGAGTATAATCCCTAACCTTGTCGCCACGTGACGTTATTCTTGACCTTGTTAAGCGACAATCACTAGGCAACGTAAGCAGACAATTGCTGACACACAGCGGGTGGTCCCCTCCCCAGTCACAATTTGCTAGATATTAGCGTGGCAGCTCCGAAAAGACCGAAAACTGCTCTCTTCAATTTCCTGCCAATGGCGGCATGGCGACCTAACCATTGACAAAGACGTTGAATAATTAACGTTAAGATCTAGCAGAAAGATCCCAGAAAATACCAAAAAAAGTCTCACCAACGGAATCCTCTTCTAAACTTGTCTATGGAGAACATAATTCCAGAAGTATGAGGCACTTTAAGCACTTAAATTAAACAAAATATCAGGAGCTCGAATTATTGCGTCTGCATGCCGAGACTATCCCCGCACCTCTCTACTCCATACTAATACTGTTATTAAGAATTGTTGAAAACCAAGGCACATGGAAATAAAAGGAAATTTTTGCCGTGGTGCCATTTAATTGGTGCCATGGCGCCAATCTAAAATACTTGTATCCGCATAAAGAATATCGGTGGCATTTCATATAATAATGGCAGAAATCGGCATGAACAAGCGGTGCCTAATGAAACTATCACGCTCTGGCATTCTAATCTCCGGAAAATGAGAAAGAGAGAGAAAAGAAGTGGTGTTAGCCCGCCTTCTGACATCATTTTTCACGCATTCTTACCTATTAAAAGAAGATCCTCTCCAATGCAATTTGTGTCGCAGTCCATTATCTGTATAGCTCATTTATGTTTTACAAGCCGTTCTTCTTTACAATATGTTTTAATTACATACTGGAAGAATACTCCTTCCAGATTTGTAATTATAATTACCGGTCTTGGAGTAAGCTGCAGATGCGCCATAAAAGCATGAACGAACCGACGTACTATTCAACAGGCGAAGTATACTGCCCTACCATTAATATTCTGACACCTGCCTTTAGACAAAAAAGAGCTTTTATTGTGTCATTTAATATTTTGTGCTGAAACCATTTGCTTTTATGACGGCCTTCAATCTTCGCGGCATACTCTCAACCAGCTTTTTATAAATGTCAGGTGATACGTTCCTCCACTCGGCCTTTAACGCATCCACCAGTTCGGCCTTGTTCTTTGAGCATGCATGTACCCGACGATCGAATACATCCCAAAGATGCTCGATAGGGTTCAGATCAGCATTCTGGGCTGGCCAATCCAGCTTTACCGCACCCACATCCTCAAACCACTCTGCTACGACCCGAGCAGTATGGCATGGCGCGTTTTCTTGCTGATTCAAGTATGATCCTTCCCAGAAGTATTTCCATAATGTTCGAAGTACATAATTGTCCTGGATGGCCTGGTATTGCACAGCATTCATGGTTTTGTCGATAACTACTAATAGGCCCAAGCCAAACCAAGAAAGGAGCACGATACCATGACACTGCCTCCACAAAACTTCATTGTTCAGTGCCGTGATAATTATTTAATTGTTTCTTTATCGAGTCCTTTTAATTTTCCAAACTGTAATGGTTATCAGAAATGTGTATGCGCAAGTATTATTTTCTTCTTCTTTGTCTTACGAAAATTATATTAGTTGTATATATTTTTTTATTTTATTATTATTTTTTGTCTTATTTCATTCATTCAAAACTTAATTTTTGGTGCCGTTTTCCTCCATAAATGTTTTTTTGGAATTTTTCGGGAAAAAAACATATCCTAATTTATATCGCTGCAGCTAAGGAAGATTACATTCCGTGTAAAGTTTCCGAGGAAAATTCTCCGAACGTTGAAGATATTCTAAAACAGACAAAGAATATTCAAGAGCAACAAACAGGAAAGAATTCGTAAATTTTAAATGGCAGCCTTAGAAAGACCAATTTAATATAACACATGAAATTTTAAAGCCAATTCCTTAACTTGATAACGAATACCATTCTTTTAAACTTGGTTGCCTTGCCTACTCTGCTCTCCTTTTTTTTTTATTTATTCATATGCATTCACATTTTTTTTCATATTTATATATGCTTTCCAATTTTTATATAGTTTAAGAACACACGCATACATAATAAATGTTTCAGAAAATAATGAGACTGAGCATATTAAGCGATTGATGTACTATTAAGAAGCATAATGAGTTGCCCCATTTTATAGGTAGTACAAAATTTAATGATACAGCTTATTAAAGAAAGTTCCTCTGCATTTTCTATTCGTAGATTGCATTTCAATTATTTTCAAAATCGGGCAGAGCCAAACCCTGGAACTGATTTATGATTTGTTCAGTGAGTGATACGATTTTGTTGCCTGCTGTTCCCTACTCTTCGGCTCCAATGGAAACTGTCGTCAGTCAGGCATGCTAAAGAATTCGAAACATCTGGTACTGCTATTAATGCCCTACCATCAAGATGCTAGTTTAACTTTCTGACTTATCATGTCTGCTCCACAATAAAGTCACAAAAGGGAGTTTCTGTCACTCAAACGTTACTCTGGGGTGCGTAAGCAATTTGCGTTCCTAGAGAAATTCCAGCTTCCGGCAACTATCGATTGCGGAACTTTCCGGTAATTGTCTGCCTAGAATTCATGGAATACCTTTTGGCTTTATCGCAGGTTTATTTTATTGCAAACTGGTATGAAATCTAGCCATTTATCATTGCCCAACAGTGTATGTAATAAATTGATCAAGCTGTAAACACGAACAAATCTCATGCATGGACTAGTAATGCTTAGTAACAACGAACGCATATATTTTCACCTCTGTGATGAATAACAGACTACTACCAGTAATTCAAGAAAATGCGTCGAACAAAACTGCTTAAGGATAAGCAGATGTTCAATAAGCGAAAATGTTTCTAGTTATTTGGAATACTATTCACTGTAAGATCTGATAACGTCTGATATTCTTTGTAAGGTCCAATATTCTAGAGAAGTATTTTCCAGAATATCTGCTGAAGCATCATACTCTGCAGAGTTTCTGGTTTTAAAGAGGCAAGATGAGAAATAGAAACTGAATTTTTATTTAATCAGAGCTGAGCCTTATAACTTGCCTTTCACCGGTGGTATTAACCATATCACTTGCTACCGCGAAGGCCAGCACTGCAAATCCAAATGGTAAAACACCTTCCATCCCATTCTCTAGAGCTGTTGCCATATTTCTATGACCAAATTTATTGGATGAACAGTTCCCCGATTCTATGCGTAGGGCAATCATCTTTGCATTCCCAAAGCCAAGAAAGGACCACAAAATCCGTAAAAATTATTGCTCTATTTGCTCAATTCTCACCTCACGTATTTCATTTTCTGCGTGGGTAGCACAGTTGTATATCATCATCCTCCCCACACCTGGTTGAAAAGGCTCGGGTTCGAATCCCGTCGATGACGCTAGGAACTTTAATGGGATTTTTTCACTCCCTGGCTGAATTAGTCGGTTTCAGACGTAGATAGCAAGGATTTCCCCTCCTAGAAACGGGTTTTTACGTCCAGCAAAACAGGCAAATCGACCAGAGAACGCACGTAATTTGCAGACACAATACATATGGGCATATGTAAGGAATTACCGGGTGACCGTAATATGATATATATATATATATTTATATATATGACCATGAAGCAAATTACTATTTCACCAAGACACGCAGCATGGCTTCCGGAGAAACCGGGCCACTTTGGATCATTTGATCCGATTGGAAACAATGATTCGTGATGCGTTCGTAAAGCATTAGCATTTGATATCAATTTTCTTTGACATGGAAAAAGCTTATGACATAACTTGGACGTATGGGATTTTAAGACTTCTATCTCTTTGATCTTAGATGTCACTCCCTATTTTTATCGGGATTTTTTTTTATCAAAAAATCGCAATATGAAAGTTACTGAACAACAACTGCAACAAGCAGTTTGTCACTTTATAGACAATGGGTTTAAGATTTTCGCTCAAAAGATCGCTTATGTGCCATTTTTCTGCAAATGGAATCTTCACCATGATCCTGAACTCAGACTTGGACAAAGCGAAATTCCTCTGCTAGCAGAAACAAAAATTTTGGGATTCATCTTAGATCAAAAGCTGAACTTTCCTCTACCATATCCACCAGCTCAGGGGAAAATGTACTAGAGGTCTAAACCAACACAGTGCTGTCTCCACCAATTATTCTGGAGCAGATAGAAGCACAGTATAGCGCCTTTATCAATCACTTGTCTTCTACAAACTTGACTATGATTCCCACGTCTATTCCTCTGCTAGAAATTCTGTTCTCTGATTACTAGATGCATTCCACCACAGAGGCATCCGGATTGCAATAAGGGCTTTCGGTCCAAAGTCTTTACGTGGAAGCCAATGAACTGCCGTTGATGCTTCGACGTCAGCAGTTGTCATTACAATATGCAATAAAAATAAAATCTTCCTAGACCAACCTACGTAGATATGCGTTTTGATGCCACGATGAAAAAATCTGTTCAATATGCTTAGAACTGCCAGTCAACAATTTGGTGTCAGGATTCAAGATATAAATCTTTGACTTTGGATAATATATCCGACAGCCAGGTAAATCCTTCCTCCTTGGAATAAGCGACTTCCGTTTTGTTATACTCTTAGGAGCTGGATGAAAGGTGACTCTCATCCATGTATATATCGGCAATTCTTTGCAGCCCACCGAGCTAAATACCTTGACATTCTTGTTAATGTATACAGATGGCTTCAAGTCTGAAGTATTTGTGGGATTTTCTTTTGCTTTTTTCAAACAAAACTATCTGTACTGGGATTCCGTATGAATGTAGTACACTCGTGTGCAAAATTTAAGGACCAGTCAGGTCTTCACCTGAAGCTTCTCATAGGAGTGGCCTGGATATGGGAAAAGCATACAAAAGGAACCTCGTGAGGTGCAGAAATGATGAAGAAAACAACACCGACACAACAACGGAAACAAAACGGTACAGAGGTACTTTATTCTAAAATTGCAACATAGCACTGGCTGCCATGATACAGATGCATCACTGCCAAAGATGGAATAAAGGAAGAGGTGGTCCTCAGTAGGAGATATGGACACTCCTAATGTCGATGCAGGCTTTGCACCGCCTGTCCATACTTAGAACAATGTTGTTGATAAGTTCTTGTTCGTATGGATTGTTTCAATCCATACGAACAATGTCCTCACTTTCCAAAAGCGTATCAACAGCTGCAGTGCGATGGGATGTGGCGTTATCATCAATAAACACGCAATCGGGGCCAATGGCACTTCAGAACAGACACATGGGGAAGGATTACCTAAGTACAGTAGCGTGCACCGGTTACAGTACCGCCTTCCAGTATCTGGAGTTGTGTACGTACATCCAAGATAACGCCTCCCCAGACGAGAACACCTCGATCGCCATATCAGTGCCTTTCAGTGATGTTTGCGGGGTGATACCGTGTGCCACCTCTCGCCAGATTTGTTTACGTCCAGAATCGCTGCTGAGACAATCTACTCTCACCAGTAAAGAGTACCTTAAATAAATATTTTGTGGTTGTAACCTTTAGAAATGGTGTTGGTCTTTAAGTTTTGCACACCAGTGTATATACACTGCAGAGTTACATGCAATATAACTGGCTTTGTGATTATATAAAATAATAATAATAAAATTCTTTAATAAATTAACTCGTATTCATTTTTGATTCCCTGCACAGATAAACAGAGAAATTAGCACACGCTTCTTGATTAGACCTGGGTTCGAGCCCGTGACCGGAGGATGCGGAAAGTTCAGGGAATGACCGCCGCATATCCCCGGAGCAATATAGCCTTAGTTGCTAATGCTCCTAAAAACCAAATAACAACAGCAACAACAAAAATACAAAGTTCAGCTACAAAGTAACCATTAAAGACAAAATATCTGAACAGGGAATTAATCTTAATAAAAACAAGACTACAAATTAAGCATAATATAAAATGACATTTGCATACTAGTACCGGCACATGCAAACCTGTCCTTTACATACAGTAAGATAGCCCAAGATGTCATATCGATATGACTTGTCAATCGACCATAGATCCAAGTCGATGTTGAGCGAGTTGAGAGTGTCCACATTTCGGAAGTGTCTGTTGAAACTCTGGAGCCTTGAGCACAAAGAGGATGGGTACTGTGAAGGCGTCATCCTGGCAAACGCCAACCAACCGTGTTCCAGATGTTCATATGATCATTCTTAGTTGAACACAGATGAAGGAGCGCCTTTATTTTCCTCACATGGGCTCTGTGGACTGCTGGCGTGTATTGCAGGTTGGAGCATAGTACAGATTTGGATGCCGTGTAGATCTGGTGAGACCACCCGTTGGCCCACTTCAGCACCCAGAATTCTAGACCCCATAGTTTCTTGAGGCTAGTGGGAGATGCGGCCGACCAAATTTCCACAGCATAGTAGATCACGCTATTGAAGTACGTTTCGAGGTATTTCCTGATTATTTGTTTATTGTGAGTTTGCATAAATCTATTTTCATTCCCCAGAACACTCGCAAGGCTTTGGAATGCTGGGCTTGGTTTTGTTGTTTAATAGTGAGATTCGCGTCTAGAATTACCCCTAGGATCTTGACACTGTCTGTGGGAGTCAGAACCTTTCCTGCTAATTCCGGAAGTAAGGTATCAGCGGATGTCATGCGACTTGAAGAAAAGATGAGATAGTTTGACTTCTGGGGATTAACTGAAAGACCAAAAAATTTGGAATATTGGCAGAAAGTATTAAGGTAGCTGTTTAAAGTTTTTGAGAAGGTTTTCCTTCCTTGTGGATCAACAACCTGACGTTTGCCCATGGCAAGTAACACACAATATCATCAGCATACGACAAGAACGCTGGAACTTGATCCATAAGTCGAATGAATATTGCAGAGAATAGCAGAGCTGAGAGAGAACCACCTTGTAGGATTCCTACTTCTGCGCTTTTACAGACTGTGCTGTTATTGCATGAGAAGTGAAGCATTCTGCTAAGTAAAAGACTTTTGAGGAGCTTGAGTGTATTGCCCGATATCCCGTAGAAACTATTAAGTAATGTAAGGAGGGGTGTGATTTGGACTGAGTCGAATGCAGATTTCATGTCTAGAAAAATGGTGTGTAGGTCCTCATTGTCATTCCAGGCGTGAAGTATTTTCTGCGATAAGGACTGTAGACAGGTTATGGTAGATATATTCGGCATGGCATAATGGATATGATCTGGCCTATGCGCAAAGACTGCTAGTGCAACGTCATTATAGATGCACCTCTCGAGGCATTTGGAACTGCCACGACCCTGTAAGTCAACCAGCTTGCAGGCGCCTCTCCCTGTTTGAGTAATTTGTTGTAGAGGTGGGTGAGCTCTCTGCTGATGAAATATGAAACAATTTTGAGACTAAAAAGAGTTATTGCGTCAGCTCCTATGGTGGACTTGTCAGCTAGTGTTTATTATTTTCATTAGCTGTTCTTCGGATGTTGCTGGTAGTTGAAGTCACACCAGTAGCAAAGGTGCATGCTATATAAATAAAATAAATTTTCTGTTTATACTCCGGGCCGACCAAACGGTCAGAGGAGTTTACAAGATACACAGAATACAAGAAACAGCACCGTATTCAGCGGTCACGGGCTTGAACCCCGGTCACTCAAAAAACGTGTACCTTTGCACCTGCGCGCCTGACCACTAGGCTACGGCGGCCTTATATATACAGACTCTCTAAGTACATTACAGGCTTTATCAGATATCAGTAGAAGTCATCCAGTTTTTTCGGGTACAGCAAATGCTGCCCACTCTCTTTCAGAGTTGAATTTTCATATTCGCTTTTGCTGGATTCATAGCCACGTTGGTATGATTCACATTCAGTTACTTTCTCTGATGTTACAGCCAAATCAGCAACACCGCAGAATCGCATCCACTTTTCGGTCCCTATATAGACTACAAGCATCTAATCCATAACAGACTATACACGCGATGACAAGTCTCTTAGGCGCCTCCGTAGCCAGGTGGGCAGGAGCAGCAGTGCGTAGCACGCTCTTCTTGATTAGACCGGGGTTCGAGTCCGTGACCACCAAATATGGAGGATGCGGAAAGGTCAGGGAATGAACACCGCATATCCCCGGAGCAATATGGCCTTAGTTGCTAATGCTCCTAAAAACCAAATAACAAACAAGAATCTTGTCTTGAGCGCCCACAAACTAAACGAAATCAAGCCTATATTTATGCATTGGCAGTTTAGAGGAACCAGGTTCAGGGATGAAAATCCAGGACAGGTTTTTTTGTTAGTTAAACGCACATAAGGGGGAAATGAATGAATAACGCATATTTTGAATATTTTGAAAAAAAGTCGCGAGTT
Source organism: Mastigoproctus giganteus (assembly GCF_048544385.1). Lineage (NCBI taxonomy): Eukaryota > Metazoa > Arthropoda > Arachnida > Uropygi > Thelyphonidae > Mastigoproctus > Mastigoproctus giganteus. Next base: position 175,277,739 of record NC_143575.1, on the reverse strand, counting down.
AGGGTTGAATGTGCAAGTGTCTGCAATTCTGCCCAGACACGATAGGAGGGAGTATATGATGAGAGCCTTATCAACCAATTCGACCCTAGAGAGATTGTGCAAGGCTTATTGAGGTAAATTGTTTTTCAGCGTGGTCTGTGCTTGTTATAAAGAACGATTGCTGCTACAGAGATGACACTTAAATAGAAAGTGTGCAAGGATATTTACTTATGATAGCGAGGCAGTGTTAGGATCGAAAAGCTGCTAGCTTGGGAGGATTCACAGCCTAAAAGATTAACAGTAGCCGCAGGTTGTCCAAGTCTGATCCCAGCAGGGATCAGACCAATTATAAGGTCATTCGTGGGATAAATCCCATCCATGCAGTCCGGTGTTTGGAGTCCGTCTGTGGTTTGTTAGGTCCGTGGTATTAATCTTGAGCGGGTTCCTTCTCTATGCTAGTCCTGCATTATGCTAGTTCAGTCCCAAAGGAAAGTCTTGTATCTGGGTGAGAGCCAGTTTGGGTGGGTCCAAGGATGGTTAGTTTTGTCGTGGTGTCTGTTCTTGATCCCTGTAGATAGCAATAAGTGTCCTCCTTCGGGTGAACAGTCCCTGGGCGAATTTTGTCAACTCCTTATACTCCTCTTGTGAATCCAACAGGTTTGATTCCCTGTTGCGAGGGAAGTAAGTCAGTTTTGTCGTTAGGAGGCAGCGGAGAACCTCATAGTTTTCACAGGCGCCTCCGTAGCCAGGTGGGAAGGAGCAGCAGTGCGTAGCACACGCTTCTTGATTAGCCCGGGGTTCGAGCCTGTCACCACCAAATACGGAGGATGCGGAAAGGTCAGGGAATGACCACCGCATATCCCGGCGCAATATGGCCTTAGTTGCTAATGCTCCTAAAAACAAACAAACAAACAACAAACATAGTTTTCACAGTTGTACATTATGTGAAACCATGTCTCCACTTCCCCACAGACACTACGAGGATCGTTCACTAATTTAAAACTGTTTAGTTTGGCATTCAGGGCCCATGAAGTGTTAAAAGGTACGTTGTGTACAGTCCAGGGTGAAATCATGATGGTACTTTTGGGTATAATCTTCCGACATTAGGCAGAAATTTCCTCGTTATTTCCCCTTTTGTAGATTCTGACCACCTGTCCTGCCAGACCTACTGCAGGTGGGTGGCGAGTTTTGTTTTCTCTCTTTTCAGGTTTCCTGTAGGGTCAATGGAGTGGCCCAGGAAGGTGCAGGGAAGCCCTTTTGCGAGATGCTGCATCATGGCACAACGCACCACCTCAAGGTCGAGGGGGAGTGTTCCCGCCAGAACCTGTAAAGCATGTTTACTCACAGTGCAGCAGGCCCTTGTAATAGAGAGGAGTATTGTCCGCTGGATGGAAACTAGTGTCCGTCTGTTAACTGTACTAGTTGCTTTCTGGATCCAGACGGGTGACGCGTAAGTTATGGCTGGTATAAATGTCGTTTTGTAATACAGTCCCCCACGGTGTGCCTATTGAGTCCCCAATCCCTTTTAGCTATTCTTGCGACGAGGGCAGAATATCTCCTGATTTTCTCTCGGACATGTTTCAAGTGTGGGTTGAAAGATTGGTTCCTGTCCAGTATGACTCCTAGGTATTTCATCTCACTGAGTAGTTTGATAGTTGTATTTTCTATTTTAATTTGTAGTGGTCTACGGAGATTTAATGTTCCTTTCAGTAGCATTGAGGAGGTTTTTTCCCGGTGAGATCTTAAGAAAATGGATCTTCATCCTGTCTTATAGAATTTGAATTGCTCGATTGCCTGGGTTTCCAATTGAAGTCGGTTGTCTGCGGCAACAGTCAGTATCAGGTCATCTGCGAATGCCTGTGAGTGGACCTCCCCCAGGTCGAAGGCCAGAAACTCATCCAATACCAGAGGAGCGGTCCAAGTACCGAGCTCGGGGGCAGCCCCTCTAAACAGGCCTGGTCAGTTTCTTGTACGGAGTCACTACTTGTATTTTTCTCTGCGATAAATATGACTTCATTATTTTGTAAAGGTTGATGGGTGTTTTTGCCTTCCTCAGTCTAGCCAGGACGCTCGGCCACCACATGGTGCCGAACGCCCCAGCAAAATCGACCGAAATAACCAAGAAGTACTTCTATCATAGGCAGCAGCCAAACTCAGGAGGCTATCGAGAGCATCCACTGTTGAGGTTCCGGGTTTTAACCCAAACTGTGTGGGCATCACGAGATTTGCAGCTTCATAGTGGCGTAGGAGTCGCTTTTGAAGCACCTTTTCAAGGAGTATACTAGCAACTGGGAGCAGGGAAATTGGCCGGTATGATTCGGGTTGTTCCGGTGGCTTCTTAGGATTTTTAGAATTAATATGACGTTGGCCATTTTCCAATGGGTTGGAAAGACTTCAGGCATGTGTTGAAGAGGTTTAGTAAAGTCTGCGGAGAGATGTCTACTACTTTTTTTAATATTTTCCGGCTGCAGAAGATCTGGGACTGGGCATTTTTTATTCCTTATTTGTTGCGCTGCCTGTTGTAGTTCTTCTAGGGCAAAAGGTTGTTCCATTTGGTCTATGTGATATGCCTCATTTCCATCGCAGGTCTGCAGTTGTTCTGGTAGTTGCGGGTGTGCTGGTTTTTTGTAAAATCACATTGAGGATGTTGATAGATTGTTCTCAGGCGGTGGCCAATGTGCCCTGCTGGGTGCTGCGGGTGGAGGTCATGACCTCAGCCCTCGGGAGCTTATTCATGGTGACTTTGTACACCACCCCCCCCCAGAGGTCGGCGTTTCCAGTCATGCTGACTAATTGCTCCCAGCCTTCTGCTTATTTTTTCGTATTAACTCAGTGTATCTGTTTCTCACTGCTGCGTATCTTTGTCTGAGTGCTGTTAATTCCACTTCCGGCTAGGTACGTCTTACTTTTTGGAATTGTTTTATTGCCTTTATGACTTCTCTTTTCAGGTTCTGGATTTCCGGAGTCGACCAAGGGACTGCACCAGGTGTGGGCAATTTTCACTTCATCTCAGCCTCACTGGCCGCTATTATGGTCTTGGTAATTTTTCTCTGGATGTTGTTTGTGTCTTCTTGTCGATCCGCTTCAATGCGGTGTTGGCATAAGGTTCGAGTCAGCAGCTCCCCAAAGAGTCTCCAGTCAGCTTTGTTTACTGCAAAGCGGTTAACCGTCTGTTTGGCTATTGGTGTTCTATAGAGAGATCGGTTGATTTGGAAGGTAATCACTCTGTGGTCAGACGTGGTCCCAGGAGTCTTGGACTATCCAGCTAGTGATGTGTCCTGAAAGGTTTCCGGTGGCAAGGGTGACGTCAATTGTTGCCTTCCACAAAGTGTTACAAAACGTAGGTAGGTGGTAAGGCCTGTTTCAGACTGTCAAGGGAGAATTCGTCAGGAACTCCTCGAGACGCTGCCCATTTCCGTTGCCCCTTCGGTCCGGTGTTTTGATTGTGCCAAGCTGGGGAGCGGCAGTTTACATCCGCCCCTACCAAGATCCGTTGGCCTAGGAGAGTGTCCAACACAACCTGGAGGTATCTCGTGGCAAATGTTATTTCTTCCCCCGGCCTACAATACAAGGCAAATCGCGTTGAAGGATCCCAGGGGTGATATTATATGGGCACAAGCTGCTCAGCCTGTGCAGAGTTGTGTGATACGGGTGGCAGTAATGGCTGGATTGCGGATCACTATGGCCGCTTTTGGGGTCTCATTCTCAGCCTGTATAACTTTATATGCTATTGGATAGCCCCTTACTTTTTTGGAGTGAGTGTAGGGCTCCTACAACAAGAGGATGTCGGCATTTGACTCGTCCGCTATTTTTCGGAGTTGTTCAGGCACTGCTCTGGCGTGGTGTGCGCTTTGTTGTAGTATTAACAGCTTGGTTGTATTGAACTTTTTAAATTGTGTTGCCATAATCAGTCCTCATTTGGTATAAACTCTATCTTATTGTACGTCGGACATTTTGGGTCCCTGATGGAATGGGTGTGTTCAAGCTTTGAGGATTTACAATTCACACAAAGCGGTTCTTGCTCCTTGTTTGGACAGCTGTTGTATTTATGCCCTTTGCTAGAGCAGTGTCCGCAAGTTGGTGTGATCTTGAGTGCATGTATGGGAGGTGTGGCCATACCTGCATCATTTATAGCATTTAGGCACGGTCACATGATCCCTGAATCTGTGGCTACCCCACTCAATATAGTGTCTTGTCTGATGTTTTAGAATCTGCCAAGCGGCAGGAGCGGTTCAACTATCCCAGTTGTTTTCTCCGGACTTTGACTTTTTTTGAATATCTTGGTTGCACAAGATTTGTTATGTGTTGATTTATCCCTTGTAAATTATGTGTTACGACTTCCTCCGCAAGTTGGGCAGGTGTCATATCTTTGTTGACACCGAAAATTAAGATTGATGGCCCTCTTCTCTTGGGTGGCTCGGCAGTGATACCCAGTGTGGCTATCTTTGGGTTTTCCACGATATTCTTAATATTCTCCCTTTACTCTGTTTCTATTATTACCCTTATATTTCTCGTCTTTCGAATCGCTTTTATCTTTGTTGTCTTTAAATCATCCTTCAGTTTTTTCATTATGGCGATTTTAAAATCCTCACTTGTTTGTGTTCCTTCTATCTCTGCTGGTCTGAGGACCACAAGGTTTTGTGTTCGAAGCAGCGGTTGTTTTCTAGGTTGCAGGGCCTTTCGGTTTGACTCTTTGTTGTTTGGATTCCTCAGCGCTTGTGCATATGTGGGAGTACGCTGTTGGGACTATGGTGTAGGAAGATTCGTTAGTGTCCAGCACCTTCTCAAGGATGGAGGTTCTTGTCTTAAGTTCCTCGCTAGTGGCTTTTAGTTTCTTGCTGTCGATGAGGAAGGCAGTGGTAATAGAGTCAAGGGTGGCCCAGAGTTCCTGGACATAACTTTCCGCTTGTCTGTGAATCGACTGAGGCCGCCGTAGCCGAATGGTTATTCGCGCGGGTGCATAAGCACACGTGCCTTGAGTGACCCGGGTTGAAGCCCGTGACTGATGAATACAGTGCTGTTTCTCGTATTCTCTCTACCTTGTGAACTCCTCTGACCGTGTTGGTCGTCCCGGAGTATAAACAGAAAATTTATTTATTTTAATAGTATCTTGATTGAGAAAGGTGTCAAGATTCCTATGTAAAGCAGATATTATTTGATGGGTTGGAGAGTCTTCATATATAGGTTTGTGACTTGTAGGGTATGCGGAAGTTGTGGTTGCTCTAACGGCTAGTTTTCTGAATTGGAGGAGGCCTGCTGCCTCAGTCTGATCTAATGCTGTGGGTGGTCCCTCTGGTTGTTTGGCAGAGGAGGTCTTAGGGGCCCCAGATGTAGTAAGAAGATGAGCTGATGGTTTAGGTGCAGATACTGTGCTAGGACTCTCGGGTAGATTGGGGGAGGGCCCTGAAGCTGCCTGGGAGTCAGGAGCACTTAGAGCTGTTGGAGAGAGAGTGGTTCGTAATTTCCCAGTGGAGGGAGCGCTTGCCTGTGAAGATTGCAGAGTAGGAGAGGCAGAGGGTAGGCGATCTGCTACTGGCGTTGAGGTGTTAAATTCAAACGTAGATGAGACCACAGGGTCAGATTCATCAAGCGGCACTTTGTTCATAAATTCTAGTATGGTTTGAGGAGACCTGGGTGTCCTGGTTTTTGCTCTCCTCTTACTTTTCTGTTTCTTTTTCTTGGACTTGTTGACTTTGGGAGGCTGGAGGCCAACTTGGTTGAATCGTCTGCTACAGCATTCTCGTCAGCTGACGATGAGGATGCTTCCCTTGAACTCATGTCTAAGGGTTGTATGTTTGGGATAAAAAAACCAAAGAAGTTCTTCTAGATAGCGGGACGTTAAGTTGAAATCCGGGACCGTCCCGGAATTTCCGGTAGGTCTGGTCACTCTACTCTAGTCACTGCAGGGTTCGCCGGGAGGACGTAGTCCTTGCTCGGTACCTCATAGGACACTGCCACGGAACGCATTTCTTTAAGATTAAGGCTGATGACTGTGCTATGTGTAGATATTGTGACACCACTTTAACAATTTGGCACATTTTAATCGAATGTACGTCTTTCAGTAATGAACGCCGCATACCTTTTCCTCATCTGTCTGAGTCTTATACACTCTAACAGATTTTATTGGACGATGAAATGTGTCAGAGATATATTCAAGTTTTTAAATCTTATTAATTTATATAATTTTATTTAGAGTGCTTACTGTTTAATATGTTACAACAGTTTTATAATATATATTCTTTCTTAATATATTAATAGTTTGTGCTGTTTTATACCTTTTGACTTGGCGCATTGTATATCCTCAGACGCTGATTCACCATAAAACCCCTAAACAATTGACGAATTATATATTTCCCATTAATGAAAATATACTCCTTGGTTCCACTTACTGATCCCGTTCAGCACCTTATCTGCCTCTTTCAGGTTCCCTCCCCGCCTCAAATTTATAGTTACCACCTTCTAAAGCTGTTCTCCGTACTGACTGGATTAGCGCCTCCCTGAAGTGTCGTCTTATTTTTAGGTGTGGCCTCCAAGCGCGAATACAATATTCCAAATGCATCCTCGCCATTTGGTTTTATATAGAGACACACAAGATACTTTAAAAAGCCACAAAAATCATAGACAGCAACACCACAGACTTCCCTAGACATTCTTGCTCGGCTGTACTCTTTTGCAGTTATGTTTGCTTTAGTATTGCTTTCCAGGTCGAAAGAAAGTCTCATCCATGCAGCGTAGAAGGCCAAGGGATCGAAACCATTGTGCTGCTGAAATTTGTTTTTCCGTTTTTCCTAATGGCCATTGATTTTTTGTGAATTGTTTTGATTTTTAATAATGGCAGGTCCGAAGCATCTGTCTTAAGTCTGACCTTTACCAAGTGTCACATAAAATTCTGGACAATACTCATTTACAATTAATACAACTTAAACCGTGAACCTTTTGGAGATTACGCCCGAATGGCACAATGAGGCAATTTTATTTCGTCATTCCAATCAAGGCATTATCACAAAGTCGGATAGATCTGCCTATGTTTCAATATATATTAAAACAAGAATTTGTAATATTTTTATGATTTAGGTGTGAAAAAGAGTCTTGCTAACTTCTCTAGTTAGAGATTAACACACAAAGATAGGTGAGGGAACTATAACTATATGGGAAACATTCGAAGAATAGAGACAATGATTGATGATCATACTGCAATGCTAAACTATATATCCGTATGCGGTTCAGCATTTGTAACGCAAGAATCAGGGCGACATTATACAGCTAGCTTGCAATGGTTAACCATTGCAACCTGGGCAGAAATACATTTATATTGACAGGTCACGGCTTCCTAAAGGCTAAATTTACTTCCTTAGGGCTGACTGATGAACTTAACTGTACCTGTGTCGAAAGTGAAGACTGGACACACATTCTATATGAATGTAAACTGTATGATATACAACGAACCCAATTAAAAGCAGAAATGGCCCCCTACCCAAGGGACAAGAAAATTTATTTATAATAGAAGAGCATAACTATAAAGCTTTCACTCGCTTTACACAAAAAAAGTATTTGAAATCCGTAGAAACATCCAGAGGCGGGCCTTACAGCCCACACAGCAAAACAACAATCCATAGCCAAAGTGCCCATGTCTCTCACCATGCCGAGATGATGACATTTTAAATTGACAGGGTAGCTGCATCAGCTCCCTGACAGATACCCAAATTTGACTAAACCGGATTGATTAGGGTCTCCCCCCCCCAAGCTTACCCTGCCCTAGTGGGGGACTTTGGGGGCCCACACCAAATAAGTAAATACGTAAGGGAGGGAGATATATAGGCAACCAGGGAAGTAGCTTAGCTAAAAAATATTAGTAAACAAATACCAAGGGGATGCAATGCAGAACGAAAGAAGAATGAATGTGAGAGACTGAGTGACAGAGCAAAATAGGAGTTGTGGTTAGAGGGAATAAATGCTAGTTTTGGTGAGTGGGAGTGACCAAGTAAGGAAGCAAGAAACAGCGAATGAGTGTTATGGTAAATGGGAGCGATTGAAGGTATGAATGTAATGGAAGGTATGTAAACTTAGAATATATTAACAAATTGGTGGTCCTATCTACTCACATCACCGACATACCCACTGCTATCTCCCTGACATATAAACTTGCAGCCAGGACTCGATCCCAACTGAATAGTTATAGTAAGTTGAGGGGTCTGGGGTAGCAATGAAGAAGAACAATGGGGATGAATAGGTGAGCCGAATACTTGTAAGAGTGAATGGAAGCATGGGTGTGAGGGAGAAAGAACAAAGTTAATTCCTATTATTGCCCTAACTTAATTGTACTTAGACTTTAATTATTCTATATAATTATTATACTCTTTAAACTAACATATTTATAATAACAATACACACCATTTCATTCCCCCATGAATACATGTAAAAAAAAAAAGATGATGAATATATGTGAAAAAAAAAAAAACTTGGTAGAAGTAAGAAACAAAATAGGGTATAAAGTGGTAACAAAATGTACAAAAGTACAAAACAGTGTGAATGAGGATTAACTGAATTAAATTCTCCCTCTCCCCCCACTTCCGCCTCCCTGGGTAGGATGATGGGCAGACGGCCATAACCCCCTCCTCCCATCCAAGCAGACACCATGCGGCAGCTCTTTAGCTGGTGCGTGTGATAAGCAGATACTGGTCCATATGTACCCCAGAACTCTGTCCTAATGTCCACCGACTGCATTGGACAAATGCAGTCGGTGGACATTAGGACAGAATTCTGGGGATGACCGAAGCGATGGCTATGAAATGTCCCAGAAACTTGAAGAGATCAACCCGGTGATAGTAGTGGTAATTAGGTGTTTGGTGTCAATGAGTACTGGGAGAAGTAGAACGTGAAGGTGCGGGCCACGTCTGTGTTATGTAGCTGAGAGGGGGATAGCGTTTATAAGTGGCTCACTCGAGCAGTCAAAACAGTTGTATAAAGTTGAATAAAGTCGAAAAATTTCAGCAGCATAATCGGATTTTGAATTGCTATAAAATAACTGAGTCAGCAGATTAAAAGAAAAATAGACAGCTCATAAAATTAGAGGTTCAGGTTTCCCAGTCTTCAGTTTGCAACTGACTAAAATGAGGCTAAATACGTTATTTTTTTTATTCTGAGTAGCTATTTTATCAGTACTTCTTAGAATAACTCAGCAGCCCAAAACCACGGATCCATATTTTGAGGTACAGGGAGGGCGCTAAGGTTATCACAATTCACCCAAGGACGATGTTAAAACATGAAAATTTTAATGGCCAGTTTAAATCTTCATAATTTTTTTCTAATATTTATTAGTACCTGAACTCTTAGTCATCCTCTGAACCAAAGCGATATCAAAATTTTTATTTAATGTTGGATTATTCCCTTTGGTAAAAACGAATTTCTCGAAAGTTGCCATATTTCCAGCTCTCAAATACCATTAGACATGCTCGCAGTAAGAACATCAAATTCAACTTTAACACGATAGTGATTATTCAGGTAACTGAAGAAATTAAAAGTTGCCAGAACTTCTAAAAATGAAATCTAGAGTCATGAAGACGTTTTCTCTAAAGAGTTTCTCGATATTGTTCCGGTAAGAAAATTCTGAAGCATCGGCGAAATGTCGCACGGAACGTGGATGCTGTCCGAAATTTCTTCCGCTACTTGAGTGACAGCAGCTGATTGATTTTATCTTACTGGACTGTCTTCCGGGTACAGAGACGCGATGTCTTATTGACTTAAATCATCTTGTCGCCATACCGAGTGCAAAGTAACGCGACCCTCTTTTTAGCAGCTGACGTCTCGAGGTTCATGTGGAGTGTGTCCCATTTTCGCATCGTAAAATTACTGTAAGAAAGTAAAAGCCTTTTAAAGATTTTTTCGTATCACTAAAATCCGTTCTTGCCTCTAGCGATGTGTGTGATATGAAGTAGTGGGGAGTGAATGATGGCGGCAGAATTGCTGTTTTGTTTCCTGTTACGATCACAGGACTGTGACGCTTACTTCGTACGCATGAAGCCACTGATACAATCTAGAAGTAGTAATTGCCCAATTTTATAATTTAGGCAACGAATTTTATATAGTATTAAAATAAACGTGCTGCTCCTTGTTTGGAATGATTTTATTCAAAGCGGGAATTATATTTTAGTTTAACATCGTTAGCTTGGTGGGATAACAGCTACAAGGTGATGTGTAATAGAGCCACAGAAAAGGTTCGACAGGCAAAGGCAGTTTATGAGAAATCACTAGCAAACAGAGCAAAGAGGGGGGATAAAGAATTCTTCACATATATAAATGCCAAGAAGAGCAGGACAAACCAGATCGGACCTTTACGTAAGGGAAAGGGGATAGTAATAAATACACCAGCTGCCGTTGCAGATGAACTCAACAGTTATTTTGCATCGATATTTACAAATGAAAAGCCTTTTCTGGCAATGGGAAATTGTGGGAGCGAAGTTAAAAAATATGTAATTAATGATATTGAAATTTCTCAAGATTATTTAATGAAAAAACTTTCGAGCATACAGACCAGTAAGGCTCCTGGAGTTTATGGAATATACCCTATAATCTTAAGGGAGGCGGCAAGCGAGTGCATTGAACCATTGAGGCTAATTATGTGAACATCACTAGACTCTGGGGAGATTCCCTTGGATTGTAAAAGTGCAAATGTATCTCCCATACATAAGGGTGGCTCTAAAAGTAAAGTTGGAAATTATCGACCTGTCAGTCTGACTTCAGTAGTAGGGAAAATCATGGAGGCAATGATCAAGGGTGGAATTCAGGATCGTTTGGATCGAATTGAAATTCTCAAGGATACTCAGCATAGTTTTGTAAAGGGAAAATCATGTTTAACAAATCTGGTTCGCTATTTCGAAAGGGTCACTCACGAGCTGGATTTAGGGAATAATTTCGACATTGTTTATTTAGATTTCAGCAAAGCTTTTGACTCAGTCCCACATGAGCGGTTGCTTTATAAGCTGGAACAGGTTGGAATCACTGGGAAAATCCTTAGAAAGATGGCTTCAGGGCAGGAGGCAGAGGGTTGTGATAAATGGCTATTCCTCAGATTGGGTTGATGTAAGAAGTGGGGTTCCCCAAGGATCAGTATTAGGACCACTGTTGTTTTTAATTTTCATAAACGACATTGATGAAGGGATAGAGGGCGTGATGTCTAAATTTGCAGATGATGTTAAAATTGGTAGAGTGGTTAATGATCACTGTCAAGCTGAGCTTCTTCAGAGAGACCTAGATAGACTTCAGGTATGGTCAGAAAAATGGCAGCTATGCTTTAATCCAACAAAGTGTAAGGTATTACACCTGGGAAACAGTAATCCCAAAATAACTTATTCACTTGGTGGAGTTCAACTAAACCCAGTACTGGAGGAAAGGGACTTGGGTGTTACGATACGGTCAGACATGAAATTCTCTGAGCATTGTAAACAGGTTGCAAGGAAGGCCCATGGTGTCCTATCGATGATCTATCGAACTTTTGCAAGTAGAGATAGGGACGTGATAATCCCATTATATAAGGCTTATGTTAGACCACACTTGGAATACTGTGTTCAAGTATGGAGACCGCACCTAAAGAAAGACATCGAGCTTCTTGAAAGGGTGCAAAGACGGGTAACTCGCCTGGTGAGATCGGCAAAAGGGCGTCCTTATGAAGAAAGACTTCGAATATGTGGGTTGCAGAGTTTGGAAACTAGACACCTTAGAGGAGATTTGATTGAGGTGTTTAAGGCTCTGAGAGGTAAAATGTAAAATGAATGAGGACGAAATTTTCATGATTATAAATGATGCTAGAACTAGGGGACATAAATTCAAGTTACGGGGGTAAATGTTTAGATTGGACTGCAGGAAGTTTTATTTTAGCCAGCGAGTTATAAATTACTGGAATAAGTTGCCTTCATGGGTGGTAGAGGCCGACAGTTTGGGGAAATTCAAAGGTCATCTGGATAGTACTTTCGGGTAAGGGAAGCGCATAGGATGATAGGTTTAATTTCCTTTTTTTTATTAATTATTATTATTTAGTTATTTATTTATTTTTTTGGCTGGTGCAGCATAAGCCATAGGCTTTCTTGCACCATGCGGCCGTTACTAATACTAATACTAATAATATTTTTCTGTATTGTTACACCACTGAAAATCTGTGATACGACAGATTTTCATACTGTAAAACCACTTTTGCAGTAGGTTATGATTGTTAAGTATTATGAAACTAATATGTTTTATTAGTTTCTAATTGTGCTCTTCAGTTAGGTAAAAATTGTTAATGTTATCCTGCCTACATTTCGTTTTATTATCTGTCCAGGGCTCTAATAAATACTTTCTGGAAATTTTACCAACAAGCGTTTCCCGTTTTTAATGTATTCATTTATATTTTCCAATTGTGGAGTGATTTAAATATTAAAGACACTACCTTTAGTCTTTAATATACATTCGCCATCATCATGCGTCAAGTTTAATTATGAGAGTGATATTGGTCTACAAGTTTTATATTACGTCTTTACGATTCGTCCTTCGATGTTTCTGTGAAGCGAGCGAATCCGTTCTGACATTTTTTTCATTTTCAAATTATTTTTCCCTCAAAATCAAACCGTCACACACTGATGACATTTTCCTGAACCCACAAATTTGTAAGAGTGTTGAAAGATTGAAACATAGGATGCTGAAACCAAGGTGGGCCACTATAGTTTTCTTTCTGTATGATTTCCACGCATCGTTGAGAAGCTTATAGATGCGTTTTTCACTTCGGAATCCCACCGCCTATTCATATTAAAATATATTGAGCTCATTTCCGTCTTACATGTTGATTGTTATACACAGAGTGGCCAGAAATCGTGGGATACCTACCTAGTAACGGGTAATCCCACTTTTCGACCAGATAAGGACAGTCACATGGCGAAGCATTGAGTCCGCTAGTTCACGAAAGCGTTCCACGGGTATTTTCATCCACGCTTGCTGCACCGCTGTCCATAATTCAGTCGCATTCGTGGGTGGAGGATCCAAAGCTCGAATGGACCTTTCCACAGCATCCCAAAAATGCTCCACAGGGCTCATGTCCGGCGAACGGGGAGGCCATTGCATGCTGGTAAAATCTGCGGAATGCTCTTCGAACCATGTTCTAGTCACCACGGTTCTGTCGGTAGGCGCATTGGCCTGCTGGAAGAGAGTCCATTGCCCTGTGAGTTCACGATGACCATGAAGTGATGCAGACGGTCTGCAATGATGGACACGTAACCTGGACCGTTCAGAGATGCGTCTAGACGTACCAGAGGTCCCAACGTGTGCCAGTTGAACACGCCCCTGACCATTACCGACCGTCCACCTGTCTGAACAGTTACTTGCTGACATGACGAATGTATAGCTTCGTGCGGTTTCCACCAGATATGACCCTCCCGTCTTCACATGTTCTTTCGCCCAGTTGAGGCGAAATCCTGTGTCGTGGTGTTAGCAATGGGCCTCTTGTGGGTCGGCGGCTCCCATAACCTATTGCGGCTAATGATGGTCTTGGTGGAGACGTTTCTGGCATCTCCCTCGTTGAAAGCGGCGGAGATTTGTGCCACTGTCTCTCTCCGGTTGGTTGAAACAATGAGAGACAGATGTCGACGGCCACGTTCATCCGCAACTTTTCTCCAACCACAGTACTGTCCACGATGAGATGTTATTCCAGAAATGGCGTATTCCCGATACATTCTTAATACTGTCGAACGGGGATAGGGTAACCCATGCGTCGGGCACCCACTATCATCCCTCTTTTAAAGTCGGTTAACTCACGACGTTTATCCATACTGACATCGAATAGTCTATGTAAAGGCAGTGTACCTGTTTACCTGCCAAGCGGTGGGTTCGTTCACTAGCGAGTGGGTGACAACGTCGCGTTGTCCAGGAAACAATATATATATGTATATAAATATATATTGGATTCATATTGGCAGCTCCAAATTTGAAAAAAAAATCTTTGTACCCCAGTACTTTCGGTAGCATAGCGTCATTCATAATGCAGAATTTCATTTCGAGACAGTGCACAGAATGATACTTAAGCAACTGTGTAGTAGCTCAACCACCCACACTTGCGGAAAGAAATGCAATCAAATCCCATCATGACCGGATCAATTTTTAAAGGCGTTTTAATTCGAAGGAGTAATTAACCGGTCTAAAACAAAGATGTGTAGCGTTTTACCTCGTGAATTATTCCAAAGTTTTCAAAACAAAAATAGGCCAATGTACTCGCCTATCTACAGATGCGTTTCATAATTTAATGGGAACTTTAAAGCTTATTATACCAGTCTGGTATGCATAAATAATAATACTACAAGCTGTGTTGTCTTTTTAGGTAGTGTGCTTTACACAGCGTCAAATTGGTAAGGAAATGTGGTTTCTTTTAAAGTATAATTCATTAACATTTTAATTAAAAACAGTTATTGGAAAGAAAATTACTATAAAGCTTCGTTGTTACTGTTTATTAATGAACAGTGAAAACTTACCACAAAAAGTTAGCGTGGTAACTTTTTTTTATAGACTTGGTCGAGTAAACTCAGCCAGATAATCGAGTTTTCATTATGATGGAGTTTATCTCTTCATCACAGTGGAAACTCGATTATCCAAGGCAATGTTCCATTGCTGTCGAAGATTGTTCGAGTTATATCAATTATAATTTATCGTACGCTTAATTACGCGTAATTTTTTAAAACAGTATTAGAACTTTCTCAAACAACCATTTCCTATCTTAGCATTTAAAAACAGTAGTTTAAGAATGCGTGCTTTCTGAACTAGATAAACGATGCCCACTAAGCTAAATCATAAGGATTCTCAACATGTCAACAGTTATCAAACGCCCGTTGAAACGTATTTCAAAACATATGGGGCGAAACGAGAGAGCAGATAATCAATTCTAGTTACTAAGAATTTTTAATGAAAATTTATCGCAATTGATTTTTAACGGCCTTTACGACAGGCCCTTTTACGATGCCTACAGTAAAGGATTTTAAGATTTTGGTAAAATGGAAAGGTAAGCGATAATCAACGGTATCGAGAACACAAGGAAATTTTGTCTGCATGATTTGTAAGAAAAATAACCCATGATTGAGCATGAGCGCGATAGCGTTTTGAGAGACCTGCAAAAATTGAAGTTCTATTTGTTAGTGTTCAGCTTGTGCAAGAAATTCTCCAACGTGTTTCAAAACTCCAATATCTTTTCAGGAAACTGTTGGAATTTGTTATTTGAGAATGAAAGCTTAATTTTTCGCTCGATAATGAGATGATGGATTCATTAATGAATACATTCGCATCGTGTGCTTCAGAAATCTTAAAGTACACTTAGGGATGCCATGAAGAGAACCAGTAACAAGAAGTTGTCGGCCGAATGTTCTTTTGACATATATCATACTTTTTCTTGAAGAAAATTTCAATAATAATAGAATGTTACTGTATTGTTTTTCTTTCATCATGAAATTTAACGATTTATCCAATCTGAGAAAAATGTACTTTTTATCAATATTGGAGAAAACATAATATGAAGTATTTACTCTTCTTTTTGAGGACCATGTACCTGTTGTAACAGACTAGTGGCTATTTTGCCTTCCAGGCAATATAGCCACTAGTCAGTTACAACAGATTATTTTTTTCCAAAAAAAAAAAAATATAAATAAAATACTGACAATTATACACTGAAGAATAACAGTTAAGATACAACTAAGTTTACTTACTTATCTCTTTTAAATCGAACTGAAAATATACACATGAAGATTAAATAACTGATAAAAATGTATCTATGCATATCATTCTCACATTCAAATATCAGTGGTATAGTTCTAAATAGAGCAGTCCCTTTGTTCAATCGTGAAACAAGCGCTTCTGGGTAAAGTGACACTATACACATGATTTACTGCGTTGAATATGGAATAATCATAAGTTGAGGCTTCACGAAGTTCCTGAATGTGGACATCCTCTGTTCTTGCGATCTTTTTTTATGGAGTGTTTATCTCAATTTTTCTCTGTGAGAAATAGGTTTCTATGATTTTATAGAGGCTGATGCGTACTTTAGCTTCCCTGAGTCTGTCCAGGACGCTCGGCCACCAGAGTGTCGAACGTCCCGGCCAAGTCAGTCGATGTTACAAGGAAATACTTGTTATCATATTCTTTGACCTGGTTAAGTGGGTTTCCGATGTGGAGGATCCCAGTTTAAATCCAAACTGATTCCCAGCTGGGAAGCCAGCTGCTTCGTAGTGTTTGAGGATTCGTTTGTGCAGTAGCTTTTCAAACAATTTGCTAACTACGGAAAGAAGTGCGATAGACCTGTAGGATTTCGGGCACTCTGATTTCTTAGTCGGACTCTTGATGATAAGTTTGATGTTGGCCGTTTTCCATTTTGTTGGGAATTTCCCTACCTCTAGGCATCTGTTGAACAGGGTTGATAGAAGTTGCGGTGTATATTCTATTACTCTTTTAATTATTTCGGGTTCTATCATGTCTAGGCCGGGACATTTTCTGTTTCTTATCCGGGCGGCAGCAGCACTGAACTCCTCCATGGTGAAGAGGAGGGAGCTCCTTGGTTTGCGTGTTGTATTTCATTTTCTTGATAGAGATAATTTTGTTCCTGTAGAGTTGGGACCGCCGGTTCCTTGAATATGGCATTCAAGATGTTGTCCACTGATTGTTTCCAAGTTGTTGTCATTTGTCCTTGTGGGGTTCGTGTGGTACTCACTACCTTCCCCCTAGGGAGTTTGTTGGTAATAACCCTGTGGACTGTTCCCCCAGGGGTCATCATTTCCAGTTGTTATCACTAAGCGTTCAAAGTTCGTTCTTTACTTTTCCGGAAAGCTTCTGTGTATAGGTTCTGGCTTCCCTATAATGTTGCCTGAGGGCTTCAGTTTCCGGCCACTTCGTGCTCGCTCGTTGAAACTCCTTTATATTGTGGGTAAATGAGTTTTTTTGCTTACGTGATCAAATCTAACCATGGATACTGAATATTCATTTAAGCAAAAATAAAAAAAAAAAAAAATTCAAATGACGCAAAGAGCGGAAGGAAAAACCCAGTTTGTTAGATGCAAACGAGGCAATATTTGTTATGAGCTTATGCCAAGAGAGAGAGATTAGAAGTCAAAGTAATTCCTGATAGAGATAGGTTATCTTGTCAATAAATCTGACAAGGTCACATATCCCTATTAGGAGTAGAAGGATCCGTTTTTCGAGATATAAGACCAAACTGACCAGAGAAAATCGAAAAGAAGAGATTCCAAATTAATAAGTTTCTGACAGGGTATATTAGAGCGGCCATACGCAAACTTCGTATAGTCTGCAAGCTTTAACATTAAGCCTGATATACCTTCATCAATATCATCGATAAATACAGAAAACAACAATGTATTTGTGTGTTTTTTTTCGGCCCAACATCAATATTATTGATAAATACAAAAAACAATGTATCTGTTTTTTTTTTTTTTTTTTTTTTTGTTTTTTTTTAACCCAACAGAGCCATGGGGGATTCCACGAAGAGCTGTGTCCATTAATCACCACTCTGTCTTCTTCCACTCAACCATCCCTTTATTCATAGCAGCAACTTACCTTAATGCCATACTGCTCCAATTTATACAGGAGTCTTCCATGTGCAACAGTATCAAAAGCTTGGTCAGACAAGACTTCCTCTTAACAAACCCATGCTGCGTCTGAACTATAACTGTGGTCTTGTATAGATGATCCTGCAGTGCTTCTTTAACCAGTGACTCCATTATTTTCCCCGAAACAGAAGTTAAACTAACAGGTCTGTAATTGCTCGTCACCCATTTATCCCCCTTTGTTAATTGGAAATACATTTGCACATCTGCAGTACGTGGAGACCTCCCCCGAGTCAAAGGGCGCTGTCATGGCCAAGGTTTTCTTACTTCCTTTGCTACCTCATTTAATATAACTGGACAGATCCCATCCCCTCGGGTGTCTTTCTTATGTTTAACTTCAATTTCTCCTCCACTTTGCTCTCTGTTATTACAAAATCATTTAGCTTCCTGTTAGTTTGATAAACTTCTGGCATCCCCTCCCCTAAAGAATACACCGTGTGAATTTAGATGCATTCAGTTTGTCAGCCAACTGAGCAGAATCATCGACTTTCGAACCATTGATATCAAATGGACCAATCTGATTCATCCCCTTCCTTCTGTAGTTTACATAAGTAAAGAAGTCTTCGCTGTATTTTTTTTTTTTTTTTTTTTTTTTTGCATTCATTGCCAAAGATTTCTCGTAATATGCCTTCGCTTGCCTAACCTCCTTTGTGACTTGATTACAGATTAGCTTATATAGATCTACCGCAGGCTTCTGTGTCTCCTGACAATTTATATGCATCCCATGCATTTTTCTTCTCTGCCACGAGTCATTAATTCATCTGACCTCCATTTAGCCCTACACCTTGAACAGTATAGTATTTCTTAGTTGGTATGAAGAACCTGATAGGTATTCCTTGAATGCTTCCCATTTAGAATTTGCTGTTGGTAACATCAGCAGGTGGTCCCACTGTATAGAATTTAAAAATTGTCTGAAACCACTGTAGTCACCTCTACGAAAGCAAAAAAATTCCATTTACCCCTGATAGTAGTTACATCTTTGAGTTAAATCCCACATTAGTACACGGTGATCACTGCCACCTAGTGGTTCCCTTATCTGCAGATTCTTAATGCATGAATAATCACTGCTGATAATCAGATCACGAATATTACTTCCTCTGGGTGCTTCTCGAATATGCTCCGTTGGAGACTTAGGTGAAGATCGGCATTTAAGGAATTAGTACTGGATATTCGAGAAGTTTAAGCTGTTTGTTTTAGATGTGTGGGGCAAGGTTTCTAAAACTATAAGGTGGAACGATGTGCTATCATCAGCAAAACTATGGATAGGACTTCCAGTCAATGGAAGAAGGTCATTAATACACAAGAGGAAAATAGTAGAAGAGAAGAAAAAACTGAATCGTTGGGAATACCAACATTAGTGGAGATTTTAGAAGACACATGGCCATCACAGTGATGACAGATTGTCCATACCCTCAGTTTTCTTTCTGACCGCTCAGAGAGAAAATTGGATACCCCGTTATGAAAAACAGTCGAAAATCTATAAGTGAAGGCTCTTTTTAAGAACTAGCTGGATATGAGAAAATCGTCAAGCAGAAGGAAAAATACCAGTGGAATAAGAAAGTGTGGAAAGGTAACGCAGAACAGGAGTAAGCTTAGGAGCACAGGTTTTGGGAACAAATGGAGAAATGCCATCAGGACCTCGAGCTTTCTTATCATCAAGATTGTTCAAAATTCTTCTGATATCCTTTTAACGGAAGAACGCAGGAGGCGTTGAGTAGGCACTGTACCCGGAATGGTAGAAGGGTGGTTTGCCAAGTTCATCAATAAAAGAGTTAGAAGAAACACAGGATTCTAGCAGATCACCTTTATCTTTAGCTATCCTGCTAGCAATAGAGCCATCAGGTTTTAACAGAGGTGGGAATACAGATGGGTCAAGCGTTGGCAAGAGACCAGAATACTCGACTACCATCCGTTGGACAACAAATAAAGTTTTCTACTCTTAGCCTGCTTTACAATTGTTGCGATCGTTGTTGTAGGAAAAAAATGAACGTGGAATTTGTATTTGTATATGAGCCAATTGTCTTATGCAACGTTCTTATCTTAAACTGCCTTTCTAAACAGCACATTTATTGTAAAACAAAGATTTTAGATAAAAGACGACCTTTTAAGGTGGAGTGTGAAATAAAGGATTTTATCCCTACAAGAATAATTTCATTGACACGATCTGAGCAAGCACTTAAAACACAAAATTTTAATCAGTAATCCAACCAAGAAAAATAGGAATAGAAATCTCGCAGATGAACCCATTTTGCATTCTTGTAATGCCAAACAACACGAGAGCAGCCATAAAAGAAAGGCTCCATTGGAGAAGAGACCATTACCAAGTTGTGAACCTCATTCGGCATCATCAATGATCCCACGTGTGCCTGTGGGGGCCTGGAATCTTGGGGCCACCTCATGCACGACTGCACATTGTACGACGACCTACGATAGACTCACCACAATAGCGTACTTACCGAAAGGGCAAGAACCCCACCTTTTAACAAGCAGGGAGGAATGCAAAGCTTTGTCACTCTTCGCAACTGAACTCTTCGCAAGAAGATCATTCCCACGGAACAACGGCAGACGACCGCAAGAGAACAATGCCTAATTCAATCACTAAATATCATGAAAAGAAGCGATGAGGAAATATCAAAAGCCAAAGATTACTCGAACTAAAACCCAGTATCCTGGAACGCCAACCTGAGCAGAGCTAGGTCCCCTACTGGACGGAGCCACACTCCTTGGACGACAACACAAGACTTTACCTTAAACTGGAAATTGATGCACCAATATAGAGACAGCATGCAAATTGGATAACTAACCTGACTTGACTACGCCATCGGCGATCTATACTGGGTACTCTCACCTGATACACTTTGAATCCCCACCCCAAGGCAGGGAGGGAAGGTGGGAGATGAGACTGTCTTCTCCTCTTTCCTCTGGTGGGGGCCGTCCCCACTGACATTCCGGGGTCACCCTCGCTATCGTCCCCATATTTCTCTCTTTCCCGCACTCAGACTTACCAAAACTACCACGTGTCCCTAATTTAAATATAACATACTAGCGTCCAAATTTCTTAACCCCGCATCTTAACTTAAACTCTAATTCGGCTTAACCCCCGACGCTAATTTTTTTTTTTCCTCGGGGCAAAGTGTGGACAAAGAGGATCCCACTTGGGGCTCAAAGGTCAGAGGAAAAACATGATATTACACGACATAACCATTCCTCTTACACTTTTTGAAAACCCTTTGGCGGAGATAGGGGAAACTCCTGGGGCTGTTAGTCATTAAATACTTCACTTTGCCAAGCTGTGATCTGAGGTGCCTAGAGGGCCACTCACCTCGACTTGTACTTCGAATGTTCGTGAGAGCGTTCTGTGTTTAGGTTTGTCAGGTATTCTGGTAGGTAAATGAACAGCTGGTCGAGATGTTGAAGCTTTTGCAATTACTAATGACCTCTGTGCGAGACCATTAGTAATTGTAAAAACCTCAGCATCTCGATTAGCTTGGTCGGTGCAACTAGAAAAACGGACGCCATATGGAATTGTGAACATTAAAAATCACTAAGGAATATTATCTCACTGTTAGGAAAACTGTACTGAAGAAATTCGAGGTTCAAAGAGTTCAAAAGTGATTAGTGGAATTGAAGATCGATAGAGGCAACACGTGAATTTGATAGACTGGGATAGAGAGATTTTAACCAAAGAAGATCAAAAGGAGGAGATTTCAAATTAACTAGTCTCTGACAGGGTATATTAGAGCCGAAATACACACAAGTATCACCTTTGAAGCGAAAGGAATAATACAGCATATAATTCGAACAACTCCAATGAGCAGTGGTTGAATCAACCGATAATTGGGATTCTGTCAGAAAAAAATACGTGGGGCTTGGCAGACCATAATTGCAAATGGTCATTGTTGAGATTAGAATTGAAAAGACGACATGTAATGAAGGAGGAAGTGCTTAGGATGTTTAGACCTTTTCGCAGATAACTTTGTTCTGTTGTTTGATCCATGATGTATCTATAGCATCGTTTTAGAGCTGCACCATCGAAATGTAAGGAAGGTTGGATGTCGACATGATGATCATTATAACCTCAAAATATGTCAATCATACTGCATAATGGAAGATATGGGGGATTGAGAATTACTAATTAAATAAATTAACCACTAAATATTATATATTGCTTGCAGTGTACGAAATCAACCTTTTAGACAGAATTTTGGAAATGCTTGAAATGCATCAAGCATTTCCAGGCAGAAACTGATACGCACTGTCGCAGCAGACTGGGTGATGTGGGACGATAACGTAGTTAATTCCGTCACCCGATTTTGTGACATGCATGCTGCGAGTTTAATCTAAATCGAAAATTAGGGGGGTTGCGCGTAAAGATGTTTCACATAATAAATAAAAAAAAAAAAAATACCCGGGTTTTATTTATTATTTTTTAGGGGCACCTTCACATCATTTGGTGAGAGGTGGTCCTTAACAAGCTGCCTACCTTCAGATTAATGGTCCAGAATGATTCATTTACCTGATATAACATTCGATGATTGTTTTTAAAACGTTTTATTTCGGAATGGGAGCTGGCTATTTTGATTCATTCCAGAAAATTTCACGTGTTGGCCATAACTCCCATTAAAACGGAATAAAATGCAATTAATAAACTAATGGAATGTGCTTCATTGACTACGTGTTGGCTGAAAATTGTTTACTATTTTGAATTTATTATTAATTATTTTAATTTTAAAATTTATTTCAGTTATTTATTTTCACTTAGACTGCCTATAATTTATAATTCCCTGCAAATGAGAGAAATATCTTTGAATGGGCTTTTTTAGAGGCATTGGCTTTGAAAGAAATAAACTTTTAAGGATAATTAGATAATATTGTTGAGCTCATCAGAAAAAATACACACGGTGCCCAAACTAACTTTAAATTCGATTAGTGTACCATCACGGCATTTCATATGATAAATATGATAATCCTTCTGAAAATAAAGTGCACTTCCTATTCATTCAGCTAAATATCAAAATTCTGAAGTTTAAACAAGAAACGTAACCAGCCATTTTAAAGTGAAAAATGTTTTTAAAGGAATCATTTTTAGAGTTTTACATCATTTATCACATTAATGGGGAACTGTTTTATTTGAAATACTGTAAAAATGAAACGTTCATTTTATGAACACTTGTAGGGGATGGAATTTTAAAAATAGTTTTTCTGCTTTTTTTTTTTATATTAATAAAATGTCTTTTGTTTTCATCGATCACTCTGTGTTATTATTTGTTTTAAGCGTAACTTGAACAAAAATCTTGCTTTTTTCCCGTTATCTTACTTAGTATGAAGATTAATTACTATAATGAAGCGTATAAAACACAAAAGATTAGACATTATTAGATATTTACACTTAATTTCATTAAAGAACTGGATGACTTATGGCCCTCTAATTCTTTAATACCTATGAGTGTCCATTCTTCCCGACCATTTTACCCTTCATCCCTAGTCGAGAGGACACAAACAACTATACGCGCTCTGTATCTGAACACGCATTTCATCACGCCTGATACAGTTCAGCCCATGGAATCTGTTATAACAAAAAAAGAAAGTTTAAATTCTTTCTTTTAATATTAGTCAGATTTCTCTAGAGATTAAAACTTTGATTATTGCCAGTGACTTTTTTTGTTACTATTTTTTGTTTAGCACAACCATTTAAAATAGTTATTTTCTTTTTCTGTTGGCCGAGATAAACTTCAGAATTTCTAGAAAAGCTATATGGAGACCGGCTGGAGCAAATCCAGCCGGTCTCCAAATAGCCATCCCACTTCAATCCCAAATCGGTGTTGAGAGTGAACCTTTTCGGTGACGGTCCCGTTGATTTTGAGTGTTATTTGATTCTTTGTCTTCCTTTTTGTGAAGGTTATCTGTGCTGCTTTCTGAGGATTCCGCTTTAACCCGAGACATCGCAGATAATCCTGTAGTTCAGCCAGGACGTTCTGTGTTTCAAAAGCGATTGCATCTACTTTTTCTGGATCATCTGATATGACGAGCATCTTGATCATCAGCATATGAGAGGAAGTTTGGGTGCTTCGCAAGGAAGGGCTCTAAAGCAATGGCAAAGAACCATGAGGAAAGAACTCCCCCTTGTAGGATGCCGATATTGGTGCTCTCCAATCTATGGTTATGTTTGATAAGAATTTTCCTGTTGTTAAGAAGTTTATTTAAAATAAGAAGTAGGTTTCCTTCGATTCTGAAGTAATGTTTAAAAATTTTCATCAGGTCTGTCGTGCAACGTGTGTCAAAAGCTACTCGTATATCCAGGAATACCATGTTTCATTGAATCGTTTAGAATTGAGTATGTTCAAGATTAGTGACCAGATAACAAAGATTGAAATAGATTAATAAATTGCGATCATCGGCGTGCTTTGATCAATACTGGGGCGTTATTGAAAAATGTGCTTTCCGGGAATTCGTAGGTACCTGGCTTTCAGTAAATTTTCCACCTATTTCTCTTGTCTTGAACTGGGAGAAGCACTAAATTGAGAAGTATTTCCTAGACATTAAAATTATTAAATAAAAAAGAAAAACACTAAGTTTGCATCGGCATACTTGAAATATACTATTATCAGTTGCAAAGCGAGACTAAATATTAGTTATCAGGGCTGCCTTAAGGCATTGATGAATCCAAAGCAAAGTAAGAATTTTCCTCCGTCTTTCTTTCCTTAAAATGGCTTTACAACTTTAATTCCAGTAAAAATTTTATTTATATTCACAAAAGCGAAAAGTGTATAAAACATTAAAACCATAAATGTTTATGTATCTACTTCATAGATATACAGTACAGCCTCTGCTCATTTTTCTCTTTGAATAATGAGATATTGGTCAGTTTTTCGGAATGACTTTTAAGAGGTCCAGACCACGTATACTCAACTGAATGGGATTACATTGTAAAGTTATATGGTCCAACTGAGAAATTGCTCTTCATGTTGAATGAACTCCTAGTAGAGCTGGGCGATGTGGCAACCAGTAGATAGCAAACGTCCCTACAGCTGTTGTCCAAGTTCTTATGAACCTAGATGAAAAGCAGTGTGAACACCGGTTAATTCACTGTCCAGGAGTACAGATAGTAGTGATAGACTACATTTTGTAATCGGATTACTTAGACTGACCATCTTTTATAATAGCGTATAACTCCGGCCCACCACTTTAAACAGAAGTGTTTGAATCATACAAGATGAATTTTTTTGGTTCCGTTCTAATAGAATTATCTTGTTCTATAAACAAACTTCAGAAACATCTACAATAGGATTTTTTTTTACTTTAGATGATTGCTTATATCAAAGAAAACCACAAAAGCTCAAAACCATCAGACAACTTTTCACAGTTCAAAAAAATCTTTAGTGCTTTAGTATTCGTGAATTAGAATGAGAAGGATGAAAATATATTTTTACTCGTTTTACCAAGCTCTTATACTTCCAAATAGTCGAATGAACTTATGTCACCATTCCGCTCTAGGCAGTTAGAACAAATCACTTGTTTTCAATTCATAGATTTTTTTTCCTAAATCAGATGCTGAGCGACATTCCTTTTGTTTCTTCTTTGAATAAAACACACTGGGAAATTGGGATTCGTACTCACTAGAAATGTCGTTAATCAGGGATGTGAAGTAAAAAAAAATCTTAGTGCTTCGCTAGGAAGTGTTGGTCTGCCTTACGGTTCGTTACCACAGACAGGCATAGTGAGACGGTCTTGACGGAGGGAAGTCGCTCTTTACTGGAACAAGGCAGCACAGATAATTAGGATGTGTGCGTGGAGGTTTTGTCACAATCGATAGCTGAAGTAGCTTCATTTCGAGTAGGAGCAAGAATCTTTTTCAGCAAGAAGAGAAGGAACAATAGAAAGAACTCTAAACTAAAGTTAGTAGAACATGAAATTCAAATCGCTAATAGCGTTGGGGTATTTAACCATTCGTTTTTAATTACAGGATCGTTTTTCTTACTGGGAGCTGAATTAATACTGACTGAAAGGACAGTGACTTGCTTGTAGGATGAAGAGGCTGATGCTGAAAGAAGGCTAACTTAACGATTCCTTCTCCTAGAAATTTGGGAGTTTTTATAAGATAACTTTCTCCGTGGCTATTCGTATATATATATTTTTTATTTTATGAATACTATATAACACTACAAAAAGTATTCAACATAATGTCAAGTTAGAAGGATGGAGAAATGTAATATTGTAGTGCACAGTAAATATCGACTTTCAATATGCAGTATAAAATTCGATTGGTTAAAAGTGATAACAAAGGTAAATAAATACAGGAACTACGACAAAAGAGACTTTGAAATCATAATAAAAAAATTTAAACGTTGATTAAAAAAAAATCGATATTTATATTTACTCTATGGAAAAGCAAACTATGTTGTTTTTTCAATCTTCTATTAAAAATGATCATCTCCCATTATTCACTGTTTCACTGTTTGAAATATTCACCGTTTTCACTATTTTGAATTGCATCGACTGATGTGCTAGGTAGAAAACGTTTTTTATGTTTTCCTGAAGATGTATGCCGAGTTCTTAGTACTGGATCAGGAAACTTTCTCCTTGGCGATCTCCCTCAAGTAGCATACGGTGGTCTTAAATTGGTTAAATGAGCAGAAGATGGATAGTCAGTTGTTCCCGCAGCACTAATGCAGGGTGGGCAACACTATGTCCACTACGCAGGGTAACGAATTTGAAGATTGGGACCACCTTCTTAACTGCCCAATTTATTATGATCTTCGAGAATACTATACACTGGACTCCAACACATACCTTAAGGACAGGAGCACCTGTTCATTTCTGACGAACAGTGCAACAAATTACTAACAGAGTACACGCAGAACCTCTTTGCTAGGCGCAGGATT
The DNA here is from genome assembly GCF_048544385.1 of Mastigoproctus giganteus. Classification (NCBI taxonomy): domain Eukaryota; kingdom Metazoa; phylum Arthropoda; class Arachnida; order Uropygi; family Thelyphonidae; genus Mastigoproctus; species Mastigoproctus giganteus. The sequence goes on along the minus strand of NC_143575.1, from coordinate 175,251,260 downwards.
CTACAACCAACTCAAGCTAGGGATACAAAGCTGTGAGGGACTTGCCCAAATCGGAAAGAAAATCTCTATTCGAATTTTTACTAACATCGATTTGCTAACCCTGGAACATCCAGGGTAGGATTACCTGCTTACCCAGTCACATGGTTGGGTAGGTTCCAGTGATCTATACCACTCCACCGCCAAATGTTGGTTGCTTTTCTACCCTTCCTGGGGTTATCCCCCTCTTCTTCCGTATACCCTGTACAACCCTATACTTTTATTTAATTCATCTCCGTTCAGGACGCTCAGGCCCTTGACCAGCCAGAGAATAATGGGCAGCCTCTGGCTACCTCCTAGCGATGTGTGCGGGCAATGTGGAGTCCCACCAGGGACCCTGCAGCCAAATTCCAGGACACACAACGGAACCAACATAATACTACACATTCAGCACACAACATTTTCCTGGCATTTACAGCAGTACTGTATTTCTTCACAGCATACGTACGACACAGACGTGGAAAACCACAGGTGGTGCCTGACCACCTGTGGTTTTCCACACTCACCAGGGTGGACCTCTCGCCTTATGGGATGGTTCATCGAAGAATTATAATAATGTTGATATAATGTCCTAGTTGAGGGCAATTTACCCTTCCTCGTCCTCAATAGAACAACCACAAATAACGAAAGCCATGGTTTATTCCAATATTTACCTTTTAAAGCAACTTATTAATCACTTTGATGGAGTTCATCTGGATAAACTACATCCATGACAGCTTTGGTCTGACGGATTCAAGGTGGCAAGAAATCTTCATATTGGACTGATCGTTTGCCAGGTGAAAAGTTTTGTGATGCCATTGTCTCAAGCAAATTTTTTATAATCTTACATCCTTGCGTTGCTTAGGATATTTATTTAGAGAATTGACTTAGTATAATATAGAAATATCATTGCTTCATTTTATATAAAAAAAATAAATATTTGGCCCAATTACAGAATGGGAAAGATTCTCTACTACTACGCAAACACACACACACAGGCGCCTCCGTAGCCAGGTGGGAAGGAGCAGTAGTGCGTAGCACACGCTTCTTGATTAGACCGGGGTTCGAGCCCGTCACCACCAAATACGGAGGATGCAGAAAGGTCAGGGAATGACCACCACATATTCCCGGAGCAATATGGCCTTAGTTGCTAATGCTCCTAAAAACCAAATAACAAACACTCATATAAGGCAAGTATGTGCTAGCCATCACAGTTGACTTTGCTGGAGCGTTTGATCGGCTGTGGTGGCCAAGTATTCTCAGAAGATTCCGACAAGCCAAAGCACCACTTAACCTTTATAGCTGTGTCAAGGAGTACCTGAGACACCGCACTGTCCATGTTAGTACCAGGTACAAGTCTGTCACTAGCCAGGTCTCCCGAGGCTGTCCCCAGGGCTCGGTCCTGGGGCCTTTCTTTTGGTCCATCGTCCTGGACGAGTTCCTTGGGATGGACTTGGGGATGACTCAACCCCTTGCGTTTGCTGACGATTTGGTTTTGGTGGTGCATGGTAACACAAGAGCTGAATTAGAGGAGAGAGCAAATTGTGCACTAACTAAGCTCCAGGATTGGACAGCCATTCACCGACTAAAGATCTCGGGAGAGAAAACCAAATCTATATTGCTCAAGGGAACGCTTCAACTACGAAGACCACCGGTTATCAAAATTGACAACACCTCCATAAAATTATACCCAGAAATCAAGTATTTAGGAATCGTCTTAGATATGAAGCTAAATTTCCATCCTCACTTGAAATATATGTCACAGAAAATAAAAAAAATACTCGGCCATGATCATCCGTATAAGCCGGTGCAGACTGGGGCCTTAAGCGCCGGGCTCTGGCCCTCATCTATAATGCTATAGTTGTGCCAATAGCTTGCTATGGAGCCTCAGTATGGTGTACTAGGGCCTCCCTCGACCGAAATCGCCGTAAACTAGACTCCATACAGCGTTCTATGCTCCTTGCCGTAACAAGGGCGTGCCGTACAGTAAGCACCCCAGCTCTACAGGTGCTAGCTGGATGTATACCCCTACACCTAGAGGTAATAAGAAGAGGATTATATCAACGATTGAAGAAGAGTATTCCCACCGAAACAGCAGGCATCACTCTTGACCTTGATAACAACCCCAAACAGGAAAGGAAGAGAATCTCTGAAATTATGTATAGGACCTGGCAAGAGACATGGGACACCACCAACAAAGGATTGATAACCAAAAAGTTCATTCCCTCTGTGAACCTCATCAGTCCAAAGCCTCCTCCCTGGTACTCACCAGGCCTCCATCTACATTTCTATTTACAGGCCACGGACCCTTTAAAGCGAAGCTAACATCCCTAGGCATAGAAGAAGATCCGCTGTGTCACTGCGGAGCTGAAGAAACGTGGGATTGCGTGATGTATGATTGCCATGAATATGACGAGTTCCGGCTAAGCGCTATGCCGCCTTTACAGAGTTTGCGCAGTCTGTCTTCACTGCTAGACGGGTTAGGCACCCAAACACCATCCATTGAAGATCAAAGTAAGAAACTTCCTGGATATGACAGTCCTCTCAGGAGAAGGAAAAAAGAAAAAAAAAAAAAAAAAACACTCCTTCCTTCCTTCGTCCCAGGAGTGACAGAACCTACACCAGCACAGCTCAGCTGCTGCCTTTAGGCCTCCCCAGCCACGCTCCCTTGCGTGGTCCTTTGGCGAGAGGGGGAGTTCATCCCTGGTGTCCTCCCCCTCGCCACCCCTCTTTTTCAATCTGGTGGGGCATGGGCCTGCTCAACTGACTTGGGGTCATCTTCCCTATGGACCCCGTATCTCTGTCTTTTCCCCCCAGTCTTCAGTCTCCCTCCCCTTCTCTAACTTACAACTAGTGTCTGAATCAACCCCAAATTGTTTGAGCCCTACACCCCAAAACTTAACAACATCAAATCGTCCAACTAGTACTCCCTTTGTTTTGGCTGACCCCTATCTATAGCGCTTTTTTTTCTTTTTTTTTTCTTTTTTTTTTTTCTTTTTTTTTTCTTTTTTTTTTTAGGTCCTTACCACTGAAATCTCAGGAAATTGGGTGGCAGGACCTGCCAGAGTAAATAGCTATAATAGTGGTGTACCTGGTCTGCCTCCACGGGGCGGAGTGGGGCAACGTTGGGTCCCATTAGGGGCCCAGCGGCTAAATGACCAGATGAACAACGATACACGACACTACACAAATACAAAATCCATATACTTTTAAACCTCTGGCATTGACAGTGTTCTGTTTCATACCCACAATGTATAGCACGCGGAGATGGGGGGAACCCCTGGTGCCGTTTGACACTAAACACACTCTACACTCTACACACACTCTACTCTCCTGTTTTCCTACAAATTAAACCGACAAAAACAACGTCGATCGTTCTCAAAGGACCATTAAATATCAGAAGACCTCCGCAAATTAAAATAAAAGGAAAAACGATAACGCTTACCACCCAAATGAAATATCTAGGTGTCATCCTTGACAACAACCTAACCTCAAGCAACTAAGAATAAAAATTAGAAACTACTCTGCACTAGTCGCCCGTGTTACAAGGCGCGACTGGGGCCTGAAAAAGCGAAGACACTCTCTCTACTATAAGGCTACATTTATACCAGCAATCTCATATGCTGCTCCAATCTGGTTCCACAAGACAGCCATGGCCGTAAATAAAAGAATTCTTGATTCAATCCAGAGATCAATCCTAACAATAACCCGCGCATGCAGGACTGTCAGTACTCAGGCGCTCCAGGTGCTGGCGGGGTTCTCCCGCTGGACCTGGAGATTGTCAAGTGTGGCCTGTTATACTACCTGTCTAAAGGGATGCCCGTCACATTCATGGGGTACACCATCGAACCTACAAATGATAGACCGAAAAGACCCGATTATTGGGGCATATGGCGCCTCCGTAGCCAGGTGGGAAGGAGCAGCAGCGCGTAGCACACGCTTCTTGATTAGACCGGGGTTCGAGCCCGTCACCACCAAATATGGAGGATGCGGAAAGGTCAGGGAATGACCACCGCATATCCCGGAGCAATATGGCCTTAGTTGCTAATGCTCCTAAAAAAAAAAAAAAAAAAAACCAAACCAAATTGGGGCATCTGAAGCAAGAATGGCAAACCCGCAGGACAAACAGCACCAAAGGAGAAGTGACAATGAAATTTCTTCCGGACATACACAAAGTTTACCCTAAATCACCGCCGTAGCTCCACCCAGGACTGCACTCCACTTACCTCCTGACGGGTCACCGACCTTTCAGTGAAAAACTTGCAGCCTTTCGGCTCGTGGAGGACCCACATTGTCCATGTGGGGAACGCGAGAGCTGCAACATTTGATGCACCAATGCCCGCTATACGACGACCTACGTGGAATCCTAATCACCAGACTAACTTACTTACCTCAGGAACCGGGAACACCATCTCCTGGACAGCTTCGATGAATATAGTGCGCTCACCAAACTTGCATCAGACTTATTTGCAAGAAGGAGAACACAAATTGCAATCAATGATGCACGCCGTTAGCCCAGGGCTTCCTGCACATGAGCATCCAAACTGAACCAGACTATGACCATTATGGTGGGACCTCACTCACTCACTCACTCACTCTCTCTCTCTCTCTCCTCCCAGGATTGAACATCCATCGCAAAGGATAGACGATCCGTCACCATCTATGCGGACTCTACTAGACAATGATCTCTCTGGACGGGACTCTTTCTCCCATGTGCGACGCAACGACTGGACATGACCACAGCAGCTCTGCTGCAACACGCCGCTTGGCATTCTGAACTGGGCACCCTTGCCCAGTTCACTTTTAAAACCCCATCCCTAGGCAGGGAGGGGGAAGAGATTGGCCTCTGTCTCATCCCCTCCCCTGCCTCCCCCTTCTTCCCCTGGTGGGGCTTGCTCCACTGACACTCCTGGGATCGCCTTCTCTTTCGTTCCCATACTTCTACCTGTTCCCCCCAATTTTCAGTCTCCCCCCCACTCTACCTTTACCGACCGAACGTGAATGTTCCAACTGCAAGCTGCTGAACTTTAATGTGAAGGTTAGGTTAAAATTAACCTAACCTTCATTTAAAACCTATCTCGGCCTTATCTAAACCTCTAGCATCTACCCCTTTTTTTCTTTTAACTTAGGCCCTAGCCGCTGAAATCTCAGGTAATTAGGTGGCAGGGCCTGCCAGAGTAAATAACTGCAATACTGGTGTACATGGTCTGCCTCCACGGGGCCGAGTGTGGGCAACGTTGGGCCTCAGTAGGGGTCAAGCGGCTGAATGACCAGATGAAAAACAGTACACGACACTACACCCAGCAATATCTATACACTTTTAAATCTCTGTCCTCAACAGTGTTCTGTTTCACATGACAATGTATACTACGCGGAGATGGGGAAACCCCTAGTGCCGTTTGACACGAATACACTTTACTCTTTCTCCTGTTCGTAACGCGCACTTCTGGGAGACCACCGGTGGCTCCTCACCCTAAACTCTGTCTCCTGTTCGTAATGAAATCATTAGCCTCAGTAATACTATTTGCGGGGCCATCTCCGATTTACGCACTTCTGGTGGAAAGCGATGTTTGTTCGATACTAATCTAAGTAGCTCTTTAGCGACGAATTTCTTTTTAATGATGACCATATTTCTGATGCGTAAAGGGCTAAACGGTAGATTCCTGTTTCAAGTGGAATAGATTCTGCTCTTCATGTCTCATCATGATCCGTAACCCCCTTTAGACTTTATGCTTCCAGACACAGTTATATATGCGACAGTCCAACACAAAAATAATGACTTGAAATGTTGAGCACGAATAAGAGAAGAAATGAAATTATCTTTGAACGCTCACCTGGATATGCATATACTTGGTTCGAACCCGTGACCAAATACGAAGTGTGCGGAAAGGTCAGGGAATAACCACCGCATATCCCCTGGAGCAATATTGCCTTAATTGCTAATGCTCCTAAAAACCAAATAACAAATAGCAGACACTTGGAGACGTTTATTGAAGCAGCTTCCTTTAATCTTATTGAAGACTTAGAATCGATACTTTTCGATTAATCATCATATTTGTCAATCGTATCATCGGAGTAATGTTATATAAGAACAGGAAATTTTTCTGGCACACCGAGTTTAGGAAATACGTATTAGCAATACCAGCCAATCAAAATGTGTTTAGAGATCTCAAAAATCTATGAAAACTTGAGGAGCTTCCAAACAATAGTTTTAGTGCCAGCTCTACCAAATAATTCCAAATTACCCGCGAAGATGAGAGGCTTTTATGGCCATCTTACGCCTCTTCTGAGACGTGAAGAAAGTATTTAACGCAACTACACCATTGTTATTATGCAAAAAATATTAAATTCTGCATTTTCATTAGTAATAGTTTCAGTATAACTATTGTTGTTTTAGACGAAAAAAAAGTATAATGAATAAGAGTGATATAAATTGCTTTGTATTTCAACTTCTCTTGCATTCTATCGGCGTCTGTCTCATATTGAACGTAGGTAAAAATAGTATCAGTTGGCTAAATTTTAGGCAAGAATTTTGGAAAGGTGGCTGGCCATTCACCCTAATTTGTTACAGATAAATGAATATAACAATAAGGGACCCAATAAGACCCATGTTGAATTTCATGTATGTCCTTTGTCCATATAGAACAGTTTCTGTTCATATTAATAGGTGATGATGATGCTTCAACAAGACTAAATAAATTATTCTGATGTTCTGAAAAATAACAGTGAACGTTATAATAATTAATAAAAGCATTAATAAATAAAAGGTTCAGCAGGTAATAATGCACTTAACTTGTTTGGTAAGGAACATATTTAAGGTAGTCAATAATGACTGTCTTTGGATTAATAACAGTCTGAAAGTTCTTCCACTAGTTCGGAGAGGACATTAGAATATTATTTACTTATAACGTACGAGTATTTTGCTACTGGGGCGAAAAGGCGATTATATTATTATTAAATGATATAAAGTGATAGTTTTAAGGCACATTTTGAGTAATGTTTCCAGTTCTAGAAACATTAATTTTAGAAGGATGTGGAGTACTGTAAAATGTGAAACGAGCTTCTTTAGGTAAGCTTACATCAATGCAATCGTAACAATCCCACTGATTGCCAAACTTGATTGGCTTTCATGCTAGGACCTTGCTCCGAAAACCCACATTTTCGACTGCAATTGTGCCTGTTCACTGATGTTTTTCTAGGCATTTTTGCATAAAGTATTTCATTCTTTACGTGCAACCCCTGATGACCTATGGTGCTATATTTTGGTCATCTGCGACGGATTCCAATATTAAATCAGTTTTTGTTTGTGATATTGATTTTCGTTAACTGTCCTACAAAATAAGGTTATCGTTTGTCCTTTCAAGGTCTGTAATTCTGCACAATCTCTGCCTTTCTCGGTCAGAGACTTGTGGAACTTCTGAGTGTGAAGGCGTTACTTAACCTTCTAACCAATATTCACGTTTGCATGAACCCATATGAGTTTGTTCAGTGGAGCACTCTTACATGTATACTGCATGGCAAACCCGAGTTTTCTCCATCGTCATTGTGGAACAAGAAATGTTCCAACTGTTTTCTTAATACTGCACTCACTTTTCATTCACTGGATATTGATCCGGATTCCTGGAAAGCGTCGCCCGTGCAACTGGCATCCCTCAAAAAGAGAATTCTGGCTTAACTTCAAGATGTGTGGAAATTAGATGGCTTTTATGTTCCACCCCTTTTTAGTTATGTTTGTGTTTTATCGGTTTTTTTTCCATACACATGTGTAACGTGTATTTTTATTTGTAAATTCCCTTTCTAGATGTACCGAGGTCGCTTTTAGTTTAATCTTATTTTTTGGAAATAAAGCCGAAATATAAAGCGAATAAAGTAAAGTTATACTTTTCTTTGGATATTTGCGAGATCGTATCCGTTCCTCATTGCCCGTGCACTGAATTGGGCCATAGTACGATCTCCCGGCTTTATGGTGCTTTTCCTCACTTCACGCGCCATGTGACATCTTCAATTTATACATTACTGCATAGATAATGCAGAAATATATAAGGTAGCCAGGCAGTGCATGTTTACTTATAAACTATACTTTAGTATTTTAAAGAAATAAGGAATACTATGCAATTTCTTTAATTCCACGGTTGACCGCTATATGAAAACAAATTTTTCCATTTATTTACAGTTTCTCGAACATGTTGATTCTGTAGGCCCTGTTCCGCACTTTATCGTGCATAAAAATTCATTAATACGACTATAAAACTCACTCAGCTTTTTGATTTATATCCATATTTCAGTGTTTATTCAATCACAACATGTACTTGCAATATGCCTTTTTTTTGTGGCCTTGGACAGAACCTTTTGTTTTTTTCCCAAAAGTATATAGCATTAATTGATTAAATTATATATCGGGTGAATCTGAAGATCACAGGATAAAAAAACGCTATTGTGATAAAGAATAATGTAATCAGATCAAGGGTGTAAAAGAAAAATTATGGAGTTAAACATCACTCTTTTAGTCCAAGTGGACTACGTATGTCCACTTGACACTGAAAGTTTAGTGTTTGGAATGGTAACTACGAATAATCTTCATTGCTACGTAAATAATTGTAAGCATTTTTCTTACGCTAACATTTCTGAAATTAAATCATGAATTTAATCTCCCTTAAATAGTCAAAGAAGGCGGGATCTGTCAAATGAGGGGCTAACTTAATTTACGTCAACTTGAATTTAGGCAGAGTTCTGCGCGAACTCGCCTAAGTCTGCCAAAATAATATAATATCATATAGACTATAGAGAACTCGTATATGTTCTGTATATCGCAAGGTTCAGTAAGAGATTTAAGCTCAAAAATAGTTTCTTATCTTTAATATTTTCAACAAATTCGGTCATGTTTCGAAACTCAGTCCTGTAAAAAGCAACTCTCAACTATCTTAAGGTTATGCATCAAATATAAGTCCAGTTTCAGTTTCCTTCCACTTCCGCTTTCGTAATGTACAAATAGATTTCGAAAACATTTCTCGGGTCACGTTAACCGCTAAGTAGCTTAACATCCATACGAAAGGGATATTTTATTTCGTGGATTAGAACGTCGTAAGCTCTTCGCCGGTAAAATAACAAGTGGTGTTTGGATGTCGTAAGATATCAGGTGGAGCCAAGATACATGCGCTTTCGATTTTGTGGTAAACAGAAGGTAACGATGCAAGAAATGTTCCTCTAGGGCTATTAGAAGCTTAGTGGAAACGTCTAACCGAAGCCTATGGTGCTATAAACAGCGGAGGTTTGCAATCGTATCATATTCCAGAAGGTAAGCTTTTCGCCAAATGAGCTGGATCTTATCTTGTTACCATGATAATTGGCAATCGACTGTTACCATAATTTCCTAATTGTATACATGACGAGACTAGCTGTCGCTTCATGCAACTTATTATTCTCATTGTAGTTGGATTTTTAGAGAAAATGAGTTTGGCAGTAGGTAAAAGATGTACTACTTTTGTAGAATTCTCTATGAGTATAGTTTATGTAAAGGTCTGCTTGCCTTTATAATCGCACAAAAATTAAATCATTCTGAAAGCGGTCTGTATATTTTAAAGGGAAGATTTAATGATCATTCAGAATATCAGCATAACTTTAGTAGCAGATCTAAGATAGATTTATATCCATCATCGAAAAAACTTTGTGCTAATAAGTATTAAGGAAAAAATGAAAACAAAACAATCAAAGGATATTTATAAATTCTTCTTCTTGTATATAATTCATTCCACTGTTGAAGAGAGACAATTTGGAATACTTAGAAATGCCTGTGACAGTTGAGTTTTTATTTGCTTTCCATTTACATTTTAAATTGCGTCCTCTGGCTACAGAAGGGGAAATACAAATAAAACTTCGTACAGAATATTTTTATTGCTTCCAGAAAATGTTCTCTAGCCACTGTCATTCTTTAATTTTGTTGATATTACTTCTGCACTAAGCAAATAATTTGACATTTCTCAAAACTCTAGAAATAGTATCCCCCTCAGTAACTGACAGAAAAATATCACAGACAATTAAATGCAAAAATCTGTGGTGCCAAAATATTCAATCTGTTATTACGTTGTAATAAGTACAAAGGATCTTGGCATTTCAAAACAGATAATCTTCAGTTTTTTGTTTGACTGGTTAAACCTTCTATTTCCTTTGTTCAGTTCATCGAAGTTTGTTCTCCCTTTGTGATTTCTCAGTTTGGTTAGTATGCGTGTTTCCAAGTAAATGTTTAATGTCGCAAAACGGTTGCTAAGTTACTAACAATTTGCCCTTTATTGAACATTGCAAAAAGAAAACATTGACGCTTAACTCGTTTGAGTGTATTTAACCATATCGAACTCAAAAAATAAGAATCAGCACATTGTGTATAAATGTCTCAAAACGAATGGCATAGAAAGAAAAAAAAATGAGTTAATTTTGTTAAACTAGGGACTAAAATGAAATAAGTTCCTTCATTCGAGAGTCCCATAACTTTCAATTGGTAGTTTTGTGCATTAAACTCATAATTGACTGTAGGTATTAAAGAAAGTGAGGTATTCTAATTTTGGATAGAAAGGTATTCATTAGTAAGGCTTTCATTTTCTTTTAAGTTTTGAAAACAAATCGTACGGCAATGTAGAACTTTATTTCCATTTATATTATTTTGATGGCATACTTTTAAACCAAAAAAGTTCAAAGAAACTTCTTGGTGTAGGTACTTTAAAATCCCAATTTCAAATACAAAACGAAACTAGTTCGGCTCAAATGTAAAAGAATTCTGCCATTTTATTAACTAGTAACCACTTAATTACACTTTTTTACTCCAGTTATTACATTTCTTTGTTTTCCATATAATGACCTCTTTGATACTCATTCTGTCCAACTTCCACACGTGATGGTATAATCGATTAATGAGATTTTAATTACGCCAACTGACGAGAAGGGGTAAAGTTACACAGGTTGTTTGAAGATACAAGCAGCATATACACTTGACAGCTTTATTACCCTCACAGTTTGACACGAGCTGCAAATTTGATGGCTTTCTGAAAGAATATTTATGGTGTCATAATATTATAGGACAGGTAGCATAAATCACTCTATATGAGGTAAAAAAAATCACTTATTTCGTACGCAAAGATGTTTAATGAAAATGTAAGCACTGCATATATGGACATTGATTTTATCATGTGTAATTTTAGCTTAGAATATAAAAACGTTTCACAAATCATAAATTTATATGAACGTTCCCAGATGCAACCGAAGACCATTAAAATTTAAATGCATGAAATCTCACACCCTTTTCCAAATTAGTTACTAGATTGCTGTACAAACTGAAGCTGTGAAGTCTCTATTTATGGGTTATTTTGTAAGTGCCAGGATAGCTAAGATGCTTTCATACTCTCTTTACCAGTTAAGAAACACTTCGCTCATATGTAATATAAATTATATTTTGAATCCTTGCAAACAAACTGTCCGCTGATTTACGTTTTAAGATTTGTTTAAAATCATCATTTAACAATTCAAAATGTTCATGGCATATCCATATGTTTTTAGACCACTTCACAAGCTATTCGTTCACCGATTTTCATCCAGCGCTTTAGTTATGAAATGCTCTAGCTGGCATGTTGATGCGTCTTTGTTATTAATAATCAAGCAGAGAACAACAGCCATAAATCTTCAGTTTGAAGCTTTTCAATCTGAGGTTTATTGTATAAACAACAAATACGAGGATTAATTCATTACTGCCCTAGGTACTATGTTTCTGCAACCGAGGAACATTCAGTAGATAATGTTCTGGAAATAAGAATGAACAGAAAGTATAGCTCTCGTGAGTATAGCTGTTGAATATTCTCCAGACTCCTTCCCTAACTGGAATATGTTCATTACGTTTTGAATGAACGCAAGCAGTAGGTCGCGAAGTATACTAATTATAATTGGTTAATCAAGACTGTATAGCATATGTCATTATCGGTAATTTATGAATTTTTTGTTAAGTTTCTGTTAACAAAAATATTAATTCATGTTATTTTTCATGTATAGAGTCATGCGGAATGTCTGTGTTCATTTGTTATTATTTTTAAGCTAAAGTTTCTGGTACTTTTTTTAAGTATAGTTATTGAACTATGCTTAACATATCTTGGACTATATTATACTTAATATAAGTTCAATAACTTATAAGTTGAAATTTCATATGAAAATACAGCAATTCCACATAAAATGACTACTCTTATTTTCATTTGCATGATATCATGTGGCAACAGGTTTCGTCCTGCTTGTTTTATTTAAGGCTGTACAATTCTAAGTTTATAAAGAGCTTTTTGCATTTTGATAGCTACTTATTTACTTTTTTTCTAATATTATTTTATCAGCTCGTTAGTTAATTTTACTATTTTATAACTGTGTGGGAACTGGTCGAGGGTTTTCCGGCTTAGTGCCTTGAGTTAGTCGGTCTCAACTGTGGTCGTGGGTTCCCCTCTCACAAATAAGCAAACTGGCCCTACAACAAACTAACTCGATACCGGCATACACATTTTCTCTAAAAAAAATTAACGTGCGGGCACCTTGTCCATGCGGGAGGAAGCCAGTAGCACTATGCTACGGGCTCCATCCCATATTATAGAAAATATTTCTTACTACTAATAACTTATAAAAATTGACGAATGACTCAAAACTAAAACCGTTGTCTTATGTAGAGAAACTGCTACGCAGCACTATTTCCGGGTTTTAGTTATTGAAGTGATGAAGTTACAGTATTCTGTAGATCAACTCTGTTGTAGTTAGTGACCGAGACCTCACTTGAACTATTAAATAACTTGTGTGGTGATTGATTACATTAAGAAATGAACACGTAGTTTCCTACCCACTCTAATAGAAGTCAAACTTCATGATTGTAGTAAGAAGAAAAAGAGTGGGCTGTTCAAGGTCATTCACTAGGCTTAACATACCATACTCATACTATGGGGTGAGTGAGGAGAGGGCAGCTTATTGTTTTCTCGATATTATAGTCCTTCGCTTTACAACGCCCACATTCAGGCTCTTTCCATAACGAAACTTTTCTTATGAAACTGAAAATATTATAAATATAAATTGGCGAAAAAATTACTTATTTACTTTTCATTTCTTATTAATCAGAAAACAGAAAAAAATATATAATTTAAGAGAAAAAAAAAAACATGGATTGAATTTCCCCGGCTCAGTCGAATACCGAATTCGCCTGCAAGAGACCATCGAGTCGATGCCACCTACCATTATGTTTCGAGGTGGGGGTATGGTGCTTTGATAGCCCTGACGTCCCACTCCCTTGCACATGTATTGCTTCCAGCTATTTCTAGTCCGCGTCCCTTTGTACCCCTTGGTGAGTTGGGAGCCAGGGCATGGAATCAGTAAAACATTTATGCATTCCTATATCCAAATCTTTCTTTTGGGACTCCAACACGATCCCTATTAGAAAATAATGACAAATAGAAGCATTTCACTACTAAAGAGTTCCGAAACTGAAGATATATCAAGTTCACCTATATACCTGATATTTCACTCTATTATGTGAAACACATAGGGAAAATGTCAACCACCTTTATTCAAAAGAATTTTAGAAGGGTTGGAAAGCAACGAACATATCCCCCTCCATTGGAAAGGGAACGTGTTCGTTGAATAAAATGTATGAAGCACTCCGAATACCCCGAGCCATGGGCAATTTTATTCCCCCTTTAGGGGGTAAATTCCCACTGGAGAATAAAATTTACAGTAACATCCCTAAAATATACGTAACTGATCCTGAGGCGTCATCTCAGAATAGGGTTTTTCTGAGGTGTCTGAACTGAAAACTCAAGGAGTAACAACTGCAAAAGGAATATTCTTACGTAGGATTCGAATCTAGTTCACACTAGAACCTTCATCCTTACTCTTCAATCTCCAGTGCGCCCGAATTTAAATGCAGCCTGGGTACTTTGTACTGCTCAGTATGGCTACACATATGCGCGAAGGTGCCTTAAGCATACCAAAATTATGGCGACTCGCAAGTGGTGTTTTCTTTTGGTGTCCTTACATACGCACGATGTGATGCAAAGGGCCGTGAAATTACAGTATGTTTAGACCTAAAACCCACACGTCTTAGCAGCCAAAAAGAGCATCCTGCATAAAAAAAAAAAAAAAAAAAAGAAAGAAAGAAAAAAGATGCACAAAGATTAAAGGCAGAATTCAACACAACCTAAGTTGAGCTCTGCCCTTAAATAGGTTGAATAAATTAAATGCTGATGATATCTTTCTCGGACGACACACAAGGAGACCTATAAATATAAATTGTCAAAAGGATGGTTTCAGAATAATAGTAATGCAATTTTTTTTCAGCCAGATGGTAATTCATTGCTGGAATTACCATCTGACTCTTCTTCATTGCTACAACTTATGTTGGCAGTTTCGAGGAATTTAATGAAAGGTTGGACAAATTATTAAAATTGATGAGCAAATGAAGAAGCAAACATTCGCTGCTAGCTATGAAGATCATTTTTCACTTGAGTGTGTCCTTTAAAGTCCTTTACGATACTCTACTTCCCCCCCACACAAATCATATTGCTGCATACAGCCAACCCCAGTGAGAGAGGTGTGTGTGTGTGGCAGAGAGAGATTAAACATACCCCCCCCCCCTGCATTATTTGTTTTTAATCACAGAGCATGAAATTTTAAAATAGGCATGAAATATATGAAAACCAGCATCGGTGTACTGCATTTGCTGGTAATGTTGAAATTAATTGGTTAGAATACTCGTTCTCTTTTCCATCTCACATTGATTCATGGACTCCCTCACTCGAAACTGCGTGATGTCCTGCTAACAAGTAACTCCGGCTGATGGCAATCGCTAAAGAGTCATCTAAATTATCAGTGTTCCATTTGTCCTACAGAGGAATGTAATATTACGAACAATATTACCTCTAGCCTTGGACGGTTCCTTCTAATCGGTGGAAAAAGGCCGAGAATCGAATGCGATTTGCCCATAATGAATTAATGAATATGTCAAAACACACACCTTGCAGCGATTTCCATTCAAAACAAGACGCCGACTAAGGAATCACATTAGTTGGGTGTTAAAGATAAAGACAGTTTCTCCCTACCATTAATATTAACCATAATGAAAATTATAAAAGCACTCGCATCATTTTTTTTAAATATTTTTTATAAATATATATCCACCTAGTTTTATTGTTCCATATTATATTCAACTTGATTTCTACTTCAAATATTGGCATTAAATGAAACATTATATATTTTTGAAGTATTTAGGATCTACTAAGCTCTTTTATAAAACATCGATGCAGTTTTATTTTATTCTTTGCCATTTCCTGACGAGATGCTGCTGGCTCACTTGAAAAGTGACTTAAGAAGTCAGTAAAACTTTGATTTTTATAGATATGAAATATGGGTACAGCAACTTCTGCATCAGAAGTTTCGTAACTGAAAACTAGATTGCGAAAAACAAAGAAAATAAGATTGCAAACTCAGCTGAAATGGAAAATTACAAAGGGCTTGAATTTATAGAAAGTCACTCGCATTTGGTTCTTTCTATACACTGAAAAGCTCATAAACAAGACCGCCACTTCCTTCCCCTATTAGAATTTCCTTTAGGAAAATCCAGCAGAAAACGCGCTGATTCCTTGAACTAGAGAGAGAGAGATGTAATTCGCGACGACTGCAGGGGGATAGTGGCCATTAAACCCACTACCCTAAATCGATGTAGTCGACACTATCTCCAAAACAAAAAAAAATTACCACTGACTGACTGTTATATACAAACTAAACTAGCACTGCTTCTATGTTCCCGAGTTTCGACAACGAGAGAAAAGCGAAAGAAGCTTATGTGCATATATAAATGACAGGCGAAACAGATGCACGTATTTCCGAAGTGAATTTCGCTACTTGGGAATAAGGCCACATGTACTTGACAACGACAAAGCCGAACTTCGAAAGACATCAAACATTCCTGGCTTAATTTTCACTGGAGTCTGTATTCCCTCTATAGCTTTCCGTCACTAAATTTTATTTGTGTTCTGCCTTTTTATGGAAATTAACTTTTCTCTGGTGGATAAAAACTATTTTATAAGAGGATTTGAGTTTCGCAGTTTCCTTGATACTCATTGAACAATCCCGCTAGAGGAATATATCAGGACATGCTGTATTATTTTCCGAGATAAGTTCAAATCAGAAATTCGGGCTCTATCTATAAGATTCAGATATTCTTCATTTGTATACCAGCATACTAAGAGTTTTTTTTTTAAATGGCTATGTAGTCTTTCAAGCAATTTTTATTTCCCTAACTGCAATAATTATATTTTAACAAATGAACATTTTGCATCGCAATACATCTATCTGACGGCTAAGGACAAAGACGTCACAAAACCGACGAAGTACCGACCAATCTCCCAACGTTGTACGAGATCCTGACCAGCTGTATAACCAAGAAGATGTCAGCCCACTTAGAGAATCAGAAGGACCAAGAACTCTGAACACCGAAGTTATGGAGCAAGCCTGCAAGAAGCACCGCAACCTGTACACTGTAGCAGTGCTTCCATTCTTTGACTGTGTGCCCTATAGCTGGCTGACAGAAACTGAAGATCCACAAAATGAACCCGACGTTACCACACTTCCTAGAAGCAACCATGGCAAAATGGGGGACAACCATCAAGGTCAAGAATATCATGACCAGCTCGATCCCCATCAGAAGAGGAATCTTCCAGAGAGATGCCCTCAGCCAAGTATGGGTATGTCTAGAACTCAACACACTGTCCACACTCAACAAGAGCCGATAGGGAACCTTAAAGAAGGGAGGTAGAACCTCTACACCCTCTGTCGCCTGATGTACATGGATGACGTCAGTCTTTTCTGCAACTAAAAGCAATTCCAACAGCTACTCTAGATCACCGAAGAGTTCAGCAGTGACATCAGGATGCAATTTGGCCTAGAAAATGCAAGACCCATTGACTGCATCTGCCGAAACCGCAAGAGACTGAGGAGCACGTTGAATGGTCAGTCATAAACACTTACTTAGTCCCAGTACGACCGTACTCCTTAGGGATATATCCTAGATTGGATTAATACAGAGCTGAGAGAGATTGAGCTCGTCCAGGATAATGATGATCGAGACACTGACCAATGTCCGGAAAAGTGGGATGGAGGATTGTCAGACCTCATTTAACAATAGAAGAACCTGAGGAATTATTTCCAGAAAAACACACCGATGAATCAAGGCAAACAGAAGATACAAAAATGGCACACACCGCTGGTCCCCACTCATACAGAGAAATTAAACAAAGATAGAAAGATGGGCGAAGAAGGCACTCCATGGTAGAGAATACAATCACCTCCATCAAGACTACATATATAAGATGACTTGCGATGTATGCTCACGGGTGGGATGCTCTTCCACGAGCCTGAAGGAGTCATGCTCGCCATTCAAGTCCAGGAAATCAACACCAGGCACTACAAAAACCAAACTATTATATTACGGTCACCTGGTAAGTTATTACTTATACCAGGAACTACAGAAAATATATCGCTAAGTAGTCTGAATTGAGAGATGACATATGTCGACGCACCTGGCCCCAAAAGCAAACCAGCATATCACCAGCTGGCGCCTCCGTAGCCAGGTGGGCAGGAGCACCAGGGCGTAGCACACGCTTCTTGATTAGACCGGGGTTCGAGCCCGTGCCCACCAAATACGGAGGATGCGGAAAGGTCAGGGAATGACCACCGCATATCCCCGAAGCAATATGGCCTTAGTTGCTAATGCTCCTAAAAACCAAACAACATCACCACCTGGTGCTGAATGATCGCAATGGAGTACACTCGTACACAGAACCCAGGTCGCCAGGATAATACATCAGAAGATAGCACAAAATTACCAGTTGATCAAAGAAAGTACCGTACATGCGAAGTTTGTGAGTAGGGGTCCCCAGCGGTACCAGAAACTCCTACTCACAAACTATACTAGGGCCGTGCCATAATAACGGACAAGACGATACTGCACAACAGACTAGACTCAACCCTTATCGACAAGGAGGAAATGGATACCTACCTGATTGACATATCAACACCAGCGACATCCAAAAAAACCTACGAGGAAAACATCAGGAAGTACATAGACCTGAGACAAGAAGTAAAAAAAATGCGTTATACGGATGAAGTGATGACCATCCCGATCATCGTGTCAAGCACTGGCATGGTGCCAAAGTACCTGCATAGGACCATAGCAGAGAACACCTAAAAAGAACTCAAGTAAGCTGCGATCCTGAAACGTTTAGGATAATCAGAGAGATGCTCGACCAATGACCTCCATCAAGTAACTGGCCATAACAACCACCGTACGCACCTGCTACCAGTACTTGCCCCCGGATGGGGGAAACCCGTAAAGAAAAGAAAGATAATAATAATTATTATTATGCTTGTTAAGGGAAGTACAAAATACAAACTTCCAAAAGAAGAGCATTGATAAAAATTAGTATTTCGTTTTCATTTATCGTGACTTTTCTTAAAATCTATCTTTTATTCTGAAAACTGTCTTCTTGCCTTTCTTTTATGTATTTCTTCTAGAGCCTTCTTTTATTACATCTAACAGTAATGAATCATCATATTCATGTCCTCCCCCCTTCTCTGACATTTCCTTGATTTCTTGGTGAAACTTTGTTCTTCACTAATGGCTCCAAGGTTTTCAGTGAAATAATCCGAATGCGAGTGTAAACAAAATGAAACTTCAAGCTTATATTACAGCCAAGTGTTTAATTTATTGAGAGTGCTGTTGACAGAATGTTGGTAATTACCAGCACATTTAGATCCTTGTTATTTCCAAAAATTGACAATATTCTTAAAAGCAGTCCACGCTTCTTTTATATTCATTCTTCGTTGTATCATTGTTCTTTTGACCTGTCAACTGAAATCAATATCTGAAGAAATCAAGAATAAAAAGTAAGCATGGAAAGAGAAATATAAGATTTCTTCTGGTCCAAACTGTCACATCCAGTATTCTTTTGGTATCTGCCATCACCTTGGCTTTCTGTATGCTGTGGTCTGCCGTTCCATTCGCATGTGTTTTTGTATGATTAGCTTGTTGCCAAGAAGCATATCAAAGTGGTCAACAATATTCATTATATCTGCTTATTTGGGTGAAGATCCATGTATGCTTTCTCCAAGTGAACGGAAAGCTCAAATAGATGCCCATAAGTTTCCATTATGAAGGAGTCTCTTTTTGGATAGAGAAATCAGTGAACAGTCGCCATTCACTTGCTTATATAATGCAGAAATATTATTGCAGTAAGTCAGCAGACAATTTGAGAAAGATATGAGATGAATGCTTTCTTAAAATATCTTTCATATCAGTAAAGTGACGTTTCTGGGAAAGATTCTTAGCCTGAACCTAAACCTGAAATCATTGAGGACAAAATCGTTAAGCTCACTTTTTCCCCCTCAGCTGATGTTTGCTAGGCGTTTGATGAAAAATCTAAAAATCCATATATCGTTCCTGTTGTCATCTGCATCAATGAATCCAATCTAGGCTTGCGTCAGTCAACTCGAATTCCGAATGGTAAAAATTTTGGTATTTATTTTGTGATTGCATCACACAAACCCTCGAAGACAAAGAATAGATGCTACGTGTCCATTCTTTGTCTTCAGCCCCAAAGTTTAATCCCAAAGTGCGTGTAATACTTTTTTTCATAAATTGTGTAGACTCTCTCTCTCTTAAATAAAAAAAATTACCACGAATAACAGGAAACGATATGGATTTTTACTCAACCTCTTTTTACCATACTCACGAATAACTACATTTATGCCATTTATAGCAGTACCTTTCTCATGAATTCCAGAATGATTCGAAGCATCTCACCATTGACTGAGTGTTTCTCAGCCAATGACAATCATGTCAAGTGCTAAGCACTCTTGACTCTTTACAAAATACATTCAAAGATGTATTTCTCCAATCCTCCATTATGCACTGGTTATTTGGTCCCCATCAACATACTCCTAAGCATCGAGTACGTGGTTCTTAGGTGAATTAACAAATTCCTCAACAATCCTTTTGGAGTGTCCTTAATATCACCCTAGATGGACTAGCCCTTAAGAGAAATAACATCTATACCCTTAAAAAAATGTCTTAAATAACGAACAAATTCATTCTGTAATGCCGGAATGCCTTCAATTTGAATTTTTGTTTTAATTCAAATAAATTTACACCGGCAAAATGTGTTATTCATTTGTGAATGGCGTGTAATTCATTTGTGACAAGCAAAGAGTCAAGATTCATCTTAATTAAATTTGGAAGGGAAACTTTTGTGTAAGCAGAATATAATAATGGAACTGGATTAATCTCTCTAACAGATTCTTTCAAAATATTTTTTTTTTATCCACGCGCCGTTCGTTAGATTCTTTTATTTTCTCTTAATGAAATCATTATGTTTCGGTAATGTTGCGTCAAATTACCGTATTTCCTTATTCTCCGATTTGATGAATAGTAGATAGTCGCGATAATGATTGCTAATAGCCGATTCCTTTACAATTAAATGATCTCAGTTCCTCGTTGGATTAAGGGTTGCGTTTGTGGTCAAATGATTTCGGTTCATGGGACGATCGGTACGTTGATGATCAAAATAATGGTCCGGAATTCCATTAATTGCTCTTTCGTGATTATTGTAAAGTATGCAATTGATGATCGAATTCGTTGTATCATTTTATATATGGAGTTAGCATTAATTGAACTCTTTTTTTTAATTAGCGCATTAAAAGTGGAAAACTGAAACCGTTGCAGCAAAACAGATCCTTAAACTCTGTTTCTTGTAACATTTTAACAAAATATCTGGTTTTTTTCAATAAACTTCGATTTAAACGTGGATTTCTTTTTTATCAGTCGAAACCAATTATTTCACAACAGTCAGTTTGAAGGCAGTTCCCCTTTGGGTGACTTCCCTTTGAATAACGATCCCCACATATCATATTGCCTTATTAATCAACCTATTAAAAAATAGGTATGGAACCTCCACGTAGTTTTAAGAAACTGTATTGTCTGCTGACAGTGACAAGTGGATGGGGGCCATAAGAAACACATGGTGATGTCCGAAATCTGACAGTATAGAGACTTAAAGTTTATCAGCGTCTCCTTTTTCTCTCTCCCGAATATGTTAAAGAAAAATGGATTGTCAGCTGTAATCGATGTAAACGCTGCTTATACAGACTGCATGAAGTATTATCCAATCAGGATGAGTGTTCATCATTTTCAACGTTGAATGTATAAGGCTTAGTTTGATGTACGTTGTAGCATCCTTAACTGTAAAATCGTACTAAAGGGTAAACAGATATACTGCCACTATTACCGGAAGAAGGCTGATAGAATTTTTTTATCAAATTCGATTTTAAACTGTTCTCACGAACAGTTTAAAGTTGAAACGGTTGACAGCAAAGACACCAAGAAAATTTCTCGTTCCGTTTTAAAGACTAATTCGTATGGTATTGTTTTATCGATTTGTGGGGGGGAAGAAATAAAAGACTTTACTTCTATTTTTTGTTTCTTGATTATTATTATTAAATATCTTTATTTAATATTCTTTGTTTTGTTCCCTTATTAGATATATAGACCTTTTTTTTTTTTTCCTATACCCCCACTTACACATCTGACTTAGACTCACAGGAGAATTCCAGATTCAAGGGAACTTCTCAATTACGTATAATTCCCTTCGGAAAGGCTGAGTGTTCAAGAATGACAAAAACACACATTAATTTATAACATAACATAGTTTATTTACATATATATACACAACTAAATAAAATGATCAAACTCAAGTACATACTAATATTATTCAACTTTGCCCATGTAACATCAGATATAAATGGGATTAAATACATTGGTTTTACACTAGAAGGGTTATTTCTTTATACACAACAAACTTAATATCTTTACAAAAACTGCTATAGCTTCTTCTTCACACATGAACAATAATTACTTAAGAGGATTAGGTAACACCCTTTCTCCTATGTAAATCAAATTCTTACCTTATAAATTGATTTAGAAATTTCACTCTTAACTTCCGTTTTAATTAGTGCCCCATTTTGTCTTGGGGAATATAACTTCACAACTTTCTCTAATCAAGACAGATAGTACATTTGACATCAGTTTCTGGACTAATGCTGGTCCCAAGGGTTAGCTACATTCATAAGGCTATTTCTTTCTCTGTATTTCTCTACCCTTCCCTTCCAAAATATATCATACCTATATGTTAGACAATAACTAATAACAAATATCAAATTTCTCTCCTTTGCCTTTCTACATATGTCTAATTGTACATTACTCAAAACTCATACTATCGTCTGACTTATCTCTATATTTATGTATATATTTATATCTTTGTATATCCTTCCCTTAACATCTTTCTAAACATTATACTGATCTGATATTAAAGTTCCTACAGTCCTTTATTTGTGCGGGAGAATAATATATAACTAGTCACTAATTTTACGAATCGGACTTCTCCGTTTTGGGGCCTTTAGCTTCTTGTCTCTGAATGGCATCATCGTTTGCCAAGGGCATTCATCTCAGGACTTCTAGTTTCTCAATGGGCTGTAGTCTACGTCTGGATAGGGCATCGCTGTGTTTCTTAAGAATTTATGGACTCGTCTTCGATACTGCTACTTAACATTCGGTTCAGCTATTCTGGCGGACTAGGGATTACAACTTTACCTTCTCAGCTCACTTATCTGTGCCTTGCCTTTATCACTGCCTTCAGATGGTGGACTAGGGTTATTTTTCTCCTTACACTACTTATTTTCACGCTGGCCACTTTCTCTACCTTCCTACTCATCGAGCTACTAATTCCGCGTTTTCGCTCCTTCTGTCGAGCTACTAATTTTGCGGATTTCGCTCCTTCTCTCTCCACCTTATTAAAACTTATTCACAAGAAGAAAACTCACAGGGCATCTCGCACTAACTGCTTCTCCACTCCACTTTTTACAGCTCATCCACAAGGAGAAGCTCATAGGGTGCCACCCTCGCTCCTTCGTCCACCTTTTAAAAACTTCTTATTAAAGTAAGAAATATTTCACAGCACTCGTTTGCATACGGGTCACTACCCTTGCCTTCCAGCTACAGACTACTCGACTGTTCTCTTCTATTATGAAACTCCACTAACTTTCTTAACTTACTGACTGCACTTAAACTTATCTAACCCTTCACTACTCCATCTTAACTTTGTCAGAACTTTCCTAACTGGCTGACAGGACAGGACTTATCTAACCCTACACAACTTATTACTCATTTTCCCACTAACATTGTCAAAAACTCAACTCTGTCTTTCCTAACTCATCTTCACAAAACACCAACAAAAGCTCAACTCAGTGTTTATAACTCATTTCCATAAACACCCACATAAATTCAACTTTGTGTTCTTTTTAACCCATTTTCACCAAACACTACCAAAATCTCGACTGTGTGCCCTTTAACTCATTTTCACAAACACCGACAAAATCTCAACTGTCTGTTTTTCTAACTCATATTAAAAACACCAACAAAAACTCAACTCTTATCTTACTAACTCATTTTTTTCCTGCGCCGACGAAAAAACTCAACTGTGTGTCCTTTTAACTCATTTTCACCAAACACTAACATAATCTCAACTGTGTGCCCCTCTTGGCTGCGTGCGCTCTCTTTTTGTTTTCCGAATTTGTGTACCGCCCTTTTGTGTTGGCCCACCTTCGCTCAGAAATTTAACCACTCGTATTTCGATATTTAAATTTACATCCCGACTATTGGCTAGTGTGGGTTTCCCATGCTATGCCCATCCCCGCTAGATTCAACTTCCCATTTTAATATTAATATTCTTTTCCCAAGCAGTCCGCTGCTTTGAAGTTCGCCACCATCTTTCTGTTTCACTTAACACCTTTACTTCCTAAGATGCCAAAACTTGCTATTACCAACGGCCAGATGCCAGTCTTAACTCTAATTCCAGCATTTGTCCCGTATTTACTACCCGTCTCGTGTCTAGATGTCACCGGTCAAAGGAATGTCCCGACAAACTCAGTTCTTTGCTGTATTGTTCATTCGGAGCCATAATTATTCACACGTACTCACTAGCTGCTACCTGTGTCCCGTTGTTATGGTGTTATTTCCCGTGTGCTGGGAGCTGAAGCGCACCCCCTTCTGCTACTAGTCTCTCATGCTTACCCCCCCTCCCACCTTGTAACCTTGTCTAAATTTAACCCCTTGCGAGTGACCCATTATCTTGGTAATATTTGTGACTAGTAATGTTTCACTGCCCTATATTGCTATATCAGAAGCATTACTTTTAATTACTCTCTCTTTTCTATAAAATATTTTACTTGTAAGATTTTATATCTTACAGATCCAAGTAGCCATTGTTTTTATAGTTCTAATGCAAAATAATAAATGAATAAGAAGAGTACAACCGATATTATTAGATTTTTAAAGAAAGATATTAAATTTCTAATGCATATAAATATTCATTTATTTGCTAAAATGATCTTGCTCATATTACCAATTACAGAATCGGTAACCGTTAGCATATATTAAGATCGATTCACTGTTCGTTTTTGTTGTAATTTTCTAAATCTACTTCATTTATTAATATAATACACAATTTAAGCTCTTCATTTTCTGCTCACTCCACTCTGCAGATTGGTGGATCCAATTGCAGTGATTTGCATCTACTTCATTCTTGTGTAATATTTAAATATGCGAATCATTGGTACGATGATTCAACATAATTTACTTGAATCGCTTCAATTCAAGAACTGGAGAGCACTAAAGGTGGTCTGAAAACTCGTCAAACATTACCAAATGTGACAAAAGTGTGTGAGGTATACAAGTTACAAACTCTTATGTCTTCCTGCTGATAAGGAGGAATTTCTAAATTTTGTTTTCTGGTTGAAAATCTTAGAATAAATTTTGACGTCGCAAAGGGCTATCAATAGAAACTAAATCGATTACAAGAGACCAGAAAAATGCGAAGAAGGTAAAGCCAAGGCATCTACAAGAAGTGCCGATGGCCATACATACACGTCAGAGATAAAAGGAATGATATTTTGTGACCAATAATTCTTTCATGAGCCATATCAATTCAAGAAAGTTTTTTTTTTTTTCGGGGATGATAGTACATTGCTGAATAATAGCATGTTGAATGAGGAGGATATCGACCTTATGGGACTTTCCATCTTGCTCTCTTGACCTTCATCCGATTTTAAGATATGCGACACTCTCGAAAATGTATTGCTACTCAACCAGTATCTCCTGTAACTGTCCAGCAGCTAGAAGATATCGTCCAGGAGTCGTAAAGAGTCCTGCGATCGCACATAGGACCAGAATGCGCCAAACCCGAACAAAAACTTTCAAAAAATAAAGTGTAATATGCGAGTTTGATATGCTTTCATAATATGGGAAAAGTGACGCTCCTACAGGTCTATGCTCGCCTGCAACTCTTTGGATGCAAAAGGATGCAAGTTCCATTCGAGAATATTATGACATATTTTCGCTATTTGTGCTTCTTTACATTCTGTCAATACCGTGTGGACTACAAGTTGTGTCATGTGTGCGAATAAGTACTTTCATATTATGAGCATTTTCTCTACAATCATCAGTAGTCCACCTTCTTATTCCGGATTCCCAAAACAGTCTAATATACCCAGGAATTTATATATTAGCAATTTTCACTAGGGCTACAAAAGTATTTACACACACTTCTATTTCGATTCTTATAGTATTAAGTGCTTTAACAGGTGAAAATTATAATGTGAAAAGAATTAGCTGTCCACTTGTTACTCGTTTGGTTTTCTGTGGTTTACTCTTAAACCTCCGACAGTCACATTTGGTCATAACAGGATAGCTGATTATTTTAACCAAGTACGGATAGATTCAATACACAAGGATTAAACAGAACCGTAACGAGAAAGGATCGTTTTCGAATACTACAACTACAGTAATTTCATCTGATCGTATCCCTCGCCCCCCCCCCTTTAAGAGCATCCGAAATATTTCTCAGGGTCAACTTAGAAGACGACGACAGAATAGATGCACAATTAATGTAATAAGATATTTTGCGGTCGAAAGTTCCTGTACTTGAATGTCTACAAACGTAATTTCAATACAGTAGTGTGAGCCCATCGAAGAAAATTGAAAATGTTTCTGGAGAAGATTTCTACTCCAGAGTTATCGTATGCAGATCAAATGAGCCGCTTACGATGCAGCTCCACTATTTAAAAAAACCATGAAAACGTTTACTCAGGCCGCGAAAATGAAAAATATATGCACAAAAGTTAGGCAAAGAAACGTACACTAACATGTTTTCCAAGCAATGGCGTGCTGTTATTATTCGTGAATGAGGAAGCATCAGTTTATCAGACTTAGTGTGAAGCAAAAGAAAGCTGACATCTATTAAAATAAAATGAGCTGTGAATTCTGTTATCCTGCCATTCGCAGTTACTGATTCTCTGGCTGGAATAAGGCTAGAAGATCTTAACATTCAGAAGAATGTTTTGATGTCTAAATGGATAGTTGATGAATTACAGTAAATACAAAGGTTTTCTGAAAAGTTTCGCGACAGCAATTTGTTTGTAAATT
Organism: Mastigoproctus giganteus; assembly: GCF_048544385.1. Taxonomy (NCBI): domain Eukaryota; kingdom Metazoa; phylum Arthropoda; class Arachnida; order Uropygi; family Thelyphonidae; genus Mastigoproctus; species Mastigoproctus giganteus. The sequence goes on along the minus strand of NC_143575.1, from coordinate 175,224,658 downwards.
CATCAGTCCTACTCCATCTCTCTCTACCTCGCGAATAACGGGAGAGGAAATAATAGTGATGGAACACTACCCACCCCTCAATTTCCTACTACATAACTCATACCACTACATTTTAGAAAAATGGGAAGGTTCCGGGTGATGACAATTACACAAAAGGAACTTATTCAAATTTTTAAAGCATATGATGCGATGTAAGAAATCAGGAAGATGCAAAATCTTTAATATTGCTAAAACGACACCACTTTCTTTAAAGATACTTCGATATGCACACGTAGCACTGAAATAAGGCAGATATTGTTATATGAGATGGGCCCTTATTTTACAAGATTTTTGATCGGAACGGAAGAGGAACAGCAGACCTCTTGATAAAAGTACCCTGTAAAAGAATCTTCCAATAGGTTGAATATCTACTGAAAAAGGCGCCGCAAGACGCATTGAATTGATATTTGTTAGCATGCCGAGAAGTATTCCAGAAAGTGATCCAAAATATCGACCGATGAAGACTTGATCTTTTTACTTCTGATATAATCAAATCCATTTATAACTTAAGGCCTTTATCCCGCAAGTGGTCATAAACTTTCCAAAGTACTCCTAGTACTTCTAACAATGTGCATCGTCAGACTAGATGAGATGGCATCGCCAATATACTTTCTTCCTGGTCTGTCTCCTTTTTGTCTCTTCTTCCTAATAATTGTAATCATCTTACAAATATACTTATTAAACTTTTTTTTCACTCATTATAAAACCGTTAACAGTCATTTCCTTCAATGAAATCACCATAATACTTGGGCGATAACGTTATAACTTTTTTTCTGATTTTGAAGTGTTTTGGTCAACTGTGGATCGGTTCGATAATTGTTAAGCGATGTCAGGAGATCACACCATACTAGGATCTAACTTTCGTAATTCACTTATGGGTTATTACTGATTACTCCACTTTCATTATTTCCTTAATGAAATTCATTTATTCAATTTAAATTGGTGTCAATAGAAATAAATTGTTATTTCTATTAACCCTTGGCCTTGTATAAAGAGAAAAAAGAAACGCGTTTTGAGTAGTGTATTTATTATGACGCTGTCTTCACATATAGCGGATTTTGTAGTTTTACACCATGAAAATGTTACGACGGACTAAACTGTTTTCTTCATAATATTTGTGCTTAGTTTTTAAATTGAAAAAGTGTAAAACATGAAGGTTAATTGAAGATGACCACCACATTGCTTAGAAACTTCATACCCAAAAAATGCTACAAAATTGTCGCTGACTCAATGAGTGAATCCAAAAATTTTGAAGAACAAAGAAAAGGCTCTGTTTTAAAAGTTACTAACCACGTATAAATAAATACCAGAATATTTATACCCTAAAATCTAAAATTGGGGATAAATGCTGAACCCCTTTTATGTAATTCCCAACTTCGTTTGTGTGTGTATAGATACATAAATCATAAATTTGACTTCTGAAATCTTATGAAATGAAATTAATAAAATAATTCATTTTTATGGAAATCAGAAACGTAATTTTAAAAATAAACAAATTCGGTAACCAGAAGATTATTTCATATACAATAGCAGCAAGAAAATGATGGCAACGAAAAGTATTTCAGAACTAAGATCTCCTTTATGTTAAAATGTATCCAAGAGTAAGCGCTTGCGAAGCGAAGATCCAATCGATTCCAAGCAGCTGTATCTCAGTAGAACTTCGTTCCGTTTTGAAAGCACTGAAGGTGGCTAAGTATTATTACTGTAGGTTCCAGATTAACGACCTCCCATTAGCTGTTGCTTCTTTGCCGGCGAACAACAGCAAATGTAGTTAGCCTCTAACGTCAATTATTCAGACACAATGGACTTTAGGTGAAAGAAAAAAAAATGCTTTACCTCCCTATGTCCTTATTTCTCCTTGAGATGCAGTAGGAAGCCACTCATGCTTGCGTTTAATGAAGTCTGTTATTAACGTTCAATTCCCTCCTTAAGCCTCGGACGACCTTCCTTTAACAAAGCTACAGCAGGCACTTAACAGTTTCAACTTAGAGAGAATGAACATTGACTTTTCTTATTTCTGCTAACACGGAAAATGTTCAACGAGTAATGTCGTTTGAACAAATTATTGGTGTTAGAATGGCAAGCGATGCATGGAAGCCGACTTTATCGGCATTTTCTATAATACAGTTCGCAATCAGTCATTTTATAACCCCAATAAAGTTACTATCAAAATTTGAACTGTACCGAATTTTCCGTCCTGCCTTGAGGTTTAACCTATTTTAATGATCTACAACGCGTAAACTGAAGATAAAATCCAAGAGATCCAGCCTTCACTTTCTCCCTTATATTTTTCACCTCTGATTCTTGTCTCTCCTGCCAGTGAAATTATACCTCCTTCATTCATCCTTTTCAGTCTTATCCAGTTCATCTAGATCACCATCTGTCTAGTTGCCACGCTTTGCAGTCCGCATCTTAAGTCATTCCTCGTGAGGACAACGATTGGTGCCCTTTACCAATATAGTTGTACTTTTTGGAACCTTCTCTAGAAGTTCTAACTTTTAGCTGTATGCTTTTCTTACTTCACTTCGACTTATGCGTTCGAACACTGGCTCGTGAAATAATTGATATTCAAGCATATACACAACCCAATGATAAACACTTCTGTTTTCATAAAAGCGCTCTCCATTATACTCTTATTCACTTCGTATGAAAAATCTCCATTCTACCGGTCGTCGCCATAAATTGAGTTTCTGGACGGATTGATACACCTATCCCTTCAACTATATTCTGGGATATTCAGATATTCTTTTCTTGAACTGATCCCCAAATAACATAATTCAGTTACCTTTCCACATGTCATTAAGCATAACAAATTATATACGAGGAGTTACTAAATATATCTACTTAATATTTATTATATTTATTGGAATAAATGTGATCACTACTTTGTTACTAAAGATGCTTCAATGATTTCTGAATGATTGGAGGGATCTTTTCCTTCACCGTGATTCTCACTTGTATGGAGCTGCTGTAAATTTTTCGCAAAGATCTGTATACCATCGAAATAAACAGGAAATCCTTTAAAGTGCTTTTGGCAATAAAATAGAACAGTGACCATCGACAGTTCTCGTGTTATCACCCTCGTGTGTAGCACAGGTGGTAGGATCGCCGTCCTCCCCACACCAGGTGGAACCGAGCTCGAGTCCCATCGATGACGTGAGGAATTTTTAGGGGCCTTTTTCACAACGTGACTAATTATTCGGTCTCAGGCGATGGCAGCATGGTTTCTCATCCGGCAAACAGAAAATGGACCTCAGAGCACACGCAATTTACAGAAAATATACATGGAGCAATTATGGCCTTAGTCGCTAATTCTCCTAAACCACCTAACAACAACAACTCGTGTTATCACGGTCGATTATGGTATTCGGCGAGCAATATGGTTCCATAAAATGGTATTTTAGTTTTTGAATCAAATTCTCTATTCTGTGTTCAATTTACTAACTATATATAGTTAGTATAACTATACTAACTATAATTTATTATACAGGAGCATATAATTTAACATCTACAAAGGATATGCTGCGTGAAAAGGCACAAATTTGCCTCAGTAGCTCTTGTATCGTTAACCCCAATACCAACAACAACCTCTTTTATTATAATATAAATGTTTATTAAAAATAAAAAAAATAATAATATAAAACATAGCTACCAACTTTTCCTGGAGGCTTTGCTGTTTTATGAAAATTTCACTTTTTGAATTTCAGAGAAGTTTGTGCTATACTTTTCAAACACGAACATACTGAGTTCGATATGGCTGTTAAGTAGCCCTGCTCATCTTTAGTGCAGATTATGCCGAGCACATGACCTACTGGGTGATTCCTTTTTTTGGTTTTTGAAGCGTCTGTATGTTTTCAGTGATTTACACATTTTTTCAAAAATGTTCTAGGTTAATTTCTTAATTATTTACTCTAAAAAAATTTATTCTCAGTGAAATTACGGTTGTATTACTTCAAATAGAAACAGCTATTTTAGAAGACAAACCAAAAAATATTAAGAGACTTTATCGTATTTGAAAAGTGTAATTCAGGTCTTCTTCGTCATACAAATTATTTCAGTTTGAAATCTGGGTCCTTGAATGATATGCTATTTGAAAGTGGTTTCAAATAGCAGGTTGGTTTTTCCAGGTCATTACCACACTGTGGTAATGATCCGAATCAATTCCATTCCATCAGGAAGACAGGAAGAATATTTATGGGATTTTCTTATATGATCAAATTAGTTTGTTTTGAGAAAGCTTTCCATGGTTTTTCATCCAGCAAACCGACCAAACAGCATTAACAGTCAAGAAGGTTCGAATCAGTCAACTCAAATGCGTGTGTTACTGCACTCCCATCTGCTGCATCAGGGCTTTCAGTTGCTTCAATGTAAATTCTAGAATAATAAAAAAAAAATGATTTATTAAATATTAAAAAATTTAAATTTATTCTGTTGCGAAGAACTGACAAAAAAAATTTAATTTTTTTGCCAGTTCTTCGCAATAGAATAAAACATGAAAGAGAAACAAAAATTGAAATACTTTTAAATATAAACGAAGCATGTAACTTTAAAATATGGTTTATTACATTTGATTATCGCATGCGTCTTACAACACGCGTTAATCCGCAGCATCATTCTCACTTAAAGATGGATTGGCTGTAAAAGTTTTTGTCTTCCTATTTTTGAAAGGAATATTTTAATATATCTCAGTAATACTGGAATATTTCAGTCATTTAAAACCAAAATTAAAATTCGGCTTTCTCAAATAAATAAGTCGCATTGTTCATTGTCGTCTTGGAAAATTGGGAAGCAATTATTATTTCGATCTGTCCATCATTAAAGCGAACCTAAAATTATCTCGGCACTTTTTTTTTATATTTATTTGATCAACTTTAACTTCAATTTAAAATGAGATGTGCCAAAAATCCCAACTTTCTCGTGCTGATAAATCGATGTATCCAAAATAGTAATCTCTACTCCTCCTGCCAATATGATTCGTGCTTCGACATCATCTTTATCTTTGAGAAATCTTGAAAACCCGGAATGTTTTCTAAAATTTCTGCAGCCTGTTGGATATTGTTTTTGTTGCCAAGGAAGGTCACTGAACTCCGAAGAATCTCCTACCATAAGAGGTAGCCAACTTTTATTAAGTGTATGAGTAACAGCATAGTGCATTTTCGTCGTGACAGATTGCTGGAGCTTGGGGAATGTGAGAATACCTCGCACTGTTGATGCTGTAATAAATACGGGCACTACATTTTCATGGCTTTTGGGTAATGACCCCGTTCACAATATGTAGGTGCCAGATATTCTTGAAAAGCTAGGAGAAAACGTTCACCGGCCTTACATTTTCGGGGTAATTTTCTACGTTACCAGGTTGCACAATGGGAAAAGGAGAATTTAATCAAGCGTTTCCCATTGTGAATTTTCTTTCATCTTGGTCGTCGAAGCAACAGTAATCTTGTAGGATATGACCACTATATGTTATGGATTATTTTATTTCTGGAATCTATACCTTTATATAAATCGTGTAACTTTCTCTCTTTTCTTTAGAAACTTTATTCCACTGCTTTGCGTTAGCTATGTGGAATCAAGGTAAAAAAATCTATAGTAATCGGTGATAACGTTTAGGGGGAAAAAAATCCCCTCCTTAGGCTTCTCTCTCTCTCTCTCTCTCTCTCTCTCTCTCTCTCTCTCTCTCTCTCTCTGTGATATTAGCTGACTAAGATTACGGAAATGCACTCCCTAATATCTTATGCATTTTTAGTTAGCTTCAGTGCTTTAAGAATGGGTTGTCTGTCTTCTGGGATGAAAAACCGTGGAGTTAGTTCAGAAAAAAAAAGTTAGCAAATAGTAATGTCGTGATTTGCATATATAAACGTGATTTGCATATATATATAAAACGTTTTATATATATAAAACGATCTAGGTATATCGTTTTACTATTCCTGTTACAATCACAATCAAATTAGTATCCTGACCATTATAAGATTCACGTTGCAGAGAGGGAAAGGGAACCAGAAATTTCTTTACCATCATCACCTTCTATCAGCCTGTCTAGCGTATCAGACATCAGTAGTGTCTGCATCTTCTAAGAAAGTACTCTAGAACTTCAGACATTAAGCGTCAGAGAGTTTCCAATGCCACTAAGCCGCATTTGCAGAATTTCAAGCTCTTCTTCAAAATTAGCAAGTGCAGTAAAATATTGCAGTCATGCGAGTATTACAGCATCTGCTTTCTTTTTTTTATTTCGTAGTACATCTCGTAGTACATTTCGTAGTAGCTCTAGTGACCAGGGAGTTTCCATCTTGATGCGCTCAACAGCATTTTGTATTGCAGTCATGCGAGAATCATACCACCTATTGATAAGTAATTGACATTCCATCAACGAATTCATTCTATTCAATTATGCAGTTCTTAATGAAATTATTTTTTCACTGAAATATGATTGACAAAATTAACATTCTAGTAACTTCGACGACCACTTGTATTTCTTTAGAGTTTCACAGACAATCAGATTTAGCAAACATGCCTAGCCCGCATGCAGTCCGTTAAATCGATGTTTTATTGTACATGAAGTATGATATTACTTCTTCGAATCCATTTATACACCATCTTGCATTCTGTTTCCATGATAAAAACGTTTCAGATGAAATAAGTTTAAGAATACAGAAAGTGGAGCGATTTCAATAAAGAAATGTTAACATTGTTTCTACAGGATTTTTAAATATCAGGAATCGCGAAATCACTGTTTTAGTAAATAAACAGAGGGACCTTTGATATAATCTTCAGTTGCTTTTAAGCGATTTCAGGATATTATCTGTATACCTCTGTGCAGTCACTGTCCCCACATCCACCCAAGAACAATGACGGTGTGTATTGTTTTGCGAATGATTTCAAATTTTCTCGTCACAGTGATCTGAATGGAGCCAAGAACATTTAATATCCACGATAATATAATTGAAACTGCTGAGAATTGTGCTGGATTAACCAAGCATCTCTTATTGGGTGGATGTGGGGACAGTGACTGCACAGAGGTATACAGATAATATCCTGAAACCCCCCCCCCCTAGATATCATCTGGATGCATCCCTCTACAATTTGGCCAGGAACTTAAGTGCTCTAGTGACCAGGGAGTTTCCATCTTGATGCGCTCAACAGCATTTTGTATTGCAGTCATGCGAGAATCATACCACCTATTGATAAGTAATTGACATTCCATCAACGAATTCATTCTATTCAATTATGCAGTTCTTAATGAAATTATTTTTTCACTGAAATATGATTGACAAAATTAATCACGTTAAAGGAATTCTTGCAAACTGCAACCGGTAATGCTAAAAATGTGCCATTTGTTAAATAAATTATTAAAAATACAGAACAGATAGGTAGGGACCTACACTCACCCAAGCAAGAACAGAGGCATGGTCTCCTGTTTAAATGTCATGAGTCATGAACCTTGTACAAACAATGGAGGTTATAGCCATTATGCAAGTCGCAAGGATTTTATCCATATTTCTAATTCTGCATGATTATTATGATCTAGTCCAGTGCTTTTAAGCATTTTAGGGTAGCGCAATCCTTTCGTGAACTTATTTTTTGTAATAAATGCGTGCAAAAAAATAAAAAATCTGCACAACCAACAGAGATGAACCTGAGATCCCTTTGGGAAACCTCAGGGTTCATGGAAGGCAGGTTGAAAACCTCTGATTTAGTCAAAGTCAAATTTCCGGCTAGTTTCATCTTGTTTTCACCCATCTTTTTGTCCTAAGTAATTAATTTTTATCGGTTTTAAGCTCTCGTTGCCTTGTATTATCTTAGATATGGTTAGCAGTTTTAATTTTCTAAAAGAACGTAGTCGTTCATAATGTGCCGACAACCCTGTAATGAGAAGATAACTTCATTATTCTTAGAATACCTTTATGCGCTTTAGATAATTAAGTAGGAACTCCCATGTCGAAAAACAACCTAAGGAAAGATGAATCTTACTGAGAATAAAAAGAGTAAATTTTCACCTTATAATAAACTACCTATTTACAGTACATTCTTTCTTGTTTTTTTTGCTTATTTAGAAAATTAGAAGCCTGAGGAAACTAACAACCTCTTTCTTAAGAAACCTGGATGAAACCGGAAATTTATTGCAGCTAGGCTTTTGCTGTATTAAGGAGCGACTGGCTGCTGTTGAGAAATTAATGGAATTACAAACAAGTGTCATTGTGTTTAGCAGGCAATCTGATTAAAAAAAACCAGAAGGAAATTTATATTGGAAATTGAAGAAAATGACAAAGAATAAAAAGATGCTTTAAAAGAACGTCATATTAGTATTAGAATGGCTAAATGATGCAAGAACATGGACATTTTTAGCATCTGCCAAAAAAAAAGAGAAAAAAAATGGTGACTGTAATTAAAAGTTTTAATTAAAGATTAAATTATAATTTGCGAATGGAAAATCATTTTCAGTTACGTTACAATATTTATTTATAAAAGAAAACAGCGATCCGTTGCTGTTCAGATAAATTTACAAAACATTTATTATTCGCAAATTGTTGAATTCTGGTGCCACGGATTGATTAAGAAAATGCTCGTTGATTAATGGCGATGGATTTTTGTAGGAAGAGAAGCCATAGCAGTTTGGCAGCTTGGATTAACATTAGCACTTTTAGAGATAGCTTTATTTATTTATTATATTGCACGGTCACAGCCAACCATTTTCAACTCTGCTGTGCATGTTTTCAGGTTTATTTCTCTGGCTGAGGACTCCTTAGCAAAGATTGAATAGATTTGATAATTACCATTTCACAATGATAATTATTGAGGAACAATAAGCCAACATAAGATTTTCACATAGAGACATTTATTTATTATATTAGGCGGTCCCAGCCAACCTATTATATAAGGCTATTGTTAAACCACCCTTGGAATACTGTTCAAGTGTGGAGGCCGCACCTGAAAGTTTCTTGAAAGAGTCCAAAGAAGAGTAACTCGCCTGGTGAGATCGGAAAAAGGGCCTCCATATGGGGAAAGACTTTAAATATGTGGGTTGCAGAGCTTGGAAACTAGGCACCTTAGAAAAGACTTCATTGAGGTGTTTAAGGCTCTGAGAGGCATAAGCAAAATCAATGAGGACGAAATTTTCACGATTATAAATGATTCTAGAACTAGGAGCCATAATTTCAAGTTACGGGGAGGGGAGATGTTTTTCTGAATTGCAGAAAGTTTTATTTTAGTGAGCGAGTTATTTATAACTGGAATAAGTTACCTATATGGGTGATAGAGGCTGACAGTTTGAGGAAATTCGTGAGCTGTATACCTACGGGAGGGGGGATGCATAGTTGTCTATTTTCTTCTCTTTTATTATTTATTTGGATGGTGCAGCATAAGCCTTAGGCTTCCTTGCGCTATGTGCCCATTACTAATACTAAACTTTGGCAATCCTGCTGCGTATTTAGATTATATTGTATAGATTTTTTGATGATCCAGACCAGGACTAATACTCAGATATAAAATATCATTAATATTACATCCTAGAGTGTTTCATCGTAGGGATAACTCTAGTTAGTTCTTCGATTATTGGTTTAAATTCCAAAAAAGTGCCAGGGTTAATTTTCAGTGAAAAAAAAAAAAAAAAAAAAAAAAAAAAGAGATAGGTCTGGATTCTATAGTAGGGAGGTATGCTGATCAGTCGTGCGACTTGTCACCGCCACGTAACTGTACCGAGTCTATCATATGACTCTATGCTTTGATTCATGTTTAATATTAATGATTACAAACTCGTCCTACTGGGAATAAATAATGAATCAGTAAATATTACTTTGTTATGGCTTTCTTTGAACGCTTCTACCTAAAAATGTTATCCTTATAATGCGATAAGGACTTACTGTATTATACGATTGGTGATCAGTTGATCTACATCTGATATTGAAATAATTAGTTTCAAGTTCTTTTGAAATATGTATATGTACCTGCATGTTTCTCGACATTCATGAAATTAAAGGTTACTTGTAATAATACTTTTTTCATTAGTCAGAAACTGGTTGATGGAGTATTATCTCTTTTATAAATGGAGAAAACTGAGTTTAAAGTTGTTATGAAATATTTAGTGAAAAAAAATTGGACGCTGAATAATATTCACAAAGACTTGGTGGACACACTAGGTGACTTTGCTCCATCACATGATGATGCTGTAAAAGTTTGTGTGGCAGGAAATCGTGTGAAGATGAACATGTCGGAAGATCTTCAAAAACTACCACCATTCCAGAAATGTCAGTCTACAACATTCTTACAGGAACGTCGTGTCACCATCCACAGAAGGGTGCCTGAAATGTTTACATCCGAATAGAAGTGTATGCAAACTTTTGAAAGTCATTTTGACTCTTGAGTCAGAACACCAAACCAACAATGGGCAATGGAATGGATGATTAATATAATTACCACTCAATAACTGGACAATCACGTTATTGGAGAGGCCAGGGTTCGATTCCCGACTCCTTATAATTTCTCATTTTGTGTATCATGATTATTTTTTACTCCTATATGAGCACCAAAACACATGTGATATGTTGTGTCCAGATTTATGTCGAAAATAGATATAATTTTTATTGAGCCATTCTTGAGTCTTACAATAACAGATAAGTTGCATTAAAAAAGGGATAGTGCTTGAGGATTACAAAATGCGCAAAGTCTGTTCAATTTAATAGTGTTATAGTATTCCGGAAAGAATTAAAACAGATTTATGATCTTTTTATTCTTCATAACCAGGCAAATATTTCGCTATGATATTCTTCAAGGGCATATCCACGTTTCAAGAAAAATGAGTTCTTAGTAGAATCATGTCTGCGCTGTTCACAATAGAAGCGAGCAACACAAATCGCGGAGACACCAAAGGAATATGGCTGTTTACATAAATCTGCAAGACGATAATAAATGTTTGGTAAGGGTTTCCAAGTTATTATTGGCTTCATGGAATGCATCGTTCTCCTTTGACAGAGTTCTCGGTTTGTAAATGCAATCCAGGTTGAATATTTTCTACTTTATTTACCGATCTCCTGAAATAAGTACAACAGTGCACCCTACAGCAAAATAACAAACCGACTTTCTTTCGATATGGGTGATATATGTACAATTCCAGACGCAGTTCTATTGTTAGAAGAAAATCTCATTTTCTGTGCATGTTAAAATTTCATCGGTCCAATAGATACTGAAGAGTTGCTATCGACTTGCCCAACTGCCTTAACAAAAGCTGACTGCTGCGATAGAAATGTGCATCTTGGGATGTCCGATCTCTTAACTCGAAAACATTTCAAATGCGAAACGTTTTTATCAGAGAGCTGATATATTGTTCATATATAAGAATTTCGTGTTCAGGTCGAAACAGTATAAGAGAATCAATGCAAGGGATAAAAAAGGTACCCAAAATCGGGAAAAAAATGATGGAAGTGTAGAAATCTAATATTCAGCACGTGCGCTTCAATATCGAAATAGTGTAGGGTGATCCATTCGCTACAGAGTTTTGCTAATAACGCTTTTATTAATTTATGAAATGGCATTAACATATTCGTGGTCCACTCAGTTAAGCGAAATTGAGTTGACATTGTAATCATTTCCAATGGAACCACTCGTCGGACATTATTTTAAGTCTAGCAGAAACTGAAAGGTTTTTAAGAACAGGGTAATTAGCAAAATGTGTGTGGCTCTTCGCATTTCTCTGCACTGACGTTTTCCTAAGGAACAAACGAACTGCAAACCAGGAAGTTGAATCCGTTATACAAGGCAAATTAAAGTACACGTTTACAAATGTTAAGCGTCAGAAAAGCTCTGCCTAGATATCGATGGTGATATCTAAGTAGAGCTTTCCTGACGCTTTTCCAACACTTCTTCTGTAATCATCCAGATTGTCGGACCACAGCTAGGTTTATACCAATTTTCATGTTAATAATGAAAGAATTCTTAGCAAAATTGTTAGTTCTGCAACGAGAGGATAAAAGCATAGAAAATGAAATCTAATTAAGAATATAAAAATTGAATCACGCACACAAAATGATAAAATTTAACACAACACAAAACAGACGAGGTTTTGGAGAAGTAAACCCCTTCAAATCACTAACTCTAGCGACATGAACAGGTCTAAAAGGCATAAATGCTATAATGCCACTTATCGTGATGACAGAAACAGGCGCGGAGTGGCACGTCATACTCGATAAGAATGCAGAAGGGAAGGAGGAGAAAAGAATTGTGGTAGTCTGAAGAACAACAAGTAATTAATGTTTCCTCGATGCTGTGCCAGTGGTCATCATTGAATAAAAGGATGTATTGTTGCGATTTAACATAGGAACCGAGTGTAAAAATGTGGAGTGCCTTCACCCAAGATTGAATATGATAATTGCCGGCAGGGTCGACTATTTCATTACGAAGATTGAGCCAACCATGCTGCTCACATCAATAGTTTTCCTAAAGGTGAGGAGAGAGCAAGCGAAGTTAGCTGGTGTCGGATATCCAATCCTTAAACCTCCTACAAGATACTAAAAAATCGTGTTGGTAGTGGCAAGCAACTTTTCCCACCATATCAATTAATTTAAAAGTTAACATGGTTTCAAGATCGACTTATCACAATATTAGATACTAGCCATGTAGAGCAAGGAAGTAATTTGAATTTATGGCTCCTGCTTCGAATTCTTTATAAACAGTGAAAATTCAGGCTTCTTTCATTTTACTGAGCCTTATAAACCTCAAACAGGTCACCCTCTAAGGTGCCTAGTTGCCAAACTCAGTAGCCCACATAATCTGAGCCCTTTTGCCGATCTCACCATGCGAGTTTCCCGTCTTTGGACCTTTTCGAGAAGTTCAATGTCTTTTTTTCAGACGAGTTTTCCGTACTTGGGCAAAGTGTTCCAAATGCAGCTTTACAGGTGGAATTATGATTCCTTACCTCTACAAGTTTCTTGTTCGATAAATCATAAACAAGACACCATGGGCTTTCCTCGCGCCGCCTGTTTACACTGCTCAAAAAACTTTATATCTGCCCGTATCGTAATTTCTTTGACTGGTTTTAATTCAATCCCACCAAGTTTATAAGTTATTTTGGGGTTGGCCATCATTTTTCTGAATTAAAACATAGCTGCCACTTTTCTAGTCAGTCTTTAAGCCTGTTCAAGTCATCCTGAAAAAGCGTTGTTTGGTACTGATCTTTAACAACTCTCCCTATTATTTTTACATCGTCCAAAAATTTTGACATCACGTCTATATCCCTTCGTTGACGTCGTTTATAAAAATTAGAAACAACAGTGGTCCAAGAACCAATTCTTGAAGGACCCACTTCTGAACTAATGGATATTCTTCAGTTATATCAAACTGAAGAATATCCATTAATCACAACCTTCTGCCTTGCAAACACCCTATGATCTATCTTAGAATCTTGCCAATAATACAACATGTTCCAGCTTATACAGTAATCTCTCTTGAGGAAAAATTAGTCAAATTCCTTGTTAAAAATCAAAATAAACTATATCGAAATTGTTCTTCTGCATCCAGCTCATAACAGGGTCAAAATAGCTTACCAGATTAGTTAAACGTGATTTTCCCTTAGCAGTACCATTTCTATCTAAATGTCGCTGGATTGCATTCCTAATGCAAAACATCATGCCTGTGCTTAGCACACTTCAAAGAAAGCAATTGCTAACGGAAATTAAATTGAATGAAATTCGGTTTTATTGCTTATACCCAAAGCATCGTTTTCCTAAACGTATTCCAATTGTTCTACTTAATTTATCTGTTAAGGAGTTTTCAGATAATTGACGTGTACTTGACCACAACCGATTTATCAATTTAGAGACGGATATGTCGTTAACGAAATGACTCGATTCTTTTTACTAGATAAGCCGATTAGCATAATTAATGTTTAACAAAAACGGTACAACTGAAAATTAACTCTTGAATCTTTTGTACTACTGACAGGATTTCATGAGAACGTTTTATTTTTCTTTTTTCTCTCATTCAGTACTCTAGGAAATGTTTGTGCTGCCTTTAAAAGTAAACACGGGTTGTTCAGCTCTGTGGGTAAAGTAATCAAGAGCCAACTGACCGCTTTAAATCCAGTTCTTTTAGTAACAAACAGAATAACTTGATCATTAACACAAAGTAAAAATGTGATATTAGTCGTCCCAGCTACATTTATCAAACAGCTAATGAGCTCCGCTAACGGTAGAGGCACACTCGGGCATAACATCGTTGAAAGCAGTCCTCGTGATTAGTGTGGTGCAGCCACTCCTTTATCCCGTGTGCAAAAACAACTAGGTTCAATTGACATCAAAATGGAGAGCAGATTTCATGGGCCTTTTCGCTGTGGACGAAATATTCCGTCTCAGGCTGTTTTATCTCCTAGAAACAAAGTTTGGAAACTCGGAATCTGCATGCGAAACTCATTGAGACTTTCAACAGTTGCCCAATAACTTTCCCCTAATCTTAAAACCGTTAAGCAAATAATGGAAGCAAATTTCTACATTACTAGAAGAGTGCAAACAAGAGGACATAAATTAATTAAAATTCAAAAGGAAAGATAGTTATAGATTTGGATATAAGGAAATTTGCCTTTAGCCAAAGATTAATCAGCTACTGGAACGCATACCCATCTATTCTTATGTGGATTTAAAGATAGATTACATAAATATTTGGAAGACGCAGGTAAAATATGAAAATAAAGAGAGAAACCTTTATTGTAACAGCCATATAACCTTTGTTTGCTTCTTTGCATCGCTCAGTCATTTTAAAAATAACTTGGATTTTTCATTCATCAGAAAAGCTCAACAGTAGAAATAAGTAGTGGAAATATTTCTTTTCTACAGATGGTTTTTCTCGTATTACTGAAAAAGAAAGATCCGAAATAATCACACTGACTAATGAGTAAAAAATTAATAAGATAAGAAAAACTCTAGTTACTCCACTTTATGAGAAATCATCATTGCCTTCGATTAATTTTTTTTAAGTACACATATACACACACGCTGGAATTTTCCCATTGTTCAATAATCCATAACAAAAATGCCAGAATTTATATTATAAGAATTACATAATTATTTTATGCAGTTCGATGGCCAGATAACAAATCGATTGTTCAGGTTTTTCCTTTCTTAATTGGCTAATACAGGGGAACCCATTAATCTACAACCTATTTAAATTAGACTATTCTTTGTTGATCTAGCATTGGACTTAACCAATCTTTCCCAACACGCGTTTTCTGTATTTGTAACGTATGTCATTCCATAGTTGCCGTTATAGAGAAAGAAACAATGGCCGACATCAGTACAATAACAGACAACCCCCTCCAATGAGATACCCTATGGTTTGCTCTAATTTAAGCATACTAGGGAGCCTAAACGCAGAATAACTAGATCTTCGAGAAAGATGGAATTGATGACTTTTTAGGTTCTCATTAAACAAGTAAAGTATTTCAATGCGATAAGAGATTGCACCATATAGTGTACCACGATTTTAAAACATATATTCTCTTCGATAGAGAGACCATAGTAGGTTAAAAAAAAGCTAATATTAGTCTTACTCTGCTGTTTGCTTGAGAGACGCATAGAAAGTGAATCATTTTTGACATTTAGACTAATCTTCTTTTAACTACTGGGCTACGTCAGCATAGTCTCATGTGAATTCCTAATCAACGTTCTATATTTTTACCACATACTTATATTTAAGAAAAAGATCATTACTGCTTATTTTTTACTTTTTTTCAAAAAGAATTTTCACAGATACTCAGAAACTAGTGTTCTTTGGCCAGCAACCTGGCAGACATGATATATAGCGCAATACAGCGCGAGAGGGATTCCAAGGTGAAAGAGCAGGAAAAGATGGCATGGGGAAAGTTACAGAGCGATGAAAAGTATTAAAGATTATAAGAGATATAAGTTGATTAGTAAAAGTACTGCAGAGATGGTTAGGCTAGCAAAGACTGAATGATAATCTTTACTTCTCAGAAACAGTTTTGACGAAATATTCTCCACGAGAACATCAAATACAGAAAAAATAGGTCAAGGTTGAACGCTTATACTTATTCAAAATTCTCTCAATACCGGTAATTAAAATGCTTTAATTCTTTTACTATCACATTATGTAATTAAAACAGCTGATAATAAATATCGACCATCTTTTCATCATCGAATTTGTAAAACACTTTTTTTTATAAATGTTTGAAACGAGTTAAACATTTTCTGGGAGGAGCAAGGAACTACCCTCTCCCGGGCGGGGGTAGCTCCCGTAGGAGAAACTTGAAAGTTCAATACCCCTTAAAAGGGGCATTGAAATTTCAAGAAACGCGAAGTATAGTGGTCTGTAACCTCG
The DNA here is from genome assembly GCF_048544385.1 of Mastigoproctus giganteus. NCBI lineage: Eukaryota > Metazoa > Arthropoda > Arachnida > Uropygi > Thelyphonidae > Mastigoproctus > Mastigoproctus giganteus. The sequence goes on along the minus strand of NC_143575.1, from coordinate 175,208,302 downwards.
TGTGTGTTCTGCGGTCGATTTTAGGTCTGTGAGGGGAAACCGGAGTACCCGGAGGAAACCTCACTCCACGGCCTGAGATCGACTAACTCAGCGCCGAGTGGAAGAAGGCAGGAAAATTTCCTAAATACCTTCTGCTGGATTCGAACCCAGGCCCTTCCACTCGGCGAACAAGCACGCTACAACTGTGCTACCGTGGACCGCACGAACAGCGCGCGCAAGTCAAGTTATATGCGCTACAGTTCCCCGTAATATTGGGATCGTTTAGGTAAGGGAATCATTCATCATGCCTTGCTGCAAGCAGTACAAGCAATTTAAAATGTGTTAATTCTTTTACGTTTAGATTATTTAATTTTCAAACTTCTTGAGTACATCTTAAATCATTATCTTTTTGTGTGTCACGAACATAGGTTAATAACCATAAAATTGTTGATTTGTTTGGTTCTAGTGAATCTTGATATTTGCTAGAAATTTCGCATTTTTATTTATGCGATTTGCATGAGTTTGTAACCTTAAAACCACTGCTCTGAATGCGAAGATATACAGTGTGGCCAAAGATGTGGTTTTGTACGAATTGCGTGTGATTATCAAAATGAGACAAACAGATTCTTCATGAATGTACTTAGTACTTCTTTTATATTACATTATTGGAAGATTGCACACCAAATTCAAATACCGTATACAGATTCAGCTGAAATATTTTCTTACAAAATTCGGGGCCAGATAATAATCCTATAAGTAATTAGGGAAAAAATAAAATAGTATTACTTCTCAAGCTGAAAAAAATATCATCACACCTTTTGTGGGGGGGGGGGGAAGGGAGGTATTATTCCCAATATGTCCTTGTTGATGAATCGTTGATGAGAAAAAATATTTCTGTTATTACTTCCCTTTTCGGGGTGGTATTAGTAATGGCAAATGATGCAGAGAAGCAAGCTTACACTCATGAGCCAAAATATTGACTTTCTGCCTAAAAGTGTTAGTCCGTGATAACCGCTTGTACCCTACGTGGTATGACTCCACGAGAACGTGTTCTCAGTTATCCTGGACCAGCTGGACAGAAGGGCGTTCTGAAGTTCGGCGGCCAGGGGCGCACACAAAATGCTTGGACATGATCCTAGAACTATTCCTGCACAATGCGGAGGTGAGGTCCAGTGATGCCCATTAAAACGTCCCCCAAGCCACGATACTATCGCTGCCGCACGATATTCAAAAGACATAAATAATATTAAATGAAATATAATTCGAAGAGAAAACTTCAGTAAATTTTACCAGTTTTTCTGCAAGGAATAGTTGATGTTTTATCATCAACTCCGAGAACTACATGTTTAGAAAATTTTATATATACATATGCCCTGACTATTACAAATATAAAACAACCCCAATAATATAGTACTAATACAACCACTTTGCTTTTTGGAGACTTGAAGTGGTGCAACCCATGTTTAGTCACCAGAGAAAAGTTTCCGGCTTTCCCTTCAACCCTTGCACGGTACTAAGTACTATAGGTTTTGAGTTTTCATTAAAACAAAAGAAATCCTAACAAAAATAGCAAATTATACAGTAAAATTCAAAAGGGAGGCATTTAAATATTAACGCCATAGAAAACATTCCAGCCTGAAATGGTAGCCTACTCTGCCTTAAAAGAAGCTTATTTTTTATTAAGTTTGTTTCACGTGATGCACGAACTGAACATTGGCGCAATTCTTTCCTCTCTTTTGTTTGATTTCACCAGTCCCCCTATGAAATATTCTTCTTTCATGTATAAAACGAAAGGTTCGACAAAAAAAAAATCCTCTGCAAAACAATAATGTGCAGCGCGTGTCTCCAGCCACATTTCTCTTGTCTCTCGACGTCTTCAAACCACCTGACAACCCGGTGGCGTTTATCACCTATGGGACATCATGTTCCTTATAGGACATTCAATAAGCTGGGTAAAGGAAAGAACTACTTCCGACTCAGAACTGTTTTGTCAGCAGTTTGAGCGTGACGAACGACACTCTTTTAATAGATCCACCGCCACATAAAGGCATCCGCAGGTACCCTGTTGAGGTCGACTCACTGAATTGGAACAAAACCGTCGTCGCGTGAGCGCAGTTGACTTATGTGTTGAAAGAGAATGGCAAGAACTGTATGCAATAAAGAAACACGAGTTAAGTTACGCTGTATGTGAAAGATTGAGGCGAAGAAAATAGAAAGTTCAACTTGTATAAAGCGATATTAATTAATACTTTATGCATAGACCATCAGACACTTCACATATTATAATCAACTGTTAAATTCGGAAAATCATGGTTCCTGCATGGTTTTAAAGAGAGGTAAAGAAATTTATAATATTCTCTTGATTTTAAAAGAAAGCGAAGCTGTAGTGTCATTAAATGACCCTCCATGGATACTGTCTCGCCATTCGTGTGGAGAGATCTTGAGTAATTCCGACGGAGATGAAAGAATTCTTAAAGATCTCTTCAGTAGATGATGTAAGACAGAGGTTATAAGGTTTCTTCAGCTGAATTTTCAGCGACAAACCAAGGGCCCATAAAAACACATTCTTGTACAACGGCATCAACAAGCATAAATCAATCTGTTGCCCAAGAATAAAGGTTATATTTCGCAAGATCATCCAGTCGAAATTAAGTTTGTTCTTTACTCTTTTTCAATTCTTCATTATTCTTAGTTGCTTTTCCACTTAACACACGCACAAAGTGAACTTTGTTTCTTTTCATAAATATCTAAATTTCAGGACATTTGTGCACATTTATTCATATATTCCACTTAATACAAACTATTATTCTAATAGTGTATCAAGTTCATTTAAGTGAATTCCATTTGAAAACTCAGAATAAACAAATAAGTCGATAACATAGGAAGGTTGTAATTTATCGCTTCTTACTTGCAATGCAAAATGTGCTCCGCATTTCTCTAATATTAAGAGGTGAAGGCTGTAAACGGGTAGACAAAGCGAAAAGCTGAATGACTAGATGGTCGTCGGGTAGAATTTGAATCGTGCATTTTTATGATATAGTTCTCTTTGCAAATGCGCCTGTCAAAGATGTTTTACTAGGCGCCCATTTCATCTGCCAGTTTAAGGCCACAGGCTATAAATTTTCATATTCATCATCCTTGGAAGCTGTAACATTGTAACTTCGGAAGTAGTAAGATAAATATTTCGGATTTCTTAAAGTATAAACATTTATGAAGTTGTCATAAAGGTAACCAGCGAATGAATATCAAAATCACCCTGATTTGATATCTTGTCTTTTAACATTGGTCTGAATAAAGGCGAGAGCTGAATTGATTAAACCAAGAGTTTATAAGGAGAAGTATGCACTGAGTAGCCACTTTCTTAGGTACACCTACACTTTAGCCATTAGTTCTCCGAACAAGGCTACATTTGTCATGGTACGGATTCAACCAGGTGTCGAAAACGCGTCACAGGGACGTTGATCCATACTGATTGATTTTCATAGTTGTTACAAATTGTATGGTGCGGATTTTTACTATGAGAAGCTTGTTTCACGTTATCCCACATGTACTCAACTGGATTAAGATCTGTTGACAGACGAGGCCACTGCAACGGCTGAATTTATTCTCACGTTCCTGGAGCCGGTTCTGTACACTTCTGACATGATTCATAACCCTATTGGGAGCAGCCATGAAGGGATGCGCCTGGTCGGAAACAATTTCCATACATCCATTAAGATCCAAATGTTGTTATCAAGGGGCCCAATATGCAAGGCGAAAACACTCCTCACATTACACCATCCTGCAAAGTATCATTATTTATACATTTCAGGATGTAGTCCATGGACTAATGCTGTTTTCACCGTACTCTGGTTCTCCCATCAGCGTGAAACAGCATGAACTGGAATTCATCGTAGCAGGCAACATTTTTCCAATTTCTGCCGTACAGTCCTGGATTTCTGCTAACAGTAGTGGAATCCTGTTCTGTCCTTTGCTGGGATATCCCACCCGTGACAAGATACGACGAGTTGTGTGGTCTGAAATTCCCGTTCGGTTATCAATGTTGTACTAGATGTAGGCTTTTATTACCCTGCACGTCTTGTTAGGCTCCGTTGGCTGGATTTTATTTGGTTATTGGCCCAATAACCGGTGTCTCCGACATTGACTACCTTGCGACGTTAAATCGCTTAAATCTTTCGTCCTCGCCTACTCCGGCACTGAATTGCACACTTATAGCATCCCTACTTATCGATCCTCTCGGTTTATATCGTATGGTATAAACACGTAATGCTGTTACTGAAGGAGTGCGCACTTCTCTAAAAGGATGTATGACCTAATAAAATGGGCACTCAGTATATAACACGAATGCACTTCCTTTTTTCGCAAGCATATACAGTTTAGAGATTTCTTTACATTTCTCAGTTATTGAGTGATGCTCTAAATGCCTTCAAAATAACAATAAACTATCATAAACACAAGTAAAATTTAACCGCAAAAGGATTATTGATAAAGACATTTTCTGCACTTTTTTAGATCATATTTTGTAGCGGAGTCAAAGGCTAAATACGAAAGAGCATGCACAGTTACATCAATTTATGAAACAATGGATTGCTATTGTTCAAAGTTCCTTCAAAAGAGAAATGTTGCCTACACATGTTCACGCAACGAAGATTAATGCTTCATACGTTTCGAAAGTATTTGCACTGAGTAGTTCGAGGGTTTTAACAAAATTTCTTTTCTTGTCAAGATGCACATGAATGGCATTTCAGTTTGAAAAATTAGTACTTTCAATGCTTTGTATGAAACTTCTAGTTTACTGGAAAAGTTTCATACAAATAATGTTGTTAGAATATGAGATGTTCTGAAAAACGTATGCTATTTACTAAGTTTTGAAGGTTAATGCTGTCGATATTACTTAAAATTTTTCTGGGCAACTGCTGATAAACTATATTTTCATGATAAATTTCCTTGTATTCTGTTCTGAGAAAACGGGTACAGTACTATGACACCAACTCTTTATTCAAAAGAAAAAAAGGGTATCAGCGTTGGTAAAAACAACTTCAGAAACTCTTGACAGAAGTTGCTTTAGGGCGAGTTTCAAGAGTTAAAGGCTCCAAAATGCGTGGATTGTTGCAGAAGGAAGGTCCCTCCTCGGACCGTTAAGCTCAGGACATATTATTGGTGAAGTGTGAACACTCCATAATCATATTGGATGAGTATGTCCTAGTGCTTTTGGACTGTTTTTTTTTTTTTTTTTTTTGTCACCGCTGTTGTGTGTGAAGTTGTCGCTCCTGTGATGCTTGAGAGACTATTTAGATTTAGTAGATTTGCTTGGATATCCACCCCCCCCCCTGTGCCGGGTTCCTGGATGGACAAGAACTGTTGAATGTGTCATGGTAGAGAGACAAGACAATGTGTGCATGAGACTTTTAATTGTATTTAATAGCTCTGGTTTAGCTGCATTTTATGTTGGGACACAGGCGGGTGGTAGTTCTCAAATTGTGCCTTAGATGAGCTCCTAGATTGGTGAGCTCGAATGTGTATGAGTTCTTATATGAGTATTAGGTAGTAGAGACCTACCTTCTCGTGGTGCCCATCCCCACCTCGAGGCTGAAGGTTGTTTAATGAAATCTCTTTTGTTTTATTACGTTTATGTTTAGATTGACCCAAAAATGGAGTCTTTGTACTGTTGATTTAACCAACTACCAGGTTCTGATTGATGTACAGACGAGAAATAGTCGCATATAGGGGAAAACTAGGTGCTAGTTCTTTCAAATGTAGAATGACTGAAAGGTAAATCGAACACAGAACACACTATATATTGCGTAATGTGCCTAAGTTGCTAATGGCTAAAACTACAACAACAACAGTTGCTGCAAGAATTAGGGCTCTGCGTAAATATGTATCGATTTGCACAATTGCATCTTTGCGCAATATTAAGAAAGGTGGACTTCAGGTGTGTCCACAATTTCTGGATATTACTGATGATCCATCTCCTCCCCTCCCCCACTTCCCTAGACTAGAAAGCGAAGTCGGGAAGGGAAGGGAAGGGATCTAGTTCTGGAGCCAAATTGCGTAGTAGGATGTCATTGGGTTTTTTGAAAAATGATGGAAGCTCTAATTGCAGGCAAGTTTCGTGCGGATGTTTAAAGAAGGAATTTCTTTGGTGTCGAAAAGAGGTGAAGCTTGTGCACTGTACATTGTTTCGTAGTAGTGACGCGCCTGAGGAATGTGGCCTGATGGATGGTAATGGTGCCGTCTGGCATGTTGCTTTGTTAGCGTTCCTCAAAGGAGAGGCTTTCATTTGACATATTAGAAAGTCGGAGGTACATGTATAATACATTTTTTATTAAGGAATAAACAAATCTTTTAATACAAAGATTGCCCAATAAAATGTGTAAAAAAATCTCTCTCAGTACATGAGTATAAAATTATCTTTTGCTTTATTTTAACCAAAACTTCTATTACTTCTGAAAAGTCAGAAGTTTTAGAGCGGGAAATATTTAATAGTGCTCATTGCATTAAACACATTTATCTGCTGTTAATATTTTGACCTTTCATTACTGTAATGCTACTTTGCAATTACTGCATTATAACTTGATAGCTAGGTATCGTCTTAATTGCTCGTTACCGCTTACATTTTGAGTACCCTGTCTCATTTCGGCGTTTATCGAAAATAATTGGTATCTCCTCTCTCTTATAGAAAGAAAAAAAATCAGATCGATGGTAAGCAGTGTACGTGCTACATCTGATATTTATATTTGACCTTCCTGCAAATTTTCATTAGTACAGAAAAATAAAGATCTTGTAAGTTATCACTGCGAAACTTAGAGGTGCAATTAAGCTATGGTCGACTGAAATAATCCTTTCGTTGGATATTAACCAACTTACGTGGTTATTATTTTAAAGCTGTTAAAATCATTGCAATAATAATGATGATTCGCAAAATCAAATGAGGAGCTTTAAGCTCATTAATTATAATGTTGTAGTGCATCTGACTAATGAATGCCTTTAAGAGACAACAGCTTATTTTTATAATTTAAGCTACCATGGAGGTTAACGTAATCTATTTGTACTAGTGGACAAAAAAGTGTTATTTGTATCAAGTACAACGTTACCAAGCTCATGCTTGGTAACGTTGTACTTGATACAAATTTCAGAATAATATAATTTCATTATTCTGGAATTGAACCTTGTATCAAGGTTAAAAATATTACTGATGTTGGTTTAAAAAGGCTTACTTCGCCAGGAAAGTATTGAAGTTTTGGATAAAATTCATTTCACTGACTAAGCTGGTTTCACCTTAATGGCTATGTTAGCAGTCAAAATTGGAGAATCCGGAGCGCTGAAAATCCGCACGTTTTGCGAAACCCCCTTACAAGCCCAAGCATTCAATGTTTACTGTTACATATCTTGAAGGGGGATGGTTGGGCCCATATTTTTTGAACAACTGTCACCTCTCATTTTTTCCAAGGCATCACAATGTAATTTATGGCATTAGGTACTATAAGAAAAATGAAAGAGACATCTGACTCCAACAGGACGGGAAACCTACCATACCAGACGCTACCACAGAAATGTTGAAAGAGCTTTTTGGGGTATCGAATCATCACAAGGATTTTGGCAACTTAGGTCACCTGATTTAACATCCCTAGACTTCTTATTATCGAAGTTGTTAAATAAGAAAGCAGTGAAAATACAGTCAGGAGTGTATGATACAAAATGCCATAGTAGAGTGGTCATGCGTGCAAAAGTACACGTGTCTTGAAGGACTAGGGTTCAAGTCCGTGACTGCTAAATACGGTGGTGTTTCTTGAATTCTTTCTTCTGAACTTCTCTGACCGCGTGGTCGTCCTGGAGTATAAACAGAAAATATATTTATCTTTTTCGCATCGCTCACAACACGATGAGAAGAGTGAAGTTATTTATTGCTAACAAGAGGACACTTCCAGCATTATTTATAAACTGTTATGGTTTGTTAATTATTCTGATAATAAATTGTATTTTCCTTATATCGGTTTTCAGATTACTATTAAAGTAAACACCCTGTATCCAGTTGGAATACAGTGATACCACCTTTTGGAAGGTATGCTAAAATGAGAAAAACGGACAGGGGTATCTTAGTATGTATATGGTTCAAGGAAGTCCTGGGCTTTTGTTGCACCAGCCAAAAAAAAAAAAATAGTTATAAACTACCTATTTAATTTTCTCATCTTAACTTCGAATTTCTCCAAGCAACCACCCATGGAGGCAACTTATTCTAATAATTAGACTCGCAGTCTCACTCCCCCACCACTGTAATTTTTCATTGCGACTACTAACACGACTGTTGTAAAAGTAATTTATTTTGTGAAGTCGGAAGAAGACCAGCGTTGTATAAAAAATATGTGGACTAACGAGAAGTAGCAACTTAATCTTTGCAAAAACTTTCGAAAAATTAACCTGAATAGTTTCTTAAATTCTCGTATTTAAAAAGAAAAAATAAAATTGTCACGAAAATAATGCAAAACGCCTAAAGTTCTTTCGTTATAAATATAGTCCTTTACAATTAAAAGAATTACAGTGCAATAATATGATAAATTTAAACATAGTAATAAAAACACTCTAAGATTCATTATATATTTAAATATCTATGGCCATTTTCAATCCACTGCAGGATGAAGGCCTCTCCAGCAACTTTCCAGTTCCTTCTATTTTGTGCAATGGCCATCCATTTACTACGCACGAACTCGTGAATTTCATCTATCCGTCGTTGTCTTCCAGCTCCTCTTGGGTGCCATTCTGTTATTTCTTTAGTCCATCTGTCATTATGTCTTCGAGCTATGTGTCCTGCCCAAGACCATTTTAGTTCTTTAGTTTTGATAAGAATGTCCTTTACTTGAGTTTGCTGCCTAATCCATGTGTTTCTCTTCTTATCTAACAGTCTGATTCCCAATATAATTCGTTCCATTCTTCGCCGTGTAGTTCTCAGCATCTCTTCCATTCTTTTGATGAGTGCCCAAGTTTCACTTCCATAAGTCATGGTGGGGAGTATACATTGGTTCATTATTTTACGTTTCAGACAAATTGGAATACTGCTCCTCAGTATGTGACTATATTTCCTGAAAGCTATCCATCCAAAATGTATTCTTCTCTTGACTTCCAATCATTTATCATTATTACAGCTGACTTGTCCCAGATAAGTATATGAATCCACATTTTCAATTATATCCCTTTCTGTGGCATACTTGTTCATCATTACTTTTGTTTTAGCCACACTCATCTTTAGTCCGAAATCCTTACTAACTCAGCATAACTGATTAAGATTTTCCAATAATTCTTTGGGATCATGGCTTATAATCACAATGTACTCTGCAAATCGTAAATGGTTTAGATACTCTCCATTCACATCGACTCCTTTCTGCGACCAGCAGTAAACAACTTTGAAGATATTGTGTCTTCTTTCGAACTCCTTTCTCAAGTCTACTAAAGGAGTCTACTAAAGTCTACAACTAGCGTTGTCATATATTTTATTCAAAATCATAATATATGGGGTATCTATGCCTTTTCTTTCCAGTGTCCTAAACATTGCCTTATGTTGTATGGAGTCAAATGCCAGGCATAATGGTGTTTTATATTCATTAACTGTGATATTACGTGAAGGTGATCCATAGTTGAGAATCCTGTCCTAAAGCCAGCTTGCTCTCTCGGTTGTTTCTAATCTGTTATGACCCTTGTGGACAACTTGCAGATGTGGAGTAACAAGCTAATTGATCTATCTCCTTTCTTGTGCAGGAAAACTATGATTGCATTATTCCACTCCTTAGTTGTGACGCTTATTCTAATGCATCTTGTGAAGAGTCTTGCCAGTTTCTGTGTCAGGTCTCTTCCTCCCAATTTTGACAACTCTACAGTAACTTCATCTTCCTCGGGGCTTTCTGATTCTTCATTTTCTTCAACCCATGTTCTGCCCCATCAGGAAGGATATCGGGTATGTCGTATGTGTTACTAATTTGTGATCCATCTTCCCTACTGCTGGAATCATTCCCTCGCTCCTTGTATAATTCTCTATAGTAGTTTTCTGCTATTTGAATTATTCTTTCTCTGCTATTTTTAGTACACCATCTATATTCTTCAGTTTCTGTATTACTGCTGATTTAAGTTCTACTTTTCTTGTGTTAAATCTTCTTATGTCCTCTCTGAGTCTCTTTTAATTTACATAACTCAGTATACCCAATTTTGTCCTTGTCCGTGTTTATCTTGCTCTTCATTTGTCGTCACCCGTTCATCATAACAAGTGTTTCTTGACTAATTTTTTCTTCTTTGGATTTCCTTTTCCCTATAGGTTTCTTGGGCTTTATCACTTTCAGAAATTTGTAATATTCCTCGTCGATATCTTGATCCTGAACAGTCTGCAGAATCTCAAACTTGTTCTTAAGTTCCAGTACATACTGCTTTTTCTCCTCTACTGTTATCTCAAAAACTTTCGTATTATTTGCTCGAGTCCGTTTTTTTACAGCTATATTGAGCGTGCATCTTACCATTCTGTGATCACTTCCAACATTTGCCTTGTTCTGGACGATAACATCATTCACGATATATCTTCTGTTAGTGCGGATGAAGTCGATTTCATTAGTTGTTAATCCATGTCCACTTTCTGTTCACCCTTTTCTTGAAAAAAGTGTTCATTACTGACATTCCAGAAGCCTTTTTCACCTCTTTCATTTCTTATAGTTCCCCTTTCTGCATGGTTTGTCTCTTTCCAACCTTAGCAGTGAGTCCCCCCATAATGATAGTGTAGTGGGTTTCTGCTCATCTAGAAGACTCTCAATTTCGGTGTACACTTCTTCATCATCATAGCTCGATGTTGGTGCATAAATCATTATAACCTTTAGCTTGTACCTCTTAGAAATCCTGAGTAGTCTTTACACCCTTGGTAATGTACTTTTGAATTCCAAAATGTTGTTTTTTATTATATCTTTATGGACCAGAAAGCCAACTCCACCTTCGCTCCTTCCACTGTTTCCATTGGTGTACAGCAGATTTCCACTTGATAAACTTATAAGTGATTCATTTCTTCTTCCAGCCAAACCGATGATATTCCAATTCACATTTTCTAATTCCTTTTCCAGCTCTACTATCTTACCTTCACCGATGAGCGATCTTACATTGTAACAGACCAAGTTCAGTTTCCGTGCATGGTAGCCTGGTCGTACCCAGAGATTCCTAGCACCCTCTGTTTCCATTCTGGAGGGTTTGGTCTTTTCCTCTTGAAGAGAATCACTCTACACGTTCGTCGCCACCTAAGTGACGTAACAGGGCTTACCATCGAGAAGGTGTGCATGAGTGGATTTTAGGGAGGCAGGCCAACCAGACTTCTCCTAAATCTTCTGAAATAGAATGATATTGGATACATGAGTATCTGATACACAGAATGCCTGTTCCCCTCTAGGGCCTTACGTAGAAACTTAAAAAATGAGGGATTTGACCTATTGGTTAGGGTCGTGAAGCCTCTCATTCACTTCCATCCCTAAATCCAAGGGATGGAAGGGCGGGCGCGGATCTGATATGTAGATAGGTCTGTCATGTTCATAGTCGCTTTGAAAAATCAGATGGAAGAAATGTAAGGAAGCATTCATTATTTAAATATGTGTACCTCAATCTTAAACCCATAATAATTCTTCGATGTTCTCAGGTATTCAGATTTAATTCATAAGCATGTTATAGCAAGCGGATCATGTATGATATTCCTCAGTATTATCTTTTAGAGTAATTAAAATTTTATTGTATAATTGATAAAACCGCCTCCTATAAAAAGTCTTTAAGTATTGGATTTATCCATTATCAAAGACTTTTAAAGGAGACGGTTTTCTCTTTAGGATGAACGAAGTACGTTCATCCTAAAAAGAAAAGCACACACACACACACAAGTACTATATACCGCCTCTGTGTATTCAGTTTGCCTATCATCCTTGCTTCATTCCACCAAAGTTCTGTGAAAATTATGCAACTATGCTGTGCAGAAAATTAACCTTCACATTCATTTTATAGAATTCAAGGAAATATTGTGTAACTCGATTATTAACCAAGAAGTACGGTTAGTACCTTGAAATCATCACAAACTATTCAGGTCACAACATTAACAAGAATTTCAGAACTATCGTAAATTTCCTGTAAATGTCCCAAATCCACACCCACAATTCAGAAGATAAATAGAGCTCTGGAATCGTTAGATGAATTCCCGGATTGCTGAAATATCATGTGGAGTAAACTTTATAGCGCTTTCTGCACACGTCACTTACAGTGCGATCTTTCTCTCTTCAATTTACATATTTATAGCCAAAATATCCATAGTCCTAATAAAGCGGCCAGGCAGTATATCTGCTAAAAATTATTCAGTGCACATTTTGTCTGTCACGATTTAAGCGATCATTCATTTCAGATTCAAATTTTCCTTCTTTTTTTATCGTCCATTTATTAAACTGTTTTATGTAGTGTAAAAAAAAAACTGCTATATCACGGCACATGCATGTGCCATCACCTGCCAATTCTTGATTGGTTCCGATCATTCGTGTCCCACTGTATATAGTAGTTTGTTTTTTTAATGAGTATTAATTTTCAGTGATAAAAACAACTTTCGCTCTCAATTGAAACCTATTTTCATAAACTTTATCTTACAGTTTCTAAGACACCCTCAATTGATGATGGATGCTGGATATCCCTTAGTGCTAGAATACTGATAGTTGTGTAACATCGGAGTGAAATCTTCTTCTAAAAATAAAACCAAGCAAAGTGCGATTGAAATCACCTGAAGAGCATTCCAATTTTCCAGAAATCAATGGGAGAGTCTTATTTTCTCAGCTGAGTCGAACAATACACAGGTATGTCAAGCCTTAGAAAGATATCCATTTTCATTTCTGATATTCTTCAAAAAATCAAAGTCCCCTTGCAGCCAGATGGTATAAAATGCATTTCTAGCAAACTTATGAACAGCACAGTAATCCAGATGCTCATATGTGGGATTTAGTTTGATTTCTACTCTAAAGGATTACTTCCATGAAGAGAAAAGATTTTTCAACATGAACCTTCTCACTACGTCATTGAATAATAAAGGTAAGGTATTTTTTTCCCATTATTATTTAAATTTATTCTTGATATCCGCATTTTATTTTCATTTGCCAATTTGAAATCAGGTTCAAATTTCAATAATTTTTAGTATTTATAAAATGATAATAAATAATAAGTTTTATTACACAGAAGAAAGGAAAATTGGATTGTTTAATAAACGTTATTTCACAGTCGGAAAAAGTACGCATTGGATAGTAGAAGCTTGCTATAAAATATGAATTAAAATTAGTTTTAATAATACTACGATTATTCTAGAGGTATACATCAGAATGAAAAATATAGTTCTTTTATTGCAGTATTCTTTTTCTTAATTATAAACCTGTTAATGAATATTAAATAGTCCTTAACTCTGTATATTCTTTTTCAGTCCACTGCCTGCAACAGTTATTTTGCTAGTACACTAATTGCTAAGAAGTTAGCTGTCATTTTCTATTTTAGTTTCTTTTAGAACGTTTTGCTTTATAATAAAAACTGCAACCTTGGTTGGCGCATTATAGTCTTAGTTGCTAATGCGCCAATAAAGCCCAACCAAACCAGCCTTGGTATAACTTAATTTTCCGTTAATGGTAGACTTGGAGTCATAATGATGTCTCTAGAGACCCTGTAAAGTTGGAGATATCCTAAGAGAAGATTGCAATTCGATTTATGCAGTGTTGGTGATGCTGAAGAATTTTAAATAAATGGCACTACTAAAATGCCCCTGATCTTTGTTTTTCATTTGCATTAAGTACAATCTCGAATCTTTTTCGGGTTATTTCTTAAACGGAAGGCCATAAAAGATTTCAATGAATTGTTCCAGAACAGCCCACAGTCAGTTAAAATTAAAACTACTCAGCTTTGCAAATTCATTATTAAATCATTTCTTTTTAATAATAGGTCATTTTTTTATAGACATCGAAGAGCTAAAATTTACTGTCCTTTCTTTTTAGTCACTGACTAAAAGGAAGATAGCTGCGAAAAATTAAAGGTCGCTATTTAGAGTGATCATGGTCTAGCCCAAACACGTAACTTCCACCCCACTGTGTCTTATAATTCCAAGGAAAATAACGTGACTGCTCATCTCATCATATCTGTCCAATTCTGTTTCACGCAGAATTTGGTTCTAATGGCAAAGAAAGGCCAGACGGATCTGTGGAGAGGATTATCGTATCCTCATTCCTGTGATGGAAGGATTTTCTTTTCAAATAGTAGAACTTGCAGCTTAAAGATCTTTGTATTCTTATTCCCTCACATTCCTAAAGTACGGATTTGCTCGTCAGCCGCACAGATATTTAAAGCAACATTATGTTAGTTTTCTTCTGTATGGACTATTTTCGGTCTGTTGCTTCTAGTGTCTTGATAACAGCTCTGTATCGAAGGGAAAATACATCTTAAGCCACTTATAAATAGACCAAATTGTCAGAGATTGAAAGAATCTGAGCGAGTACATATTTTCACGTCCCTGGCTGCTAAAATGTATTTTTTACTTTTTGAAGCATTGATAAGTCGGTGGTTTCTCAAAATGAGCAATGGATTTTTTTTCATAAAATAAAGAGTAGCATCATAAACGTGAAGAAACTTTCATTCGTCAACTATCCAGTATCACTCCATAACAGATTTTTCCTTCATTTATTTTCTTATATATAAGGTGATTAATAAACCTAAGCCAAATATGAAACAAAGGAATTATATTAGTAGTCGCAAATGATGCAAGCTTATACAGCATTAGCTAAAAAAAATTCCATTTCACCTATCCATCCCCTCCAATAGTTTGTCTAGTTCTTCCTTGAATTTATTTAAGGAATCAACTTCTACAACAACAGATGGAAGTTTTTTCACCAATCGATTCAAAGCCTTAAACACCTCAATCTGATCACCTCGCATGGGGCCTAGTGTCCAGGCACTGCAATTTTTGGAGTTGAAACCTATCTAGGTAAGAGCACCCATTCCTTTCCCCTCATCAATATGGTTGACCTTCTGTGTACCGTTACAGCAGTTCTGCATCTTTCCTAAAATGTGGCCTGACCATTGCCTTATACATTGGAATACTTATCCCTGCTGGCAAAATTCCTGTACATTATTGACAAAACCCCATGAGTTGTCCTGGCAGAATGTCTGCAGTGCTCAGATAATTTCATATCTGTCTGTACAATTACCCAAGTCTTTCTCATTATCTACCATCCTCTGTGTAGTTATAATGGGAGTTACTGCTACCCATATGGAGTACTTTGTATTTTTCAGCCAATTTGGCCAACTTTTTTAGATCCTGTTGCCGTAGCTTACCATTCTGTAAACTTGAACATTAAGCCTGATATTGATATGCCTTTATTAAATATAGAAAACAACAATGCGCCCAACACACCGAACTCTGAGTGACTCCACTAATAACATTAGTTCACGAAGAGCAGTGTCGATTGATTACTACTTTGTCTTCTTCCACTTCCATCCCTGTAACTTTCCCTTAATACCACTGCTTAAATTTGTAGTCTTTTATGTGCAAGAAATCCAAGTATATGATATAAAAGTTATTTTTTGCAACTTTTGTGATCCATCATAGTATCCAACCAAATTGGTCAGACAAGATTTCCCCTTAACCAATCCATGCTGTATCCGAAGTATAACTGCCCATATGGTCCTGCATTACCTCTTTAACCAGTGATTCCATTATTCTCCTTGAAACAGTTAATCCAACATGTCTGTAATTACTCGTGTTTCCTTTCTTCCTTTGCTGCCTCCCTTAATATAATTAGATTGATCTCATCCACCCGGGGTGCCATTCTTCTGTTTAATTTAACAATTTCTCTTCCACTTTACTATCAGTTATTAAAAAATCTGTTAGAGTTTGATAAACTACTGACATCCATTTCCGTAAAGAATTCCTCATGTGTGAATGTAATTGCAAAATACTCATTCAGCTATCTGAGCAGGATCATCAACAGTCGAACCAGCAACATCAAGTGGACCAATCCGATTCATCCCCTTCGTTCTAGAGTTTACATAAGTAAAGAACTCTTTGCATCCTTTGCCAAAAATTTCTCGTGATCTGCCTTAGCTTGTCTAATCTCTTTTGTGACTTGATTATAGACCAACTTATATCTACCATAGGCTTCTGTATCACCTGTTAATTTATATACATCCAATGCACTTTTTTCTCTGCCAGTAGCCTTTAGAAAAAAAAAAACCCTTCCCTTTACCCCTGATGGTAGTTACATCTTTTAAGTAAATCCCGCATAAATACATTGTGATCACTAGCACCTAGTGGTTATTTTATTTACAGATTTTTTTTTTTTTTGGTAGTTGTTGGCGCATAGGCTTCTGTGGCCATAATGCACCTCCCAAGGTTTTTGCAGTACTTTGATCCAAGCCCGAGGCGCGAATCGAACCCGCGACCTTTGGGTTGCCAGGCAGGCACTTTACCCACCTGGCTAGCCCGGTCGGCTTATTTACAGATTCTTAATGCATGAATGAATGATCATTGCCGATAATCAGATGAAGAGTATTACTCTATCTCTCTCTTTTGTTGCCTCTCTGACATACCGCTATAGAAAACAGTAGACGATTAAAAATGAGCACTGCTCTTCTTGGACTAATTTTTAATAATGGAGTCCCTCAAGGTTCAGTTATAGAGACCATTGTTGTTTTAAATATTTCTTAACGATACTGGTGAAAGCATCTCAAGCCCACTGTCTAACTTTCCAGGATATTTAATGATAGCAACCAAGGCGTGCTATTGCAACAAAACTTAGAAAGTTGATTGAGGTGGCAATTAGGATTTAACATTTAAAAATGCACAAAACTGCATATGGGCAGCATCACACTCAAGGTGAAGGGGTTAATTATCCGATATAAGCATAAGGGAACATAAATGGAAAAGGATGGCTGCAACATAGATGTCACAGAGTTTTAATGTGGCGTTTTGGAAGTAGTTAGTTTGAATAAATTTAAGAAAATATTAGATGGGAATAGTTTTTGTTGTTGTTACTGTATAAATTGCTTCTTTGCATCGTTTGTCACTACTAATATTGCATGGTATCACTGATGGTGATTGGTACACCTGAAGAAAATAAATATCATTTGCCCTCACAGAATTTTAATATATTTTCTCGAGAGTAAAGCTCATGTTAATAGGTTAAGAAGGAACTAATTAGTACTTAATATGTTGCTAAATGTTTATTATTTATGGTCTGGAATTTTCCGGCAAATGAAGAGTGTTTAAAGTTCAAGGAATTTGGTATTTATTTTAACAAAAACTTCGCGTTCAAGCACTGAGGCGACAAGACTAGACCTTTCTTTAACTCCACTTTATGAGACAATGTAAGGACTCATAATATACGAGCGTTGTTCCATCAGTAGAATCATTCTCACATTGTGATGATGTTCCTCTGCTTTGCATAATTAAGAAAATTTGACATTTTTATCAAACAGATTTTTGGCAATTAACGAGGAGAACAAAAAAGAAACTTTCAAATTTAGTTCTGACTCGCAATCTCAAATTAAATGCAGTTTCTTGCGCTACGAACCTAGAAACTTGGCACCATTCTGTATAGCTCTGTGAAGTTGATAACAAAAGAAGTATTTTTAACTCTAATAAAAAAATATGACAAACAGCGCACCCAAAAATCATTGCGTGCTTTACGGGATTCCTGAGGTGGAGTTTAGGTGGCTTGCAACAGGTAAAATATTATCCCCCTCCCTTATGTTATACTGATTCACATCTATCAAGTAACTGTGACCAAGAAATGGCATCTGCCGTGATATGATGTAAGGAAGAAAATAAAGGTTGTGAAGTCGTACATCTTTCGTGTCAGGAACCACAGCAGAGAACGCGCAGATAAGTGAATCCGTTCTGTAGAACGTTAACGGTACACGGCAACACATAAATGTCACTGGCGATAAAATCTAAAATATTGAATCCATTTTTAAAGTTGGCAATGGTGAGTATTGCTCCACCATTTCGACAAGTATCGTTTAGTGTCCACCATCGTTAAAGCCTGCCTACTTCTTTCCAGTAGTCGGTTATACGCATGAAAGCGTTATATAACTGCCATGATAAACAACACCCTTAGGAAACAGTTTGTTTTGTTTTTTTTCAGAAATTAGTTTTGTAATTTTTCTTTAAAAAAAGCATTACAAATCATTTGTAAGCCATCATTTTAGTTTCTTAAAGCTAAAAATGAAAAATACAGAAAGGAAAGATTTGCAAAACGGTATTCTCTAGATATAAATCACGCTAAAAGACTTCATGCCCTTGAAAAGTATATAACTTAGAAATATGGCCCCTAACCTTGCTACATTATCGTTATTAAATAGCAGTTAACATCGTAGGCAAACAACATTTGTGTTTCTCTTCAAGGAATTAGAGGACTACTCAGTGAAATCATGAACCAGTTGTTCAAGTGATGGAGAATTAAAGCTATGGGCAAGTCATCACCAGTTCACCAACTTACTTTTATTACTAGTAGCGCTCGAAAATCTTTTCCTAACGTATTTTTACAAACTTGGGCTATAAGTTTTGTATTTATGTGATGTTCCACTTTCGCGAGTTCTTTAAGTCCAGCTTTCATCATTTAGCCAAATGATTTCTTCACTTGAATACAACTGTATCCATTTTTAAAATGGCTCGGCATCCCTCATTTTGATCGAATAAATTACTGTAGCTGTTATAAAATCACTCTGAGAAGTGCCCTTGTTTTGCTCTTAAGAAATTCCTTCCAGTTCTAGTGTCAGACTGAGATTTAGCTTACTACTTAATCGATAGTCAGACGTTAATTCGAACCCCGAAGAATCAGTTCCAATGGAGTCACAAATTTTCCTTTTGCATCGAGGATATTTATTCAACAAACCACTTTCTTTTTTGGTAAGTAAACGTTTTGTTCGTCGTAAAATAATGGAACCTGCGTCAATAAATTTGCACTCCTGCTTCGGTTATCTCCTTTTGATATTTTATCAGTATATAATCCATGAAAAACGTCTCTGCCTTCAAGAACTTATATATGAAGTAATACTATAGCAAAAATAAATGATGGCGTATGTTGCGAGGAAAGACTGTTTTTCTTTTTATTTTACCGGTTGTTTTAAGTGCTTAGTAAAACAATAACGCCATAAACAAAGTTGTCCTGTGCAGGATGTGACCCGTGAAACAGATGTCGATTAATATTCGATAGGATTACAAACGTACTTCAGCTCTTTCTATCTCACAGTTATTCCGAAATGAATAACTGTGGAATAGAAAGGAATAAGGGGGGGGACGATGAACATCCAATTTAAAATATATATTTGATTTAATTATATTAGCAGTATAAATAAGGATCCGTAAGGCAGATTTTTGGAAATTGTATTTAAAAATGGGGAATATATATATGAATAGTTAATGGAATGGATTGGCTACGTTTCGGAGTTTCGTTTCGTTTTGCATGAATTGTCATTGCACTGATCCTAAAGGTCACCAGATCCCCACATCTGAATTATTCTGGATACAAGAGTAGTTATTGAAAACTACTTTTTTTTTTCACCTTATCAGTCCCAGAATCTTTTTTTTTTTACTATTTGTTTATTATTTTTATTATTATTTTTTTTTTATCCCAACGTGTCTTTTTTTTTTAACCAGCACCACGGGTTGTGTTTATTTTATTATTATTATAATTATTATTTTTCTTTATTATTATTATTTTTTTTTTCTTCTCTCTCGCTCCTTTCTTTTCCTCTGGAATAGGCCCCGGGAGGAATCTGGCCCACGGGAATGTAAATACCGTCCATCTATAGTCGACGACTGACTATATTTCCTTAAGTTTTGTTCTTTGAACGTGCTTAGAAACTTAGTTATACTGGTTGTAATCTAAAGGAACCCAGTTTGTCAGCTGAGAATGCTGCTGCTCCCGAAACTGTGTGTAAACACGTGGTACACTGGAACACTTTGAAAATGCACTCTAATCCGCTTATTAAAAACTCAATTAGCGCAGGGAAGATCTCTCTGGGCATTAAGATGGCAACTTAACGTCATGTAATGGTTTCTTATCAGCTGCAGAGAATGTTCGTAGAACTACACTTCCTTAATCATTCAGGCTTGAAATTAGATATTCTGGTGATTAAGAGAACTGTGCATATTGTTCGTCGGTGTTCTAAAAGCGAACTGTATGCGTCGCCCTGTAAAACTTTCATTTTAGTTGTTCACGAAATCAGTTTTTGGAATAATTATTACTCAGAGTGTCGCAAAGTCTATTTATATTAATAATAGAAAAATGAAGGTCCATTTGTTATACAAGGATATAACAAATGGATGAGTTAGGCCTGTGACTCTCAAAGAGGGGTATGGCTTCCAAAGA
Organism: Mastigoproctus giganteus; assembly: GCF_048544385.1. Lineage (NCBI taxonomy): Eukaryota > Metazoa > Arthropoda > Arachnida > Uropygi > Thelyphonidae > Mastigoproctus > Mastigoproctus giganteus. Next base: position 175,187,936 of record NC_143575.1, on the reverse strand, counting down.
ATCTAGAAGGAGACACGAAATAATAAAATAAATTAAGAACACAGTCTTCAAAACAAAGAAGAAAACAAAACTTCTTTATTCTGTTTAGCTTATTAGTACAGAGATAACTTTGTAATGAAACAATCTTTTTGTTCACATTTCGGAATGAAATTAAGTTACCAAATTAAGACAGCTATAGCGTTTCTTATTTAAAATTGCGTCGAACATAAGAACCTCTCGAAATATTTATGGATAGAGAAAATATCAGAATATTTGGACTAGCAGGATATTTTGATCAAGTTAACTTGCTTTAATTTTTTTTTCGCCAGAGATTGCTAATTATTTTTAAAACCATGTGGCCTACGTTAGTCGTGGGTGTTAGAAAGACAGCCCATTTGCAGTTATTTTCTTAAATATCAAATTTCTAGTGAAAAATCTTGCATTTTGAATTACTGATATTCAAAACGCTTTTCAATGATTTAAGGCTTGTAACGTATTTGAATTATTCTTAAAAGCGCAGATCTGGTTTTACTTCACTATTAATCTGATTAAAAGAAAACTCAGGATATTTGAATCAAACTGTGATCAAATGTTTATAGTATTTTATAAAGCAGGACGGTGATGTAACTTATTATTACAATCTTCAAGTCATTATAACAGAAACTGTCTAAGTTTAGATTAGAAATGTTTGCTGTTGGATATTTTTAATGCACTGTGATAGGAAAACTGAGCAGTTACATCATTCCTGATGAATTTTTCAACCCATTTTGAGGCCATTGAACCATAATCTGTAAGGCCTAATAACAGTGTCGAGATGGCATAGAGTTGAACAGTCTAACAACGTTGATTTCATTAAACTGGAAAACTTACATTCATTGCGGGTGTACATAAAGCAAGTGTTAAACAAAAAATGGCAACATTCTAACGAAAACGGTGATAAAGCTGCTTAAAGACACTTTATCGGTAAAGGATGACGAAAACAACTATTGGTTCTGTGGCTTTCATCGTGAATCTTTATATTCAGATAGAAATGGGAACCAAAAATGTATTTACTAATTTGTATAACTGGTTCATAAATGAGTTGAACTTTAATTTAACACGTTTCGCTAATTCATTTTAAATACCAAATTAAAATGACTAATGGAAATAAAACTCCTCTGATTATTTTCTTCCGAACTACAAGAAAAATTAATCATTTTACAACAGCGTTTATTTTTTTAATTTTTCACAGACACCGACATACCGTATTTCCCCATTTATAAGACGCACCTTAATTTTGGGGCCCGAAATTTGAAAAAAAAATGCATTACATAAAGTTATTGAACTCAAGTTTTATTCATCATAAAATTCATACACTCCTCATCACTGTCAAAACTTCCATCCACTAGCTTGTCCTCATCTGTGTCTGATGACGAATCACGCTCTTCATATTTGCCTCGTCCTCAGTTCCATCTATGGCATTTGAAATGCCACACTTCTTAAATGACTTGACTTGACAATGATCTCAATCTTGATATTATCCCAGGATCTTTTCACCCAGGTACAAACTTCTCCTACAGTTGGTTTCTTCACTCTTCCTGCTGGTGTCAAATTGTCCCTAGAAGACTTCATCCATTGGTTCCATTCGTCTCTCATGGCAGCTTTGAAGAGTTTGTTAATGCTGACATCAAGTGGTTGGAGCTGGGATGTCAAGCCTCCAGGTATGACGGCAAGTTTTGTTTTTTGCTCTGCAGCAATCTTCTTTGTATTTTTTGTTATGTGTGCCCTGAACTGATGAAGCACCAATAGGGCAGGTTTGCGTAAGAGCCCACCTGGTCTCCTGCTCCAAACTTTCTCAAACCAGATCTTCATCCCATCCTGATCCATCCAACCCTTGTCATGAACGTGGACAATCACTCCTCCAGGAATGTCTTCTTTTGGCATTGTTTTGCGTTTGAAAATCAGCATAGGAGGCAACTTGGTTCCGTCGGCACAACAAGCTAGAACAACTGTATAATGGCTCTTTTCATGTCCACTTTTCTTCACAGTTACAGTTTTCACCCCCTTCTTATCAACAGTTGTGTTACTTGGGACATCAAATTGAAGGGGGACTTCGTCCATATTTGCAATCTGTCCCAACTCAAACTGATGTGTCTTCTGACATTGAATGATAAAACGGTGAAATTCAAGGACCTTCTGCTCATAGCTTTCAGTCATCTTTTGGGCAAGTCTGGTGCATGTACGCATGCTTAGTCCATTCCGTTTCATGAACTTGAAACACCAATTGTGTCCGCCTTTGAAATCAGTAACTTCTTTTCCATCAGCAATTCTTCTTGCCGCATGCTGAACCATCTTTGTAGACACAGGAATTCTAATTGCCCTTTGATCTTCAATTCCCTCTTTAAATCAGACCATTTTGTTGATTTGCCTCTTATGGCCTTCTTCTGCCGTGGCGTTTTCAGTAGGGTTTCTTCTTCCCGTAGCCAGTCTCGGATTGTTTTCTCAGTTGGAGGAGGACCAAACTTACGTTCAGTAGCACGATTTCCATTCACTTTTGCAAACTGAATCACATTTAACTTGAATTCAGCACTGTACGAAAATCTTTTCTGAGCCATTTCTGAGCAGAACGTGGCAAAACGTAACCTAATATACCGGTAACAAGTGCAAAATGCAAGTAAAAAAAAATCTACAACCACTGTATAAGACGCCCCCAATTTTTAGACTCCAAATTTTTCGAAAAAGGGTGCGTCTTATACATGGGGAAATACGGTAGTTTTGTTTCGTATTTTCTTATAAAAATTTATAGTTCGGTATCTACTGTTTGAAATAATAAACGGTAATTCTCAAGTAAGCGAATTTTATCTCCTGCTCCGTACTAGGTTCTGTTTTCTTGTTTAGCTGAATTACATTCTTATCAAGTCATCACGGTTTAAAGTTTCTGTCATTCTTCAGTCAAATTACATTAACAAATAGGTTATGGAAAACGTCTTTGGTTGCATCCACCGGATAGAATTATCTGCGAATTTGTAATTTATAAGAGCTTCAAGTTTACGAAAACAGAGTCAACTTTCTGCCTATCAGGTATCATTGCTCTCTGAAATGTATGCATATTATATTCTACACTTGCAGTTTTCCTATCTCTTGTTTCATCTTTGTCTTTTTATCAGTAGTAGTATTGATATCACCAATCTTGCTTGACAGATTCAGTTGATGCTGTTCTGTTAAAGATGGGCTATAACTGGAATTGCTTAGAAAACGATTTTTTTTCTTGCAATTTGAAAAGCTTTTAGAGAGCTGTTTTTAAACAAAAAATAGCCTTCATTCGTTTCGTTTTACAGCTCTCTTCGAATATCCTGATATACAGACCCGTTCATACAAAGCCATTACTGAAATGGGTTCATTCATTTCCTACGAGATGACGCTTAACAAATGCTTTCTGCCGCCTGGAACCCGCAAATGCGCGAACTTCGTGCCTGCAAGTTACCATGAGATATTACGGACTGAAACATCTTACTTGATTCAAAATAGCTGAAGTAATATTATTCAAGGAGATGGGTTAAATTTGACATTACTCTGAATCTTTTAGGTAATTTATTTTTTTGCGTTGGTGAAATAAATCGTAAGGATACATACTGATTCATTCAAACTGTTTCACCGGTGACCTTTGCATCCCATTAGATTCTAAGCTTCATTTCGTCTCTGTATCAGCGCATCTCTGATCTTCACACTAACCTCTATAAATTTCTACCACACCGGTGATGCCCTTCTCACTACCTTGTGATCTGCAACCTTTGTATTTCGGACATCATTTTCGAATCCTTTGTGATTTAGTTTATTTATTCAAATTATAAAGATGGAAACGTTTTATTATATAAACATTACCAGTACACCTTCCAAGCCCAACTGATTGTTCAAGGGGGTGGATATTTTATTTCAATAAATAGATTTATAATAATAATGACATAATAGTTTTTCTGCAGACAAAATAAAATCGTACGATGCAAGGATTAATGACCAGGGGTGGGGGTCCAAATACTGAAATTGTTTGTTTGCTCAGGAACTTTAAGTTAATATTTTTCTGCGTCTTTGTTTTAGTGTAAATATAAGCGAAATTCGTATTTTGCTTAACAACCAATTTTATGCTGCATCTGAAAACATAAAAGAGATTTTTTCGCAGAAAAACTTAGTCACGTCTTCTAGTAATGTCCCTCAGCCAGCCGTGACTCGTACATGGGCAGTATCCATATAAATGTTTTATTATATCAGACTTAGTTTTCAAGCATAAGTTAAGCACCTCTTAAAAGAAAGCAGTTACGATTACGTATATATATATTTACATTACACTTAAATATTGTAAATGAAAATGCGAAATCTTTCTATGCAATGTTGGTGCATGAATTTTGTATTCCCTGCGTTTTGTTGTTGAGACAGCCAGCGATAAATATCAGTGTAATGTCTCTATGTACTAATTATTAAAAAACTACTTTGTGTGAAGAAAAATAAAGTTAATAAAAAGCACCCAAGCAGCCTCAAATGCGCGCATAAGTCTACCAGTATGCACGAATCTTTAAAATAGGTTCTCATAATTATGAGACTTCCTCTATACCATCTCTGTTTCTCCTACCTTCCCTACGGTAAAAAATGCTAATTTTCTAACGTGTTTTATATAAAACTATAACGTGCTATAAAGTACTGTGTCCGAATTAGAAATTAACTGAGAAAAAATTTATTTTATTTTATGTACAAAACCTTGTTTATCAATCTAATTGAAATACTTCTTCCTTAAACGTTACCGTAATTCACAGTATGTACTTGTGATAATTTCATAACGAACGTGAAGTTGTAAATAAATTTCAAAGAAAAAATACACACGTATATATATATATATAGTTGCATTGCTAAAGAAAGAAATTTCCATGAGGGGCATATTAGTAGTAGAATTGCAAGTTTTGTTTTCATTTATTCCAAACGGCTAACTGAATTTATGTTTAGTAGAAGTACATTCTTATGCTCTTGCTCTCTGTGCTCATTTTACTAATATTGCTTATGCAATCGACTGTTTGTTTAACCGAAAGCCTGACGAGAAGTCGTGTTAGCCTTTCCGTTTGTCATAACACCAACGGAGAACTGATAATTGAGAATCCAGAGAAAAAAAATGTTGGTACTAAGCTTATATTCTGGTTGATGTAATTTTAAGGAAATATGTATGAAGAATGCCACGAAAATCAACGTGGGAGAAGAATGTTAGTTGAATGGTGGACAGGTTGAAAAATAGTCGTAAAGCGTGTTCCAGCTGTTTTAGAAGAAAGGAGTCCAATTACGGTACCCAGTTTTGAAAAGGAATGCAACACAAAACGCAGAACTTTGGGGAAAAACGAGCACGATTAATCTATTATAAAGTTTTTTGAAGTGTTCTACGTATTTTTTGAGGTAAACTTCTCTTAGTTTACAAATGCTAGTATAAAATGTTGACCTAACTCGGCGTAGAGCAGGGTAAGATTCAATGTTAGTGCCCTGTGGTGTTTTAATTTGGTAATAAATGATTTTGCATATTCGACTCTATTTAAAAGATATTTTAGAATGCATGTTATAATTATTAAGAGTTAGCAGTAACATTACACACTTAAAAGATATGCAACAACATATGCAAAGCAGTCATTTTAATTTACCCGGATATATGCCGAATTCAGTGATATTTATGATCCAAGCGCATCGCAGGATGCCTTTAAGATTGGTTACAAATGTCAAAGATAACGTTCCAGTTTATGTTCTCATTAAATTTCTTTCCCGTTGACATGCATTTTTATTTAATTTATAATTACTTCAATTTTTCTGTCAAAATAATCAAGGAATTAAAAATAAAGAGAAGCATACATTTGGATTTGATCACGTATACCTGATAAAAAACAGAGCACTGAACTTTACCATAGCTAGGCGCAGTATGGCCATGTTGCCCTTGCTTCCTACAAACAAACAAAACAGCTTGAACCTAATAATTCTACTTATATTACTTATTATTTCCATGCTTTATTTTTACGAAGAATGGGCATAATTGAAAGAGATTCTTCATCAATAAAAGCAATGCAGTGGATGAAAAATCTTCAACAGGAATATTCTTAATAAAAGAGTTTTAGGAAGTAATATGTGTTCCTTTATCATGCAATGATGTTAACAGAATAGGTGCTTTGAGTCTGTTCAGAACAACCCTAGAAAGCTTGAATCTAATTCCTCTTCTAAATGTTAAGATCTGTGGCTAAGAAAGTAAGAGTTCCTAACCAGGGAGATGATCGTCTCTATGCAATGTGAGGCATAACGGAGAGGCCTCCCAAAATACACCCTTTGTTTGCTTCACCTATTAATTTTCAAGTTGCTGTAATACGCAAAATATGGCTTTAGACACCAAGGTTCTTTCAAAATTGAATTTTCTGATATAAAATTTTTAAAACCAGGATGAGAGAGGTGAGGTGACTGTCCAAAAAGTTTAAGAAATCCTGTTTCAATGTTAAGGAATCTTGAGCTGAAAAATAATTACCCTAAGCTACTCCATGAGGCGCATGAAGCACTGGACAGATTCTCATTAATTTGTTAACAATGTTTCTGGTTTGAAAGAGAGTCCTCGTGCAGAAATTTACACCAGATCCTCTGGGATCCGTGTCTTTGTTGAAGTTTAGTCCAAAAGCATCACTGAATCATATTTATTTTTATTTTTTGGTAACACCACCGCTGTTGAAAAATGAGTTTTTCCAGCTGTTTTCATAAGATAAATATTCGTGGAGTATTATACCAGACGGACAAGGTTTTTTTATACGTAGCCAACTCATAATGATATAAAAATGTTTCCTCAGGCTATAATCGGTAAGAATAATGCTCTACACCCGACCATTTGAGTTACTAGAATTTATTATTAGAAGTTTATTCACGTATACCAACTGCGCTCAGTAACTAATCACTGTAAAATAAACGTTATCCCCTGATGTGAATATTTATAGTTTACTGAATATGCTTTTTAAGGTAAATTTACAAATAAAGATTATTGATATGCTTCATTATTAAGGGAAGAAAAGTTTCCACAACTGCTGTTTACTACTGCGACCGTACTGAAAAGTATCCTCGATAATTGTATGATTTAACTCCATTCGAAGGGATTTCTAATTGAGTTATATCAATTAGAAATAATTCTCTGTTTGTACATATTGTGCCCATAAGATTGCAAATGGATTCTAAACACTTAATAATGCCTTGTAAATATTCAACTCGGCGATTATAACAGTGAACATATTTAACCGGTTTTTCAAATGGCTAGCGTACTTTAAACTCAGTTTTATTTAATTGATTCTCTTATTAAAAAACAGAATATTTGGGAAAATAGATATATGATATTAGAGTCTGTCACAAATACTAAATATGCAATAACATAATCTGCTAGAGAACTATCCGTAGTTTAATTCTATATGAAATAGTGCTTAGAATCCATTTATGTGCTTGCTCAGTTCGATTAGAATGTAGCCAGTGTATATTAACTAATTCAACTGATTTAGTATTATATAATCCAAAAAGAAAAGATCAGTTGCGGAGGTGGGTGGGAGAATAGAAAGGATAACGGATAAAGCTTTGTTATACAGTCAAAACATAAATTTCCTGTACTGGGGTTTGTGTAGTTCCTTGCCAACTTAGACCTAAGTTGAAAGATAACGATTAGTCGATAAAAAGTTATATGTTTTGAAGTCTAATATCAATTAAAGTGTGTGTTTTACGCCATCCGAAGAAAAACCAAGGAATAATCAATGGTTATTCCTTTGTCTTATTAAAATTAAGGAACAATTTCGTTGATTCATTAAGGCAAAAGATGAGCAGCGAAGTTATATGCAAAAAGACAAGATCCTTCAGTTCTGAGAGCTTCGTCTTGTTCGTAAGGCACTCGTACAAATCTCATTTTCATTTCATACATAAAACATTATGACACGATCGAGTTTTGATGCCTCTGCTCGGAAGTCAAAGAAGATTTTGGTGAAAGAGGAAAGGAACGCGTTTGTATAGCATTAGGTATCGCTCAATAGTTCAAAAGGGGGGGGGGGGGAACTATGCGATTATAAGAAACTTTAAAAGAGGAAGATAACAGCTCATTCAGTAATTTTTTTTTTGGCGATATTCTCCAAAGAGATAAATTCGTATGAGTGATCAAAAAGAACAAAAATCTGACAAAATTATGTGAGATTTCCAAATAGAATTTACTATTGTAAGGACGGATAGCATCTTGGCAAATTTCCAGGTAACTTTTGTGACTGTTTTTTTTTTTGTACGAACACATTTATTTCATCAAAGTTGTTAAAAAACTTGTTTTGTTCGTCAAACAAAAGACGTTTATTTCATTAGCCATTTAATAAAATCATTTTTCATGTTAAAAGTCATGACTGTAAAGGGAATATTTTAATCGTCTGTTGAAATACTTGTGTTTGTCGCTTTTAAAATTGAGAAATGAATGTCATATGTACGTGGCTTTCAAAGTCAGTCATGAAGTAACTCGAGTTACATTGTCCAATTTATCTCAATTACCTTTCTCGGTTGCTAGTTAGGTGGCGTACTGTACCGGAATATGAATATATTTTACATCGTATCAAACGTTACAACGGCTACTGGTGGACATGCATCGGGTTCCATTTAATAAAATAATACGGGTTTTTCAATGTTCATAAACAACTGCGTCAAGAATTAGGCCTGGATGTGATGAACTGATTATCAATTGAAAATTGTGTATAATATTTAAACTCTGTCAAATAAAAATGCAGACTTCAATGAGTTAATCCTTGAAAAGTCTATGAGAATGTTGTATATAAGTAAAATAGCCATAGAGTTTGTATTTACCATGTCATTTTTGAGTTATGACTAGTTAATCCGCCATAGTCTATAACGGCTGGAGTCAGCTTTATTTGTTTGAGGGAGAAACTTTTTTTCTTGTGGTCAAGTTAACTGGTTTCTGGCGAAGACTGCATGTTTTTTTTTTTTCCTTTTTTCATCCAGGAAAACGGGCAAACCGACGAGACAAACACAAAGTTGCAGACATGATATCAAGACACCTTAGTCGTCTTGCACTTAATCCGAAAACCAGCAGACTATCATGACATTTAGATAAAGTAGTTTAAAAAGAGTTTTAAAATGCATAAATAACCACAAACAAATTCATTCCATTCCTTTATAAGAAGCATAGTATCCTATCAGAGGAATTTGAACATCCCACCCAGTGTAGGGAACGATACAAACGAGACGTATGTAAAGGTTTCACGAACATATAGAATGAGTCGCCAATACGCTTAATGGAGTTTTAAAGAGTCTTAATCTTTGGGTGGTAGAACAGTTGGTAGGATCACCGTCATTCGCACACCGGTGGGAAAAGACTTGAGTTCGAGTCCCGTCGATGACGTGGGGAATTTTTCTGGGCATTTTTCACAACGTGGCCGAGTTAATCGGTTGCAGGTAAGGGTAGAATGCTTTGTTTTTTTTCTCAGAAACTCGGATTTTTCGCACAGAAAATCGACCTCAGAACACGCAATTTACGGACAGTATACACGGAGCAATATAGTAGTAGAGTTTAAGAAGCATCAGCGACTAAGGCCATATTGCTCCGTGTATATTGTGTGTAAATTGCGAGTATTCTGTCATCGATTTTCGCTTTGGTTGGAAGAAAAACCCATGCTACCGACCAATTCAGCCTCGTAAAAATTCCTCCTGGTATGGGGAGAATGGCGATCCTAACAACTGTGCTACCCCACGAGGGCGTGAAACGACCGAAGTCGGTACATGAACAGTTTGTAGGGAGTTACATGATACATTTTCATATTAGAGCTGCTGTTCACGAACGCCAGACAATTTTCAGTTTATCGTTCTAGGACAGTAAAAAATGACGTTAGTCTTCATATCTGAAGGAACGATATCTATAGCAGTGTATTGTGTCCACAATGGTAGGCTGATTCTCGTGCTTCGGACTCGGTTGTGGTTCCAAAGCCATCAGACTTGATTCGTACAGTGAACCCTTGGACAATTCCGTGGTGTCAAAAAAAACAACGCCTGGCCAGAATTGAATCCAGTTGTGAACACCATTAAGATGAACTGGGATGGTGGATCAGAGCACAGCTAATACACCCTCTTTTTACTGTAGAATCGGAAGACAGTTCCTGCTACAAAGGTCTCAAAAGAGTTTCACGGCTCGCTGCACATATTGTGAAGAAATATTGAGTCTATCTCCAAATTTAATCGCCACAATCATTTAAATATTATCCCGACGTGTAATGAGATCTTCGAAATTGTGTTGCAACAATGCGTCATGAACTGGTAACACACTGTTCCTGCTGATCTAACCTCATTTTTGTTGAGGAAATGTTTTCTTGAAAATTTCGCTTAAGATGAAAAAACTGGAAATCTGAGCGTGCAAAATCTTGGGTTCTGTGCTGAATGCTGTAACATGTTTCAACTAATATAGTCTCAACAGCATGTGTTCGTGCATTGTCATACAAGGTGATGACTTCATCATCAAGCATTTGCCCAATGTCTTCCAGTTGCACGACGATTCTCTTTGATAATGCGTCCAGCTTCTGTACAGTGACTAATCTTCGTGTATGACCACGCCGTTCTTCATCTTGCAAGCGACTTCTTCCTTCCTTAAACGGAGCATATTTGTAGATTTAGCTGCTTCATCATTCACCGCCATAATTTTGTTTGTGGCTTTTAGTCCATAGAAAAAAATAATTAGACTTCACCCCTCTGTGTATGTATCTATGCTATTGGCCATTTCTAATACATCTAAAAAGAAATCAGTCAGCTTAGTTATATTTTTATACCACATCTAGTTTTTAAGGTACAATATTACAGGCCTTCCTTTTCGATTTGCTCTCCCATGTGATAAAATTATAAATACCTCTGTTTTTAAGGTTTTAATAAACTTTTAATTTTTTTTAGTTGTTAGAATCTTTTCACCACCACTGTACAGAAATTGTCAGGCACAGTTTTGATATATCAGTATGCTTTTCCGGTATACTGGTTTAGAGAAGATATACGTCTAGAACTAAATATCGTCAACGCGGTGAACGAATACAAGTCCCAATAGCACAGGTGGAATTTGACAAGTGTGATGACAAATACACTGATTGTTCCGTGGGAGCCCTTCAAATCTATTAAGGATAACATCAGACAAAATGCGTACGTCTTGGCATGGGATGTAATTCATCATCTCAACGGTCAACGAAAATAGAGTCCCAAACTCGCAGAACCGAACTAGACTCAGTAGTCGTGACTTGTCTGCTGATGAGAATTTAATGCGCTCCCTGAATATTGATGCTGCTCTGCTATTCCATTGAAGTATTCTTTCTCCAAGCTGCGACTCTTCTTGAGAACTGATGGAGACTATTGACTTGTTTTTCTAGCTGGGTACTTAAATCTTATCTGGATAGACTTTTAGTGTTTCTTCTTTTATAAAAACTGAAGTAATATTCACAACTCATTAGGGAAAATATTCTTCTTTTTTAAGTGAGATAGGAGAGAGTGTATGTTGTGAAAAGAAATGCTACGTTCCACTACGAACAACGCTACAAATATTTCATTTTCGAACTGGTATTTTCAGTCCATAGCACATACTATGTATTCTTCTGGGTTATTTCTGATTCATGGAAATAAGAGTTTCCATTTTCATTTCCTCCGAGTTCCTTTTATTATTAAGGTAGCCGAGACCCAATGTAATCCCTAGTTTCGGAATTTGCAAATCAGATAACGCCATGGTGTTATCTGATTGATATATTCATCTGGTTGTTTAAAATGCAAATCTACAGAATTTATAAGACAACACTATTTAATGCGTAAAAAGAATACAACTATTGAAACAAACTTAAAACGTTTTAACGCAAAGCTTGCATAAATCAATTCCAATTTAAATTATGCTTAATTTGTTTATTTCTCTAAGGGCCGCTTCATTATTATAACATCCCTTAATTAAATGAAGTATGGTATGTCGATGAACTATACTAACACGCAAGTTTACGTTTTTATCAATTAAACTGCAATAATATCTAATTACGCCCTGTTATAGATAGTTACAACCCAATCAATAAGGAACTTCTTTGATATTGAGTGAGCGAAATTTATTTAAAAAATGTACCAATGCTCTTAAATCTGTTTTCTTGACCCGTGATTAGTGTATGTTATGCAGTTGAATGGGAAATCGAAAGTGTTTGTTTAAAAACCCCTCAAAGAATTTTGGAAAATTATATATGAGCCATATTTCACACACTCAATTCTCCAAATTGCGTCATGATTATTATATTCGTTATTTCTTCCTTCATGCTGACGTTATCATTTGTATTTTAATTCTTGAAATATAATATTTTTTGTTTGTATTCAACGTTTGTTTTTGAGATTTCGCGCTGCGAAAACTAAGTTCATGGAGTAACAATTCAGTCTCTGTCGATTTTGTTGGATGAAATTCCAGGTTCCTTGGGCAAAAAGAAGCCATAAAACCCTAGCCGGAGCTCGGCTAACTTGACAGTGTGAAAAGAATTCCATAAACGTTCCTCTCGAATACACAGGAATTGAACCCAGGCAAATATTTTCGACAAGGAGTGAAAGAAGAGAAAACCTCAGAGCGTATAAAAATAGTATCCATTGACGACGGACAGATACCTCAACAACGCCATAGCTAAAATAACTATGGATCAAAACAGCGACCAAGTGATGACGTCGATGGCTTGTAACAAGGTTGCGATGCGAACCGTACAATTTCCTACAATCATCTAAGCCCAGACCTGTATGCAGTACTCAAGATGTGGCAATGGTCAGAACATATTTTGAAGAGTTTTGGGTTTTGATACAAAAAAATAAATAAACAACATATCACCAAATGACACAACTCTTTTATTTACAGACGAAGAAACCTAAAAGGAATAATAATGTAATTGGGTAGATTTTTTTAGATATTTGATTAGAATCTTCAAAATTCCCAAGTTTGTACTTTTTGATCAATATTCTTATCGGATATTTTGGAAGAGTTAGGTTTTATGCATTACCTGAATTTGTTTCTTAAAAGTTTTTCATGGGTTTCTGATTAATTTACTATCTAATGTATTTTCAAGTTTCATCGTTTTTCTGTCATTCTTTATGTGATACTGCTATTATCAAGTTGGTACACTGGCGCTTTAGTGTTTTAGTACCCAGGTTTGCACGTGAATGGCGCAGTAATATATTGCGTGGAAGCGAGGAAATATTTAAATCAATATTCTCAGGTCGCCTCTATTAATTTTCACTCTTTGAAAGTCAAGGTTTCATTAATTTATTTTCGAATGACATTTGCTTCATATCACTTCTAATTTATTTTGTTAAGGACAAACACTCAAAAACCTTCGTTTACATATAACAGTAAATTTAGAGCAGCATTCCTGAACTCCATGTAGATTTTTTTCTAGATGAATTCAGTGCTAGATATTCATTTTAATGGACTTTATTTGTATGATTAATTTGAAATAATAATTGAAACCATGCTGTTTTAACAACGTTTATTTTCTTGGGCATAAGTCATGTTTTCAAATACTTTCTATCTGAGATCCTCTCGAACACACTGAGAGCGATAATTGAAAGAATTCCAGATTCATCACTAAACAGAACTCAAGAATTGATTTCGTGATATCAGCAATCACATAACTTGCAATTATAACAATAATTCGGCCTTTTGGAGTACTATTGACAAAAAGAACATACGTACATAAAACTCCATCTCTGCTAGAGTGAATGAGAATCATGAAGTAAACAACATGTGAAACAACTGGATGGAGAATCATGTGATTCTCCATCCAGTGATTTGGAACTTTTGTTTTTATTTCAAACTATTGAAGGTTGTAATTATTTAACTCTGAGTGCCGATCTAATAGCCTCGAAAAAATTCAATGTTTCATGTGGAATCTTTAGCAAATCAAGATTGGTTATGTACTGCAGATCAATTTCTTCACCTTTTCTTTGTTAATCCCAAACGCTGAAGACTTTTTTGAAACCTGTTGTGCATTATAAATAGTCTTGGGTGAACTGAGAAAGAAAGATCAATTGGTTCTGTATTTATATCACCACCACAAATATCTGTGTAACAGGAAGAGGGAGGTCATTGATTTACTCAATCGCCCATCTCTATTCAGGAAAAAAAAAAAACGTTTTAAGGAGGATTAAGGATAGTAAGCAGATGTTGTATGGGAATTAATCGAATTTTTAAAGGCAATGACTACATTGGTCTCTCACCATATAAAATAATTGTCTAAGGAGGTTTTTTTTTTGCAAGATTTTCCTTGAGCGATAATCTTATATTATATGGAATCTAAAAGAAAATGAAAAACAGCTAACTATGAAAATCATAACAAAGGAACCACACTGCCGATCGTTATTAGCACCAAGTAACTTAGTTTTACCAGAGTCAGTTTGCCATCTTTGCACGGGTAACAAATAACTTCGGCGATCCTGCAGAAGGTTAGGTTTCAACCTAATGAAAAATTCAGCTGTTAATGAATTGGTTCGAGCCCGTGAGCACCAAATACAGTACGGAGGATGCGGAAAGGCCAGGGAATGACCACTGCATGTCCCCGGAGTAATATGGCCTTAGTTGCTAATGCTCCTAAAAACCAAATAACAAACAACAACTGAGACTGGTTATTTAAACCATAGAAATTCCTCGCTTCATGACATGATTGGTTCGAATTCGAGTCTTTTCTGTTCTGTGTGGGGTGGATGGTAATTGCAACCAGTATATATAGCATGTATGTTTTTGTGAATTAATGCAGATTTCAGAATCTAATTCTGTACGAACTGATTTAATAATATAGTTTTGGGAATTTTCAATCGATCAAGCCTCAATCTCCAACCCTTTTTATACTGACTTTAATTATGTATCCTCCTAATAAGAGCCTTATATCATTGTAAATAAAAAGATGCCTAGAACGGATATGTTCTTATAGAAAACGATTTAGGTAAAGGTTATTAACTTGGCAATGTGTAACTGTACAGAAAACTAAAAACGTCCGAGTCCGACAAAACAAATTTAATTTTTAAGCTTGCAATAAATTTACGGCGAGTAATTACAACTTGTTATCTAAATTTCGACCACAATAAACAGGCAAACAAAGCTGGGAGGATGTCATATAACTCTTGGTAATAATGGAAGTAAAGCCAATGAACAGTAGATAACTACATTGTGTTTGACGTTGGTTTAAGAAATCTGCTTTATTTTAATTTACAGCAGGTCTTATTTAGGATTATTGAAAGCAATAAATACTCTCCATGTGCTTTCAAATGTTTCTCTTCCCAATGAGAAGTGAAAAAGGAAAGTATCTGTACATTAATAAAGTTGTATTATGTTTAAATCAATAGATGAAAATCCCATTTCATATGTAAAATATTAACACGCTATCAGGGGGGGGTTGATATCGCGGTCGTACTTCTTTGTTACTGAAATAATCGTGATTGATTATTTCAATAACATTTATTAACACATATATATAGGGTGTCTCAAAAATACACGGCATAACTTCAGGAATGAGTTCCTCATATGTAGACAATAAAAATATTTTATATCAACATAGTTCCGGAAATGCTTGGTTTCCGAGTTTTGAAGGTTTGTCTATGACACTTAACTATTCACATCACCTTATAGTAATTGTTCAAAATGTCCACCTTCTGCCTGAATACAGGCCTCACATCGACGTCTCATGGACTCGCGAAGACGATGCCAAATTCCTGGCATGTATCGTATTGTCTCACAACCTGCCACAATTCGATTGCGGAGAGCATCCACATCAGCTACCGGAGTCGAGTACAACAATGACTTTAAATGGCCCCACAAGAAGAAATCTAGTGGGTTTAAATCAGATGAGCCACCGACCAGGAAACCTTAGATTCAGGTAATTGCGGGCTAGGTGGCTGAAATGTGCTGGAGCGCCATGTGCATGTAGTGTGCTTGTTGACGAATGATCAGTGGCGTGTCGTCCAACAAATCAGGCAGTTTGTTTGGAAGTACATGGGGCCCAAATAACTTATCACCAAAAACACCCGCCCAGATGTTGAAGAAGTGATGGAAGAATTGCATGTGGGCTTTCCTCAGCCTATACATACTGATTGTGAAAGTTTTGGATTCCGTCTCGTGCGAACTGTGCTTCATCTGTGAATATTACTAAGGCAGGAAAGTGAGGAGTTGTACCACACTGCTGCAAGAACCACTGGCAGAACATTACTCGCGGGTAATCTGCTGGTGACAAGGCCTGTACCCGTTGCAGATGGTAGGGATACAGTCGGTGTTCTCGCAACACTCTCCAAATAGTCGAACGTTGAACAGCCAGTTGCATTGCTATTCTGCGTGTGCTGATACCAGGAGTGGCATGCACAACATCCAAAATCCCCTCCTCTACTTCAGGAGTCGTAGATCTTGATCGTCCTCTGTCGGCAGCATGAGGTGTAAAGGTCCATATTCACAAAGGCGGCGATGGATACCTTCAAACGTTTTCCTGTCTGGGAACCTTTCGTGGTACAAACGACGAGCCTCCAGAGCATTGCCTTCCGCTAAACCGTACATAAAGTGCATATCCGCTTGCTCCTGATTTGAGTACATGGTCAGAATGGAAAACAACCAGATTCTGTGAGTACCTAGTGATGAAGGAAATAATCTGCGGGAGATAAGACATTCCGGTTAATAACTCGGAGAACCAAGCATTTCCGGAAGTATGTTGATAAAAAATATTTTTATTGTCTACATATGAGAAAGTTATGCCGTGTATTTTTGACACACCCTGTGTGTATATATATACAGGGTGATTTGGGAGGTTATAGTATCGATTTAATCTGAGTAAAAAAGTCCATATAAACATGTGTCCAATTCTCAATGGATACGGAGATACAGCTGTTTGAAACCGGTACGCACAAAGCCATTATGAGAGGTATTAAAGAATGATAAATGACTTTTTAAATGATACAAAATACAAATAATTGACAATTTTTTTTGCAGTTCACAATAAATGTTCGAAAATTCCACCGCCAACCTCAATGCACTTTGCAACTCTTTTGGTAATGTAACGTGTTGTTTTTATGAGGGCAGTAGTATCCAAAATGCGAGAGAGCAATTCGTTTCTTTGTGTACTGCGCTTTTCATCCATCCGCACAAACAAAAATCTAACAGACTTTGGTAGAAATAAACGGGCCACCGCGTCCGATCCATCATTCAGGGAAAGTTCGATTTAAATATTGTATCACTGGACGGGTATAATGTGCAGGAGCTCAGTCATGCTGAAAGTACATAACAATCCTTGCAGCCAAGGGAACATCCTCCAGTAATAGTGGAAGTTCGTTTTGCAGAATTCTAGGTAAATGGTCCCTGTAACACAACAGGCTCAATCAACTGATTGTAGATGATACCGCACCACACGTTTACAGAAAAACGATGTTGAAAAATTTGTTTCTACAGTGGCATGTAGATTTTCGTCTAATCACCTATGAGAGTTACAGGTGTTATTGATACTGTTACAGGTGAAAGTTAATCGGCGATTAGCATTTATCCACCGCTGGACAAAATTCCAATCATCTCCTGGTTCAAGTTGTTGCACCCGCTGTATGTGAAATGGATACAAGCCGTAATGTTCTCAGTACTCGTGTCTGTGGAACACCGATACGCGTAGAAAATTCTTCGTGTGTTAATAGTAGGACTACGTTCTACCCACTGAAGAGTGGTTCTCATTTGCACGTTCAGAAGAAATATGGGCGCTGGGAACTGTACCAGCCTCACGCGGTATTCTCTACAAGCAGCACTTACACCACAAAACCGTAGACAAAAACCAGATCGAGCATGTGTGAAGATGGGCGCCATTCTTAACAACACCTCTAATACCAAACATTTATAATTCCTTCTTGCTCACATCTGATTCAGGGAACTGTATCTTTATAAGAACTTTTTTACTCTGAATAATCGATACTATAACCTTCCAAAATATTTAATACGACTCCTGAATCATTCTGTATATATAAATAATAAGAATATTATTATACACTGCCCTACCATTAATATCCGGACACCCCTCTGTGGATGGGGAAACAGGTCCTATGCATGCAACACGTCACAGAACCTGCTATCAATATGCACACTGGGCTTCGAATAGACAATTGCAAAAGTGGACATGCAAGATGACACGTTCAACAAATGCTAGACGCCGATTAACATGGTGTAAGGAGCGCGAATCCTGGACTCTAGAGCAGTGGAAAACAGTCCTATGGACAGACGAGTCGAGGTTCGCACTGTGCCAGGGGAACGGTTCTTTCCTGATTTTATCTTCCCAAAAAATGAAGTTTGGTAGAAGCAGTGTCCCGATATGGGGCTGCTTTTCATGGGCCCATTAGTTGTTATCGACAAAACCATGAATGTTGTGCAATACCAGGCCATCATGGGCAATTATGCGCATCCAACGTTATGGCAATACTTAGGGGAAACCTGTATCAGCAAGACAACGCGCCATGCCGTACTGCTCGGGTCGTAACAGAGTGGTTTGAGGACATGGGTGTGAAAAAGTTGGATTGGCCAGCCCAGAGTGCTGACCTTGAACCCTGTCGAGCATCTTTGGGATGTATTGGATCGTCGAAATCGCCCAAAGAACAAGGCCGAGTTCATATGACATTTATATGCCTTGAAGATTAAAGGCCGTCATAAAAGCAAAAGTTTCAGAACAAAATATTAAATGCCACAATAAAAATCTCTCTTTTTTTTTTTGTCTAAATACAAGTGTCCGGATATTAATGGTGGGGCAGTAAATATTATTCTTAAACAATAAGAATACACAATGTATATTCTTATTGTTTTTTTTAATTCAATATACAAACTTAGTTAATTTTTTTTTCTGGAGAAAGCTAGATATGATTGCTCTAGTTCCTTTTCTTTAAAAAAAAGTAATATTCAGAATGGAAGGATACCCATTGCTTAGAATGGCTGAACAGGTTTCATCCAGCAAACAGAACATCAAATACATGCAATTTACAGACGCTTTATAAGATAGAGGGAATACAAGAACATTTTTTTTATGAAAGGCATAAAAAGCTATATTACTTAGTATCATGTAATCGATATTAAGTAATTTTCGGAAATACATGCGAAGGAAGGTTGTTCCAGAACTTGTTTGGAAGATTCAATGACCTTGAGACAGAGAATAAGCGGCGGGTTATGAATTAACATAATCTCCATCTTTTCAATGTAATCCAGAAGATTTTTGGGGGCCCACCCCAGATGTGGGAACAATATAATATGGTAGGATGGATTTGAAATTTGTACAGATAAAACCGAGTTTCTTCCTTTTTTGTGTAAAGAAAGCAATATTTGCGTATACTTATGCCGAGAGATGAGTCAGGATAATCCCTAATAGAGATCTGAATGTCATTAAAAATGATCAGCATACCTTTTCGTGAAAAAAAAGACAGGTTAAGTTATAGAAGGGTTGGAATTAAGTTTCCATTACTTAAATTCTGCTTAATATGGTAATCTCAATTACTGGTTTGAGACATTTTTAGTGATATATGATTTATTTTTGCAACTGCAAGACGAATCCAATACAGTAAACAAAAAATATATTCAGGAACGGTTTCGATAATGTATAATAGATTGTTGCAGCTAAACTCCAGCGTCTTGTGAAAGAAAGAAAGAAAGATAGATACTCGGATATGGCGTATACTCTGAGAGAATACTGCAAAATCGTTCACGTTCGGTAATTATATTTATTCCTTTGGTGTTACCGTTAACTCCTCCAGTTCGCTAACGCTGGAGGAGTTAACCGTTGGGACGGGCGAAAAATGGATCTCTTATCATTGCTCCAAATGGATCGTGCATTCCATCCAAGTTCCTGGAAATAAGCAACTCGTTTCAGACTAAATTGGCCCAGCTTAGAATACATAAAGAAGCGTTGCAAATAACCTCCGTAGGTCTATTATATGAAAGAATGGTCACAAGGATAAAAAAAAAAAACCATGGATATGTGCCCACATCTCCCAACGGAAATAGAAGTAATCATACAGACATCTGTAGAGTGAAATACCCATGGATGCACCTTATTTATTCAGATATACCATGCACGCTTTACTAGTTATCATTGATAAACAAGAGTTTTTCCTTAACCTGAGTGATGTCTGTGGTTTTTTGTGCGCCAGTTCCGAAATGGCTTGACAATTAATGATATTTCGCTTGCTGCCAAAGTTGTCTGAAAAATGTGTTATTTAATATAAGAGGCTTTTTTTAATTTGCAATTTACGCAGTAGTTTTAAAATGTCAAGCAAAAAAACAGTAGAAAATACTGGAATTTATCACCTTGTGCGCAGCAGTCTGAATTTTTGGGAATTTTTTTTCCATTTTTTGAGTTTGTGATATTGGAAAATATGATGCCTTACTAATTAGTGTTCTGCATTGTAAGAAATTGTAATCTGACGCATGTTGAAGTGCGTGCTGCTTTTTATTTTCTGTACTTGGAGGAAATTAAGTAAGACCAGCTAGTTTTTCTCTATTTTATTGCAGAACTGTTAATTAAAAAACTCTTTATTCTTTTCCTGCAATGTGCCAACAACCTTTGACACATTTAAGGAAAAGGAGTTCTTGAAACTGAATAATAAATCCCAGAAGATTTACTGCATAATGGTATAAAGTGCTTAAACGACACTCGCCCCATTTTACTCCTAGAGGTGAAATACGGCAGTAATAATACTCAGCTGATATATTTTGCATAACAAAATATTTCTGCATTTCCTTCTAAAATATAAAAATCGATAGTTTATCCCAATTTTCTATCAGCAGTACAATCTTGTCTTAAAACTATACCTGAGAGGTCAATTATGGGAGATAACTGTAATTGATTCGATACAATTTGAAGAAAATATGGATATCGACCTAAAATTTCAATTGAGCCTGTTACATGACTTCATAAAGAGTTAAATTTATTTAATAAGCATGCTGAGCTAGTTGTTATAGGCCCAAGGTCTGCGAGGGAATACCAATATTACACAGTTTGGCAGCTGCGAGGATGTTTTTATCCATTTTGTATGAGTACAAATCTGTTATTAGCAATACGAATGGACTATTAGACACAGAGAGAGAGAGAGAGAGAGAGAGAGTTCTAAACCCCTGGCTTTTTGGCCGTGAAGGGCAATAAAGATTATCTCTCTCTCTCTAGTTGAATCTGAAAATTAATAACATAAGCACACTAAGTATTTATGCATATAGTCAATTACAATGGTTTCAGCATAGATAGAAGCGAATTTATTTTGATTATAGAGCGTGAACAGTAAATTTTCAAAACAATAAGACTGTACATGTTATATTAAAGTTTTTCTCTTCATCTTCAGATATTCTTCAACACATTTCTTTCAGTTCCCAACGCATGCTCTTTTGCTCATTTAAGTCTCTTTCGCATTGGAAATCTTTTAAGGGATTTAGACGAGATTTACAACATTCCAATTATATTTCTAAGGTACACTGTGCTTTTGTTGTTAGAGACGATTCCAGCTTTCTGTTAGAAAATGAATGCCAATATTCCTCTGTCATACTTTGCAGATATTTTCCGTAGATGGATGTTTCCCTTCTCCATTTCTCTCTTTGTAAATAATGCTGTTTCAACATATCTTTTATTGTCCTCATCTCAAGATTTAAGGCATCAGGCTTGTGTAGGAAAATTGTTTTTTCAAGTTTTGAAACGTTTGTTAAAAGCAGCAAAAATGAACGATGTTATTACTGGATATTTAAGGGCGCCTGATTGGTCGAAAGAAGTATTTTGAGTCCTTTAATGTGGACAAAGATGCTCCGTTAATCCTTTGGCGAGTTTTGCATCATATAAAGAACTGTTTGAGATAGAAATCAGATCGGATTTCATTATGGAGAGTTGGATGAAATTCTACAAGGTATTGAAGACTTTTGCTATCATGGTAGTTGTTTAACAGGAGATGCGATATAAAAAGAAGTTTTATCTTGCATTATCATCATCATGCAAGATAGAAATTTGACCTTCTCCAAGCAGTTAACTTCTTGAAATACATGGATTCGCTTCTAGCTAAAAAATACTTTAGGGAACTCAAAGTCTATTTGGTTTCGCCTGTGTGTTGAACAAGTTATGCTAAGATAAGCATACTCTTGAAATATTTTAGTTTAAAGTTGTATATATGTTAACATTAAGATTGAGTCTGTCTACGATAAGTTGCGGTATTCTTATCTTCGGCTGTAGTATTCAATCAATAAATCAAGAGAAAGGCATTCAAATCACTCATACTTCTCATTTCGATATGGCTGAAAACATTGAAAAAAATCTTTTTAATTAAATATTAGTATTAGTCATTTTTCGCCAGCCAAAAAATAAATAAATAAAATAATAATTCTGGTTTAGTACATTCTCGTTTCTGAATTAATCTAAACTGAACAGTAAAGCTTATTGCGAACTTCAGGAGGAGAGGAATTACTCGCATATTAGTATAGTAAAAGAGTGACTATCAGTTCCACATTGAACTTTACCGAGCTCTCCGCATACTTTATTTCAGTGATCTACAACACACTTCCCGAAAGTGAGATCCTAGTTTTTCCTACCAATGAAAATATACTTCTCTTGTTCCGTTATTAATCCCTTCAGGCCATTCCTAAGATGCCTACCTGTCAAGCTTTAATATCAATGAGGAACAGCAGACACAGTACTTAATAGTGATCCTTGGGAGTCTCCACCGTGAACAATGTCCATTTATGACTACTTTCTGTCTCTTTGCTTACCTATCGTCGGACCCAACAAGGAATCTTACTAGTAATCTCAAATTGCTTTCGTTTGTACAAGTCTCTCGTGAAGAATACCGTTTCAAAGTTGTTTCTTGCTTCCAGTTGCTTTATGACTTTATAATAATGATTAACTAAGATTATAAGGCAAGACATTCCATTAAAGACACCATTCCTATTGAGGTGGTCCTTTATTGTACTTTAACCAGACTAATGAAGTCAAACTCGATGGTCTTTTGCACTCCGCTTTGGGGAATGGGGACGACATTTGCGAATCTAAAATCCAGAATATGTTAAGAAGATCATCATTATACTCCAGGGAACCACTCTGAAATTTAATGATCTTATTAACATCCCTAGTGAGCTGATGCACTCGCATACAGCAGTCTTCCTGGATATTCTGCACTTTTGTAATGAGCTCAGTTATAAAATCAGTAAAAGCAATAATTCTTATCTGAGAGTTATTATAGGTCTCTAAAACTATTAGGAGAAGATTGCTTGGAGAGGGTGAAAAAACATCAGAGCCAGCTGATGTATTGTTAACATGTTACAGTGTTTTAATTTGTAATATAAACTGCAAAATTAGTGATTACACTGCAACTATTTATTTATTGGTTTCACGGCGAATCCTCAAAACATTTACTAAGTCGATCAAACAACAAAAGATTAGAGCCAAGGTGAGATGTATTGACACTATTTGGTGGTAACGATCTAGTGTTAAAGAGTACTGTATATATTAGATAACGTGTTCATTCTTTTTTTAAAGTCAAAGATCTGTTGTAATTAAGTCGTTCCAGGTTTTTTGCTAAAATGGTAAGGCTTACAGCTCAGTGAGGAAGTCATCTGAGAGGTGTTTCCTTTCGGTACCAGTCGTGCAGCTTGTATTAGCTAATGGATTAGCAAACATTAGGTGAGGATGACTTCCTCACTGAGCTGTACGACTTAAGTAGACTTAACTAGGCAAGGCCTTCCTTACTATGCTTCCGTTGGACTGATGTAATACGTCCGTCCAACTGAAGCGTAGTTATAGCTTTAGGGTTTATATAATTATCACCAAAGCAGTTGTACGATTGTTCCAGTAGCACATCTTATCTTTTGGAAATAATTCAAATGGTTCGCTAACGTTAGAGCAAAATAAAGACAACACACTTGAATTTCTCTGTGAATAACTCGATCGGGTCGTTTTGATCAAGAGTTTATTTCAGTTTTACTATGCTGTCTGAAATGGAAAATACGTTTAATTCGTTTTTTTTTTTTTAAAAAAGACCATTTGCTATATCAATATTTAAATGATTAAAAAAGGTAAGTTAACTGGAAATAAGACACCTTGATTTCTTTCCATGGAAGTTAGTTGCTTAACATTCAGGAAATATTTTACGAATTAAAGAAATGGATTTAAAAATAATAGCGTACGTTTTTCTAAATGTGCTATATATCACCATCAATGACTTTCAGTTGGGTGTCTGTATTGGCTGTTTCTCACGGAATATCATCATTTGTTACAGTTTATTTTCAATGGAAAGCAACCATAAAGTAGGTTAATTTAAATGCATCCTTAGTAGCAGAGAAAGGCCGAAACTTAAAATCCCCCGCTTAGCTTTGGAATATATAGGGGCTGTCTTTAAAAAAAATGAAATGCTAAGTAGACCTATGTTCTGAAATTCACAAAAGCGCTGAGGTCTGTTTTAGCATTAGTAGAGGCATATGATGCAAGAAAGCAAGCTTGTTTTGATAAGGTAGGAACTATTAAACTAACGCGAATGCAGCAAAACTAATGTCAGTAATGGCAAGTGTTTGCAATAATTTACAAACGTTTCTGTCTCTGCATCCACAAAATAAAGGTCTTAGTAAGATTTGGGAAAATAATACGACTTAAAAAAAAAATACGCTACTTAAATTTTTCACTTCTAAATTCAAAGTCTTGCAGCTTTAAGAGAGCACTACATTCTTGACTTAGTGGAGTTTATCCAAGATTTTCTCTGGAGAAATACTCTATAAAAAGCTTCTGGGGACAAAATAGTTTTGAATACGAAGCTTTTTGACAACACAAGAGAATTCTTTTAAATGTCACAAAGTTTCTTTAATCCTCCTGGAATGACTTCGATTGGAAACTGCAACAAATGGGGGTGGTCTTAAAGAACGGAATTCTTGAAATAAACTCGGTTTTCTAGTTTCTTGGAAATAAATAAAATGTATTGCTTATTTTGCTATTTCAGATAATTTTCTGTTTTAAGATTTATTATCTCTTTGGCCGCGATAACGTAACATCAAAAAACAAGTATAGATTACTGCACAACAAATTTTAAACTATTATTTTATATCTCATAGATTTTGATTAGCTGAAGTCAGATGTTGCTTAGCACTTAGAGAGGAATGTAGGATAAGCTTGGTGAAATATTTTATGAAAGTTTAACAAATATGGGCAATTCTTTTCAGATAATTATTAAATTGAATATTTATTGTGCTTTCACCTTCCTTATCGATGTTTCTCCCTACCATCAATATCATGATGAAAATATTCATCAGTTATTTGGGTCAAAATGGTTTACTGGCCACTGAATCAATATCTGGGAAACTCCGGAGTCCAGCTAATATGAAGGATAGAATTTATTCAAAATCAGCGTTAAACAATTGTGGTGAATAGCCGTGAGATGAAAACTGTGTAACAGTTATTTTTTGGGGGAAATGGAAGTAATGAAATTTTAAAAATGACTGGACTAGAGCTTTTATTGCATTGGGGCTGGGAGATATGAAATTAGCTCAAACAGAATAACGAAATCGGGGCTAGCTTTCTACGCCTGGTCCCAGAATCACCAATGGAATTTCAAGAACAGCTCCGTCCTAACCACTGACAGGTGCAGAATATGCAAGGAATCCTTCATTATTCACAACAATATTTACAGAAATAAAGGGATGCAGATAGACAATAACCACATGCATATTTTCAAAAGCAGAGTACAGTATTAGAGCAGATAAAAAAATAAAAATAGAACCGTAGTAAGTATATCTCGGAAAAAGAACCCTTTTTCCGAGATATACTTATTATCGTTCTAATCTCCCCAGCGGAAAACTAGTGGATTACGATTCATTATAATTATTAATCTTAATAACTAATGTAAAATTATTTAAAACTGCTAAAAGTTTATCTTTACCTGATGTTTGCTAATAGCTATTCTTAACTTATTCAAGACCAGACCTTAATAAAAAAAGCTTTGTGTAATCATATTAACGACTTTATGTAAATCAAGTCATTGCAATTTAACTGTTCTGCTGTCTTTACAGTCCCAGAAGAAGTGGTACCGCGAAATGTCTGAGAATAATCTGTAATTCTTTAAGAAATTAAAGGCAGATTACACTCCACGTTTAAGTTCCCATTTGTCACCAATTTCCAGTAGTGTAGGTCATATTGCTTCAGTGTACATAAGCTTGTGCTCAAACGTAAACAATGTCTATCTCTTTCTGATATAAGAATGTGATCTTTACCTCCATCTAAGATTATGTACTTAGGAACAAACAAAGTGTTTTTTTTTTTCTGTAAAGGCATTGATATTTCACAAATAGAATCTTTAATCAGCTACTTCAAACAAATAACGCTTCCTTATTATAAGCATTGTATTTAGAGACAATCTTCCATTTTTAGGAATATACGGACGCGGTTTTATAATGGCACTGCCACCCTCGAGTCTCAGGTTGTTCCCAAAAATTTGTGAATGCTAGTTCACAAAACAATTTATTCTTTCAATCATGTTAATGGATGTAAACCCATTATTTTTTCCAAGTTCCCTCATTCCCAGAGAACGAAAAGATTTTTATTTTTCTAGGCATCAAGTGGAATGAAGTATTAAAGTGTAGTTTTTGCGGACCCCAGGGTTTTCTCCCCCATTAGTCGCTTTTATACTTCTTGTTTGTTGTGTGCTCTGTTCTGCTGGCAGCTTACCAAAAGTCCCATCCTGATATCAGAATCAGCAAACAGAGAAAGCTCCTCAAGATATTCTTTTCTTCGTTGGGGAAAGATTCATCATTAACAAATATGCTGTATGTACAATCAATATTAAATCTTAGTTGGCTTCAATAGTCCACTGGAGTAGAATCTTCAGAGGCAGTAGTTCTAATATATAACAATAACACTGTTACCATCTAATACAAGTAATCACTGTGAGAACTCGTAGTTAGTCACTTTTCTGTACGCCAACCCCGAGGTACAAAGAGTCACAAGAACAACAGTCTATCTTGGGTTAACTGATCGAATTTCATCTTCTTTTGAAGACACGTGTAGCAAATGTATTAAGAGCATTAAATGCAACCTGAGATCGAACAAGTAAAGGTTTATTTTCACTAGTGAAGTGTCCTGCAGTAAGTTGAAGTTCTTGTCTATAGTCCAAATAGTAGTGGGTGGCAATCAAATAAGATATGATCCACGTTCTCTTCTGCTCCACACAGACAAAGTGCAGTAGGAGACAGTCCTAGTTTAAACAGTTTACTAATAATGTTGCCATGATCCGACAGCAGGAACCTGCCGTGAAATTCTGGAGAATACCATAAAAATTCTATCGTTACACTACACTACCAAGATCTGAGGTATTCCAATCTCTTTGCCACTTTTCAATGTAGATGGAACGCAGTCTTTTCCTTTCAGAAGCCAAAGAGGTACATCTTCCAAGGAAACAGGGCGTGCTTTCTTCAGATGATAATTCATGTATCTGTACTGGTAGTTTTCCCAACAGTAGATGTAGTCCTACATGCTCTATACATCATCAGGAGGGCAGCACGCTGGGCCCGTAACAACTGTTTAATCACAGCACCATAGATAATAATAGACATAATTGTAATATAGTCTGAGAGAGAGTAACCTCTCAGACCCCACTCCTTTCTGGTTACTAATCTTGCTAGAACTGATTTACATTTCCTTTATGTACTTTACATGAGGCAGAAAACTTAAGGTGTCATCAAGATAGATGCCTAAATACTTAGTTGTGGAATGAAATAGAATTATAAGCTATTACATGACGACTTGGAACCTTTAAAAAATCCATACTGTATATTTTTTTAACCGCCGAGTGATTCATCATGCCTTAGGGGAACATAGTAATAGAGATAATCTCAAGTAACACTTTCAGCACTTCTGGAGTTAGAAGTAAAAGCATTACAATTTCTTATTTGTATTCTGAAGTGCCCTTCCCGTTGAAAAAGACGAGAGAAAAGTTCGTATCCTGTTCGCCGTATTTCTTTCTTAACTGACATTGAAACTTTTCCACGTGTGGAGTTTTATTTCACTCAACTCTGTGCGTAATATCTACATTACAAGCGTGTCAAGGACTTGCATTTCTACTGTGAACTGTTTTAAAGTAGACATTCCACAGAAACAGCGTGGATTATGGGATTGAATTTCCACCCTCACATCCAAATCTAGGTGACGGTAGGGGGGGAGAAATCCTCCAGTTGATGTCGAAGGTGACTTTGGAACTTCCACGATTCTATCACTAACTTTTCCGGTGGCACATTAGACCCAAGGTGAATATTGTGTGAAAAACAAGTAATAACGGTTCGGGTCGCCTGTCTGTTCGAAGCGAGCTCGTGAAAAGCTTCCCTGACAGACTAGTGCTGTAGAATCGTGAGAAATTACTTCAGTGTGACATGTTTAGAGAAACACGAAAGAAAGGGTTTCGTTCGTGTTAAAAGAAACATTTCAATAGAGATATGCATCTCCAATGACAGAAAATTCCGAAAAAAATATATTTTCTTATAATAATGCTCTAGAGGAAATCATATTACTGTTATTAAGGGAAAAAAATGCCAAAATCTGTTCTCAGAGTGAGGAAGTTTCTTTATCTATTCTTCGATGAGCCATTAATAAGAATTTTCTTCCATTTTAAGGTAACAAAGTTCATTTCTTTTAATGGCCAATCACATGATTGAATTTGCATACTTTTATAATGCGATAGTTCCGTGCTGGCCTGCTAGTTCTTATTTGAAACGCTCTCATGGGTAACACAGTTACCCAATGAGAGCTACCCATGAGGGCGAACTCAGGACTTTTCCACGCCGAGTGGAAATGATCAGAGTTCATATCAAGTCGATGACGTGACGCATTTTTATGGGCCTTTTATACAACGTGGCTGATTAGTCAGTCTCAGACGAGGATAGCATGGTTCGTTCTCCCGGAAACTCGGATTTTTCGAATAGCAAACAGAAAATCTACCACAGCACATGGCCTCATTCGCTGATGCTCCTGAATCCCTACAACTTATTTGAAACATCTTTAAGTATTTATTGCCTGAATCATGACGCATTATTTGAACTTGTAATTATAACACTACTTATTTTCAAGAGAAAGTCCTCTACAGCAAACGATTATTCTCATTAGATTTTCTTGGGGAGTAATACTGTGTTGATCTGCAGTTATTCATGTTAACTACCGAGAATATGTATGTTCATAGGTAAAGTTATATTTTGTCAGAGTTGTTTTTAAAGAATTACATTTAAATCAACTCTTAAGTACTACCTCTTCTGGTTTCTCAAGATAGGTATAGAACTGTACTGTGTATCAATGGTATGTTGCTATGTATTCGTCTTTCTGTTCATTCTTAGAGACATAATGTGTTAATATATATTCCTGATGAATCTACCATAAGAAAAAATATTTGTTTGTCAAGACATAGATGATGAAACTTCCGACACGTGTGGTGGTTTGTCGTGAACATGGTTGGGAAAATTGTATACTGAAGAATGAGATAAGTCTTGATTTCTATCAAACAAAGTGCTGGAAACAGTGCGACATGCTATAGTTTGGTTGATTTGTAAATGATTTTCTTAAAATCTTTATGATGAAAGGTGCTTGTGATGGCAACCGGTGCCGGTTACCATCACAAGCACCTTTCAGCATGCTGAAGACAGAAAAATCATTGGAAGTGTTCTTTCCGAATCTGACTTTTACAGTTCATTTGGTAGTTCCAAAAATCATATCGTGGAGGAGTGCACATGATGCTAACAAAATAGTTACATTATGCTGGATACGGGGGAATATAGGCAACCAAAGAAATTAATATTCGCCCTCGTAGAACAGTTGCTATTATTACCGTCCTCCCCCCACACCGGCTGGAAAAGACCTGAGTTCGAGTCTCATCGATGACGGGGGTAGCATGGTTTTTTCCTCTCTAAACTCAGATTTTTCGTCTAGCAAATCGACCACAGAACAGCGCAATATGGTCTTAGTCACTGATGTGCCTAAAGCCCCATAATAACCAACGAAGTGGTTATTGAATTTTTAAACTGGGACCACAGATGGGGGAACCCCTGGTGCCGTTTGACACTAAACACACTCTACACAAACACCACATTTGTGGGCTGCAAGTGTGAGATTGAGTAGACAGAAATAAGTAGCTCTAGGCATATTAGGCGCACCCATGTGATCCATATTATTTGCTCATGGAGCATGATCCACTTCTTTGTATATACTTGTAGCAAGTTTCAAATGATGAAATAACTTTCTCGATTGCAGAAACCTTTAATATTATCACATCTGTTAGGAAATGTAAAACATAGCCGAGTTCTTTATGCTCCTATAGCAGACACAATTATTTTTTAGTGTATCTAATATTAAGAAAAATTTCTTAATGCCAGATAGCTTTATTGTGATATTAAATAATTATAAGAGACAATCCACTGTTTCCATCATGTTATGAATACTATCCAGACACGTCTATTTATCTTTACTTGCTTACAAACTACCTCTGAAAAGGAACAATTCCACGTGTGAGATGTTTAATGATAACATTTAAGTTCTGTTTAATTTTTATTGCACAAACATCTATCATTAATAGGGTGCATGATCGCCCATAGTAGCCAAAGAGCTCTCAATCGAGTTATAGGACCTTGCTAATAAATCACACTTCTCTACAAGAGTAGATATTACCTCATGTAGGGGTCTGAGAAGAGGTTGATGTGCCCCATTATCTGCTCCTAGGCTTGCCTAATAGTTTCAGGTCCAAAGATGTCTGGTCATGCATCCGAAGAATGTACCCACCTATAAATTGCGCCTGCGTACAAGAGATTGCCATCCATAAAAATCAATTCATGTTTAAAGATGTCGTTTTTGTGCGTTTGAGCAGTCAAGCTGTCCCTCAAAGACGTGGAGAGCAGTGTCAGTCGTCATGATATATTTCCAAGGTGTCAGATTTTATGTACAAGGGATAAAGGAAAAGTAATGGAACCCAGGTACAATTTATTATCACTGTTGTTGATCTTATTCCATATCAGTGTTAACTAGCAAAAAATGGTTTGTGATATGTAATAGGTCTCCTATCTATTTTAAAATCGCCAGCTGTGTAGAGATTTTTCATTTGCACTCTACGTCCTTCTAAATACACTAATAAGTTTAATTTTTTATAAAATAATAGACTTTTACAAAATCTTTTATTGTATAATTACTATTCTATTTAAAGGGCATTAGGATTTCCATTAACTGCAATCTTACGTTTAATAGGAAGGCTTTCGTAAAGGAATTAAACATTATATCTTCCCTTAGTAGTTAGCACGCCGTAATCCCTTACCACGAACTACTTCCTTTTAGAGCCTGAGAATAATCTTACAGCTGCCTGTGGCTATTATCGTGAATACCATTTGTTTCTTTAGGAGTATCACCACGGGGTTTACTCTTCCTACAGCAAACCGAACTTCATGGCTGCCATTTCTGATTGATCTTTATCGTTTCAGACCTCTTCTGGAAATGGAGAAACCATGTTTCATAGATTTTCAACATCTGTTGTCAAGTGACGTACCAAACTGAACACCAACTCATCTACCCACGTATATCCACTTCGCTAGTTTACTCTTTGTCTTGAAAAGTCAAAAATAATTTAAAACTTTGAGGAAAAGTACTGTATTACTTATGAAAGTTTATTGCAGAGAGTCAAGATTCATACCACTCCTTTCTATTGCTGTAAGGAATTGAAAGGAGAAGAGTGTATGGAAACCTATCTTTAATTCGTTGTTTTCGTGCACTTAGCCAGCAGAAGTATTTATCTGCGAAGAAAATTATGAAAAAGAAACCATGTCAGTTTATTTAAATAATAAATCTGATTCCTGTTCGAGCCATTCAAGTCCACGATAATATTTTAAAGAACCTCATCATTATTCAAATTCACATTAAAATTTAAAAAGATATGGCTTTTTGTAAGATTATGATCGTCTTGATGTCACTGTTCTCCAACTTGCTTGTGATTTCTTCATAATTAACCCAAGGACTAACATTTATTTAAAAAAAAATAGTTACGTTGATGAAGCTGTAAGTGAACAAGTGTAATTTTAGAAGTAGAGAAAATAACACTTAAAAATCAAAGGTGATAATATACTTTCCATTTTACGAATCTGGATTCTCGACTAGAAATAAAATAGGAACTGTCACTTGATTACCATGATTATTGACTTATACGTGCTAAATGATCTTACTCAAAAAAACTTATTATTACGATTGCAGGTTGGTCTAAAGTGTTTTACGCTATAAAAAGATATAATTCTCTTTAACTGACACTGCCTTACCATTAATATCCGGACACGACAAAAAAAAGAGAGCTTTTATTGTGTCATTTAATATTTTGTGCTGAAACCGTTTGCTTTTATGACGGCCTTCAATCTTCACGGCATACTCTCAAAGAGCTTTTTATAAATGTCAGGCGATTTGTTCTTTGAGAGATCCCAAAGATACTCGACAGGGTTCAGATCAGTACTCTGGGCTGGTCAATCCAACTTTTCCACACCCATGTCACGACCCGAGCAGTACTGCCTGGCGCGTTGTCTTGCTGATATACCTTCCTCGAAGTATTGTCATAATGTTGGAAGTGCATAATTGTCCTGGTATTGTTGAAGGATACAATTAAGAAGGAACTGTTCCCCTGTCATTCGCCACACCTGGTAGAGTGGAACTTCGATTCGTCTGTCCATAGGACTGTTTCCACTGCTCGACAGTCCAGGATTCGCGCTCCTTACACCATGTTAATCGGCGTCTAGCATTTGTTGAGGTGATCAATTCTCTTGCATATTTATAGCATGTTCTGTGACGTGTTGCATGCATAGGACCTGTTTCCCCATCCGTGGAGGGGTGTCTGAATATTAATGGTAGGGTAGCGTATATAAGTTTCTCGAACAGCGAGCCAAAGAGTGGTCCGAAATTTATTATAAGTATTTTTTTAAAATCAAATTTTGCACCACAAAATAGTGTTGTATGATATAAAATATACGATTGTATTTACATACCCCGCTCCCTATAATAATTAATCATCAAATAAATGCTGAGTGGTAACTTTATCTAGTATATCTACCCTGTTTTTCGATATGGAGCACTCCTTCAATACTTTGCTTGTACAACGTGATATAAAGCAGACGGGCACATACGTAGGGATGCAAGAATGGGCAAGACAGAAGATCTAATGTGGCGCCAGTATTAATATCTCGGAAACTGCAACCCTACTGGGGGTTTCACTTTTATTATGTCTGCTGTGTATCGAGAGTAGTCCGACAACCAGATAACACCTAGCCAACGGGGGCCGACAAGACTTGCGCAGGATTACAGAAAGGCTAATTAGTGTATCATTCAAATAACAACCCGTCGTACCTTGTCACGGATGTGGTATTGCAGCCAATGACCGAAAGGTGCTTCGCTCCTGTTAGACAAAAGCAAGAAAGTCCGCTTACTGTGTGCTCAGAAACACTGGACAGTGAAGATGTTAAAGAATTTCGGTTGCTGCTATTGGAAACATTGATATGAGTCCGTCAATTCATTCTGCAAGGTGCCACCAATATAGGCTGGTGGCGGCGCCTTCACAAGAAGTTATTTTGTGGTTCACCTTAGCTCCCTTTGATACCAGTGAAATAGCATCCCCAGTAACGAGATCTAAATCCAATTGATCAGCAGTGGAATGAGGTAGAGATCCACTGTCATTCAATTGCGACAACTGTAGGAAGAATGAATCAACATGAATCAGGCATCCCTGTGACACTTCATTGAATCAATGATAACACAAATTCATATTGTTTTGATTGTTAGGAGGATGGGGGAAGAGTAGGTGTATCCAAGGAAGTGACCACTGTATAAAGTCATACAATAATCGTATTTATGGATCATAAGTAATACCATTCCCAATAACAAAAAGGTTTAACACTACAAGCCAACCAAGAAGAGGAAAAGTATCTAGAAATTCCTGACGTTTTCTGTACAGGTGTATATCTTTTGAATTACACACTGCCAATGTATATGTAGAAAATTGCGAAGAAAACCTAGGTTATAAAATGCAATTGAGATGAATTGGTGTATTCTATTCTGCAGAAACTTTTGCTATTGCTTTACTTGGTTCAGTTTAAGTGGATTTATTATCACAATATGCTATTGAGGTGATAATTTTGCGTATAAAGATATGCAAGTCTCGCCTCAGCTCACGCATGCTGTTTATCAATCTCTATTGTTTTGCTCTATCACCATTGGACCCTTTAAAACGGCTACTACGTCTGCATCATTTCTTAACACGCTTCGATATCATTTTCGAGACATCCAGCGTATGTAGCATATCTTTCTCTGTTTAGAATGTCGAAAACACCCTTCTCTGCATACTTGGCTTAAGGTCTTGACGCTAGCAATCTACTCGATACGTTACGCATTGAAATAGGATATGCCAGTCCTTGACATATGCAAATTGGCATGCAACGAGAAGAAAAAGTAAGCACAGATTCTGTTTTTTTTGTTACTGACGGTTCTTTGACAGGAGACTGACATCTGTGTCGAATGGCACCGATAATACTTGCTTTCGTTCAACTGTTTCCGCTATCTTATATAAAGAGCTGTCTGCGGATTGCCCCCGTTTAGATAAGAAAAAAATGTTGAACATCAGATGAAATATGTGCTTCATAAGTGGCAGGATGTGCATGTAAAGAATTTGGCGATGCAGTTCGCTTGCTAGATATCAGCAAATATCTAGAAGTAAACCTATAAGCTGAGAGTTGAGAAAAGTATGTACAAAGATAAATCCTACCAGTTATCCCCCTCCTCTTCGTCTTTAGGATATATTTGTTGATCGCTGCCACTCGGAGTAATATTGCAAAAGCCAGGATACAAAATATGTCATTTTTCAGACAGATCAAAGGATAATTCAATCTCAGTTTCATGAAATATTCCCATAAATAAAACATACTTCTACAGAAGAGGAATGGGAAAGAGAGACCTTCCTCCTGCTACATAGATTTTTCTTCCCTGGTTTCGGATTTAAACATAAAAATCGCTTTTCTTGGTTTCTGATTATTTAATCATAAGCTGTTTGCGAACAGTGCAAGCAGCTAATTGGTTATTATGTCATTTTGTGGGAGCGTGAAAAAGTAGTCACTATATTCTGTGAATTGAGACGAGAGGCATGAAATTGGTTGCTAATTATTAATCGTTTAACTGAAGTAACGCACGAGGA
This sequence comes from Mastigoproctus giganteus, assembly GCF_048544385.1. Classification (NCBI taxonomy): domain Eukaryota; kingdom Metazoa; phylum Arthropoda; class Arachnida; order Uropygi; family Thelyphonidae; genus Mastigoproctus; species Mastigoproctus giganteus. The sequence continues at coordinate 175,152,758 of NC_143575.1, read as the reverse complement.
TGCATAAGTCCCCATGATTACTAAATACGGTGCTGTTTCTTGCACATCTGTAAACTCCTCTAACCTTGTGGTGGGCCCAGAGTATAAACATAAAATGTATTTATTTAAAATTCACTTGATAACAACAATTCAGGTGGATTAATTCATGTTATATTTAGTACTCTTCAGTAATGGATTTATACCATTAAATCTCAAGAGCATATATTGTGAATTCTGTTATAATCAAGAAATATCTCTCTCATACTTTGAAGGGTTAAGTTATGAATAGTTCAATAACTTAGTATCAGCCTTATTCTTATTTTACAAATGTGTAAATTATACCCCGTATATATAGCACTGTATTTTCTGTGGTAGGATTATGTTTCTGTTTTATAGCCCAGATATGCAAATTGAAAGGCTTTGCTCTTATCTAATAGGAGGAGAGAAAGGTGGCGGTGCAAGGATTTGCTCGTGTTAAGTCCTTCATTTTTTATGTTTAATTAACCCAACAATACCTTATATTCTTGAATTGCCAGAAGGGAGCACTTTCGAATGGTGATGTCCGTTTTCATTTCGCTCTTTCAAATAAAGCATATTTTTAGTGTTGCATATAGCTCTTGAACCACCACTGTTTATATATTCTCGTACAAGGCCAAGGATAGCCCAGGGCAACAGAAAGAGCATCTGTAAATAACGCAATAATCGGCGTATGTTGCTGTTTACAACCCACCTTCAACAGAGCTAACTAAGGATGAGCATTGTGTTTCCTTCTCCCTTATAGTGACAATGGCTGAAGCTAGCAGCGCGCCCATTGAAAAAATATGTAGTGTATGTCTAAAAGCTAAGATTCTTACAATTAAATTTATTATTTGTGACCAGTTTTTTTGGAGGCTGCTGCACCTCTTTGAATATTAAAAACCTTAGCAAAGAAACAAAATTTTATTTGCCTTTCTTGTGAAAACAACAAAACAGATCGAAAAAATCAACTGTTCGCATAAACGCGGTTGAAGACATTCAAACTACAGAGCAAATTTTGTCTGAAGTAACGGAAACTCACCTCTCTTTCCGCAAGGTTGCGGACCAAAACAACTCCTCCATACTCGAAGACTCAATTCAAGATATTCTTTGTTGTGATGCGGGCGTAGAATACTGACGTTTCCCAAAAGGCAGCAAGCTGAAACATCACCTCTAGTTACAGTTGCTTAAAAAGTTTACAAAGATGCCCAGCGAGTCCACAGAACCTATCTTACAGCAGTTTAGTGCTAAGATCTCTGCAAACTTCTCTAACCAATTACTTTCCATCTATAAACTCATGGCCCCGAGTGGCTATAGCGATTTTCTCAAAGAGCGGCTGATAATTATAGTAGTATCCTTCTTTTTTCAATTTTGCTGTTCTAAAGTAAAGAATTTAGCGTACTTAACAGAAGGGAAAGACACATTTCTTCTTGTACATAGGACTATTTATTAACACACTAACCTTCCTTTATCGCTTGGTCTCTGGTGGCACCGCTCCTGCCTCCACGTGGCGGGGCTGGAAACCTGGGAGAAGAAAGCCCTCTCAGGGCAAAGATGGATAAAAGTAAACAGTCCACTTATGGATCTTTTGATCCAGACCTAGATGATCATGATGACACAACATCCCATGCTAAACGACAAATACCGTAACTCTATTTTTAATTCTACACTCTTCCACAGACCAACCATTGAGTAAGCTTTCCCCGTTTTTGATACAAAAATGTCTTGAAAATGTGGCTGGCCCTCCAAAAATGGTTAGGCGATTAAGATCCGGAGAGTTATTAATTGAAATGACCGACGTAGACACGCTGAGAGACTGTTAAAAGTATCTACCTTTGGTGGAATTCCCACGAAGGTTACCCCACATGCCACCTTAAACTCGTCTGAAGGGGTAATATCAGAGTGGGATCTTTTAAAAGTATCGGAGGATGAACTTGTCCAAGAATTACAAGATCAACATGTGGTACACACAAAAAGATGGAGACCCTGTCCCTACTCGGGCAGTGATGTCTCATTTAAAACACCGAACTTACCTACCACCATAAAAGCTGGTTACCTTAGGTGTCAGGTAAGACCTTATATTCTGAACCCAGTCCGGTGCTTTAAGTGCCAAAAAATTGGCCATTTGCAAACTGTATGCAGAGGAGTTCCTGTCTGCCCAAATTGCGGGTCCTCAGATCACAATCAGAGTGACTGTTCTGCTGCAAAGGTGACCACCCGGCATATTCCAAAATTTATGGAAAACTGAAAAAAAAAATGTGGCCTTAGTTGCTAATGTTCCTAAAACCAAATAACAACAACCACCGAGCAACCTGAAAGCTTTTCTAAGTATTGAATACTGGCTCTTGAGATGGCTGAACAGGATCTCGAATCGCCCATTTACTATCTCTAGAGCCATCCTACTTTCCAATCTCAGAGTTCCTCCCTGGAAACAGACAATTAACACAAGAAACGTTTTAGCATTAGCCCAGCTGCTAACAGGAAGATTAGACGCTCCCAGTATTGACGGCTTTGTTTCACTCTCGTCGAGAAGCCACCATTAACGCTAAAACAAACATCCTCTTCAAAGCAACTTAAAAAACCTGGACAGCCTAAGTCACTTTTTTCCAGCAAACAGAATAGAAGCGGAAAAGCCTACAGATTGCAAGTCTTTGCTGACTCCTATCGTCTCCTGGAACTGTACTGCACTGCACAGCCACTCGGCTCAAAAAGTGCATTTAACTTTGATCCCTTTTAACTATATATTCTCGGTATTATGCCAACCTATGATGTTTAAATATTCTATTATAATTTCATAATTACTCATGTATTCCGAAATTCTGTATTCAACTTTCCATGGACGTTGTAACCTTTTGCTCATGGGTCCGCTTCACACCTTAGAATGTAACTCTCACCCTTCTAGCCAGTGGCTTTCCCAGGGGTGTCTCTTCAACAGAGAAATAAATTGATAATAATAATATGTGAGGATTATTATCATGGTGCATTTTTGTGTTTAAGTCCCTGCGGCAGCAATGCGAAAAGTATTCCGATAGGACACTTTTCAAATTGATTTTAATATTAGTTTTCCCTTAACAACAGCAATCCCTTTTCAATCTGAACAGAACAAACTCAAATTAAATTATTAATACTGTTGCGATAAATATAATTAATATGTCTTTTTAAGAGAAATAACTCTGTTATTTGCAAAAACACATTTAGGTTTACAAGGATAGTGTTTCTGTTATCTTCGGGATATTGACGCATAAATGGGATTAAGGCTAAACTGCTGCATTAAAGTTGTTTTCGTACGTCCTTTAAACAAATGCAATATAGTAGTTTAACTGTCTTTTAAAAAAAAGTAACGGTCTCAAGAGAAGGCGAAAACTTAAACTGACAGCATGAGGCAGCACGAATATCCCATACAAATCCCACTTTTATGATTCTAAAGGAAGAACCACCTACACTTAACTGTCAAAGAAATTGCTTGCATAATCCTACCCCAATGTGGGTCTACAACTGACATATTATACTTTATCCAGAGTAGACTGAACGGGTTGTTATAATTTCAAGCATGAGTTTACTTTATTTTCCCGTGTAATATGAAGGAAATAAAACCCTGACACCTTTGTCTTTTTTATGAAAGACTTAGAGGTCTTACCAGACAATTTCACGTTATCGCCGTTTTTATCCTTTAATGTTTATCGTATATAATGCACAACTCACTAAAAGCCTTCTAACAGTCTTTCCAAAAGCATGCATAAATAAATATCCCTCCTTCTACTATAGTAAGTATCGTATGCACGTTCTTCTCGATTTTACCTACCGATTCACTAAGGGACACCTGTCTGCATTAATATAAAAGAATGAATCTGGTCGTGCCTGTTTTGCGTGAAGAAATATTAATTGTTTATAATAAAGAAAGAACAGTGAGAAGTTCATTGAAGCATGGGGTTCGTGGTGTGAAAAATAAGCTAAACAGCCAATAGGTAGAAAATAATTCACAAATTTTCCAGTTTAATATTTTCTTAACTCCCTTTGAGAAATTTAATTGCGTAACCATACTGTAGTTTGAAACGTACTCAGTTTTCCTGATTCCAATTCTTGTTGGGCAAATTTGGTTTAAGAGCTCTGCCGTGCGACAGCTCTGTAGTGCAGTGAAGTATCCTCTTCGGTTTTATAAAGTTATTCTACAAGTTGTGAAATTATTGGATCATTTCGTTTAAAAAGAACCTAAACGATATATACTATGTACATTGGAGGATTTTAATTCATATTAAATATAATATCAATAATATACTGGTGTGCAAAACCACACAATCAAACGAAACAGCCTGTGGCTGTTTCGTTTCATTAGAAAGTAGAAAGCTGGTGCACATGCAAAAATTTGAATCGTGATGAGAGGGCTGACATAAACAGATAAAAGCAGCAGTTATGTGCAAATTACCGAATGGTGAGCACGTTTGTTACAGACATTCGATTAGTTCCATACAGTGCAAAAAAGTCATCCAGATGTTTGTTGTCTGGATTACTTTACCCGGGGTCGAATAATTGGGAAGTGCGAGGAGTGTGGCTGCAGAGTTCGGTTCGCCCGTAGCATCGTCGCACGTGTGTGGTCGGCCTTCAGAACGACAGCTACAGCTGTTCGTCCACGAAGAAGACCGCTATATACTCCTATAGGCGAAGAGAGACCGACACCAGACAGCGGGATCCATTGCAGACCAGCTGCACAGGACGCAGGATATTGCGGTTTGCCCGACGGCTAGTATGCTGTGTTCCTTTAACACCTGCCCAACAGCGCAATGGGGTAAGGTACTCTTTACTGATGAGAGTAGATTCAGTCTCAGCAGCGATTCGGGAGGTTGGCCCACGGTATCACTCGACAAACATCACTGAAAGGGATCGATATGGCGGTGAAAGCGTTATCTTGGATGGACGTACACAACTCCAGATACTGGAAGGCATACTGTACTGAGGTACTCCTTCCCCATGTACGTCTGTTCCGAGGTGCCATTGGCACCGAATTCGTGTTTATGGATGATAATGCCACACCCCATTGCACTGCGGCTGTTGATATGCTTTTGTAAAGTGAGGACATTGTTCGTATGGATTGGCCTGCCCGTTCAACCGATCTAAATCTCATGGGACGCTCTGGGGAGATGCCTAGCGGTACGTCCACACCCACCAGAAAATGTTCACCAGCTGATAGAGGAATGGACGATGTTACAGCAAGAACTTATCAACAAGTATGGACAGGCGGTATCGACATTAGGGGTTGCCATTTTTGAATAAAGTCCCTCTGTGTCGGTGTTGTTTGCTTTGCTTTTCCCATATCCAGGCCACTCCTATGATAAGCCACAGGTGAAAACTTGACTGGTCCTTAAGGTTTGCACATATGTGTTATATCAGACCTTTAGAAATCACATGCAAATGGAGTTGTTGTTTTTGTGCTGGTTTGTATTTGCCCACGTGGTGGAAAAGTGACCTGGCTTCACAATACAATACACTACTGACTTTTCAGGTCAGAATGCTAATTTTATTTTGCCAACAGATTACACAGGTCGAGATAGACGTAAGTCTGGGAGCCACCTAGCGAGATGAATATACATACAATACAAAAACAGCCCGATTCTTCTTGCGGCTCACATCTATTTAAAAGTAGACGTCATTCTAAAATATCTGAATGATTCTTTGAGGTGGAGAGAAATAAGGATGCAGAACAAATTCACGCCGAATAGCCAGATTGCTGAAATGCTGCATAAAAAAACGAGATGGCCACTAAAGTAAAGTGCAGCCATTATCAACCCACTGCAGGATGGAAGCCTCCTCAACAATTCATGCTGAGGGAAATGGACCATAATCTGCCACGCTGGTCCAGTGCAGGTTGGCAGATCGACCGTATTCAGCAGTCAGGGGCTTGAACCCCGGTCTATTCAAAGAGCGTGTGCTACTGCACTCCCGCTCCTGCCCACTCGGCTACGGAGGCCACTATTTGGCCCTAATTGCGATGTGGAATCACGGTACAACTTTTTGTTGTAAATCATGGATATACTTGTATCCATTTATACAAGGCCTCATAAGATGAGTCTTTATTCGCGATGGACATACGCAGAAAAGCCAGTTTTAATTGATGGGGCGAGATGCAGTCTTCAATCAGAATGCGGAGGGAACGAGGAACCAGATTGCATCGTGAAATAAGAGATGGAATCACGGTAAATTGGCATAAATTTGGTTTCAGACTTTCTTTTAATGCGAGATAATGTATATACTAACGGCCCCAGGTGCCAAGCGATTTTGTGATCAAGTGTCTTTGCCAGTAAATTTGCGCTCTCTTGAATAAATAAAATCGTCTTCTTTATTTACAGCGTTACACTAACAATCAATTAAATAAGCTTCAGTAAAGAAATCACTTTACTTGAACAGGAGGAAAAGTAACCTTCTTTCTTTTCTTTTCTTTTATTTTGCATTACTACTAACCCACTACCGCTTGGTCACAAAGGTGGCACTGCTGCTGCCTCCACGTGGCGGGGCCGGTAACCTAGAGGGGAAAAGGTCTCCCTTCCAGGGCGAAATGGAGCAAGAAGTCCGTAAAACCCAGAAAAACACTGGGTGCATAGAAGAAACCTTGACAAGGCAAGAACAAGAGGAGTCTGGTTCTGTCGCAGCAAAACGTCAAAAGACTGACGTAGGCAGAATCCGAACTCCAACATTCTTGATTATTCATTCAACTGAAGAACAACCAGTTGGAAAGCTCTCTCCATTTCTAGTGCAGAAATGCCTAGAAAGCACAATAGGAACTCCAAAGACAGTCCGTCGTCTAAGATCAGGTGACCTACTAGTTGAAGTTGCCACTGCTCGACAGGCTGAGCAACTACAAAAACTGAAAACTTTTGGTGGAACTTCTATCACCGTTTCACCCCACATTTCCCTGAACACGTCAAGAGGTGTCATGAACGTGTCAGACGAAGAACTAAAACAAGAATTACACGACCAAGGAATCATTAATGTCAGACGAATTATGACAAAGAAAGATGGCATACTAGTTCCTACACGGAACATAATACTTACTTTTGACAATCCCAAGCCACCAACAGTGATAAAAGCAGGCTACCTTAACTGCCGAGTTAAACCGTACATCCCGAACCCATTACGCTGCTATAAATGCCAGAAATGTGGGCACTCACAGACAGTCTGCAGAGGAGTAGCTGCCTGTGCCACGTGTGGATCCACTGAACACATTAGTACTGACTGCACAGCCACAAGACCAATCTGTCTGAACTGTAAAGAGGCACACCCAGCATATTCCAAAGAGTGTTCCCTTTGGCAGCGTGAAAAAAAGATACAGCGGTACAAAACCGAACATAACGTAACCTACCAAGAGGCCAAAAAATCCCTACCGGTTCCAAATACTAATAAGCCCACTTATGCACAAATAACCACAAAACACATATCAATTTCTACCCAAACGGAAGTATCTATACCACCAAGTAAATCACTAGCTGAATGGGCAAGGTCACTGTTGTCCCCAGTACCAACGCCCCAAACGAAAAACAAACAAAGCAAAGCCATAAATACACCAATCTCAGTACAACCTGATGCCATTCAACAGAATACCACAGTATCTTCTACTCCTGACTCAAACCAAACAGAATACATGGACTCAGAAGACAATTTGAATCACGACGAACAGGTTCTAGAACTGTTCTCCAATGAGGAGATGGATACAGGGAAACCTTATTTCCCAAAGAAGGGAAAAGTTAAACTTGACCGAGGCAAATCTTCTGTCCCTCGAAAAGAAGTCGAGGGTTCCACTAAACCCAAATAATGCTTACTTTCTTACAGTGGAACTGCAGAGGCTATCGCAGTAACTTGTCCGACATCCAAGATCTTCTTTCACAATATGACCCTATTGCCTTTTGCTTACAGGAAACCAATCTGACACCAAATATAAATGTTTCCCTTCGGAAATACATAATACATCGTCAAGATCGTGTTGCACAAAATTCGAACAATCCTGCCCATAGAGGAGTAGCACTGATTATCAATGCCCAGATACCCTCAAAGCCACTCCCGCTAAAAACAAACCTTGAGGCAGTTGCTGCACGAGTCAATATCAACTTTGATTTAACCATAGTCTCACTATACTTGCCACCTAACCAAAATATAAGCTATGCCGATTTAGAAGAATTAGTAACACAACTTCCCAAACCCTACTGTATCTTAGGAGACCTCAACAGTCACCATCCGCTGTGGGGAAACCACAATCTGGACAAGCGTGGACAAATCATTGAAAAATTACTCGATCAACAGAATCTGATAACTCTCAATAATGGGGCTCACACCTATACACATCTTCCGACAGGATCTACATCAGCTATTGATGTCTCTCTGTGCACAGCAACCATATATCCTCTATTTGGATGGACTATTCACAGCAATCCGCTGGGCAGTGATCATTATCCTGTGATATGTCGCATTAACACAAGCATTCCCCACCTCTCTTATCGGAACCCCAAATGGAACTTTTCAAAAGCTGAATGGGATGTGTACAAGCAGCTAGCAATACTAGAAGAAAACCAGATCCAACAAACATCCATAAACCTGGCAGTAGAATACATATCTAATCAAATACTGCAGGCAGCAGACAAAGCAATTCCAAAACAATCCACAAAAATATCGGCCAAATCAAAAGTGTGGTGGAATGATGAATGTAATGCAGCTAAAAAACAGAAGAACAAAGCATGGAACATCTTCAGGAAGTTCCCCACAACAGAAAACCTCATCCGCTTTAAACAGGCAAGAGCAAGGGCAAAACGAGTCAGGCAGACTAGTAGAAGGGAAGCATGGAGACGCTTCGCATCCACAATCACAAGCACGACAAAAACTCAAACAATATGGGCAAAAATACAGCGGATGTACGCAAAACACCCACGTGTCAACTGTCCCATGCTCACTGTCAATGGCCATGATATCACAAAACCTGAGGATATCGCAAACACCCTGGGTAAAACTTTCATGAATATATCAGCCGCAACATCATACTCGCAATATTTTCAGGCACACAAAGCACAAGCTGAAAAAAAAACGTATCAATTTTGAATCAGCATCAATTTCTGCGTACAATCTCCCCTTCACAATGTTAGAGTTGCATCATGCTCTATCGTCTACTAAACTCAGTGCAGCAGGGCCAGATGGAATCCACTACATCATGATAGCAAAACTCACCGAACCGGCTCTCAAGACTCTGTTACTCCTCTATAACAGAATATTCAAAGAAAACACGTTCCCCGACAAACGGCACCACGCGTACATTCTGGCTTTTCCAAAACCAGGCAAAGACCCTACAAATCCGCAACATTATCGACCTATTGCACTCACTAGCTGTATGAGCAAGGTCATGGAAAAAATGGTTAACGCCCGCCTAACCTGGTTTATAGCTGAAAATGATCTCCTAAATCCTGTGCAATGCGGTTTCCGGGAAGGTAGATCCACTCTTGACCTTTTGATCAAGACAGAAATAAACATCCGGGATGCCTTCGTCCGAAAAGAACATCTTGCAATGGTCTTCTTTGACATCGAAAAAGCCTTTGACACTTCTTGGAGATATGGTATTATGCGAACCCTATACGATCTGGGATTTCGCGGACACCTACCACAGTTTATCAGAAACTTCCTGCATTGCTGCTCATTTCAAGTTAGAGTTCACAACCAGTTATCTTCAAAATTCATCCAGGAAGAAGGAGTACCACAAGGGTCAGTGCTAAGTGCTACTCTCTTTAGTATAATAATGAATTTGTAAGGACCCGTCCTTACATTAATTAATAAAAATTGTTAAATATTATGAGAATTTAACTGTAATATGAATAGTGGTTTTCTGGTAAAAACAACATCAGTTAAGTAGCACTGGAATTCAAAAATACCTTCCAGTCACTCCCTGTTTAGTTGTAGTTTGTTTGTATGGAAATTCTTTGACGAGTCAGTAAAAGTAAATAACCGTGACAAATCCCCATTAAGACAGAGGCAGATGCACCATAGTAAGGGCCAAGAGCACTTAAGTTGGCTCTCTTAGAAATTTCACGGTGGAACGCTAGTAGAGGTGGGCGACGTCACCAGGTGTGCGCGCGTGAGGTCACGGGAAGAGCTGTGACGTTTCTCAGTTAACCTGAACTTCCGCCTCTCGTTCTAGATGGTTCTCGTATATTCTAGGCCACGGAAGTTGGGAAGAAGACCCGCCCACGGAAGATGAGAGGAGACAAATGAGAGCACAGGTAAAGGGATGCGCAGATCTCCTATTGGCCAGGAAGAAAGTGGAGGGAATTTTGAGAGGGAGATTAGGAAGAAGTTTTCGTGGCATTCAGTGAGAAGCTTTCGTGGCATTCGGAAGAAGTTTTCGGAGGAGTCGGAAGAAGTTCTCGAAGCGGTCTGGAGAATGATTTGAATGAGTTGGAGAACGATACAAAGCAGAGCAGTAGTCTAATTTGGGTGATAGCTGCAGCCCTGAGGTAGATGGAAGCAATGATAGAAATTCTGCGTATCCCGACAGCCCGTAGGAATGTTCACCTGTAAGCATGGAAGCCGTAGCAAGGAAGAATCACATCCTGAAAATTATGTAGGCAAAGCCAGTCGAATGAGTGGTCGAACCATTGACCTACTCGAAAACCCCTCTATCCACGGAAGAAGAAATGCTGACCGGTAAAGAGTATGCGACCCTGATTGATTCCAGCCACGCAGTATCCGTTAGGGAGACACCATAAATCACCGAGATCCCCAAAAGAGCGCCCCCGCATTCCAGTACCTGAATGACCGATATGAAAGGAAGCCGAGCAGAGAGGAAAGTTCCAGGCCAAACATGTAAGTGCTATAGAGTCTACCGAAATAGGTGTACTTAATTTATTAAGGAGAGGACTTTAGGAGAAATATGTATATATAATTAAAGAGGGGGATTTAAGCAATGAATATATGTATAAAAGTGTAATGTATTTAAGACGGACGTAGCCTATAATTTGAAGTGAAGCTCCTCATAATAATGCTTGATGGAAGGAGAGGGTATAATAGATAACTGAGAATTGTTTAAGGTTGGGAAAGTTTCTTTATATTATATATGAAGTTAAAGGTTGAAATTTTGATTTATAATGAGTTGATTTGTGGAGAGTATTTCTGATTTGAGTAGGGGCTACTTAAAAGTGATATATATAAAGGTATAGAGGATTAACGGTCCTGAAGGGTAATGTTAAATTGAATTGATTAATATTTCCTGTTAACCTGATTGCAGTAAAGGTGTCTAATTGAATAAATGAAATTTTCTTACAAATTGAGACACGAACTCTGAAGGTTTTTGTGAGCCAGTTCATTGGCTGGTAGTTGTTGGTGTATTATATAGACTGTTCAGAAGAAGAGTTGGAAGAATCTATGTAAAGTGTATGCCACGACCTATCGAAGTCCCTGTGAAGAACATGAAGAGACACCATAGCATAATAAATAATAATGTGTATTAGAATAGGATATCTGATGATGAAACATTTGAGTTTGAACAAGATATTTACACATATAAAGGTTAATGAAATAACAAGTCACTATTATTAGTTTCTGTATGATATGTTAATAAACATTGTTTTATTTTACATTCATGTGTTGGAGTCTGTCATTCCGAAACTCAGCCAATCCTGTGGAGAAATACTTAAAATAATTAAGGTCCCCTACGAGTCAGGTAATCTTCTGAGAACAAACAAGTCAGATGCTAAGTGGGAGGATTGGACTACGGGGATATACATATATAAAGAGGGGATATAAGTAATAAAAAAAATTAAAATATTAATACAAAAGGAAAAGATACAAAAAAATAACCCCATAAGTAATAAACGTTACCCCGCCCCCCACAAATTCAATAACACACGACCTACCACAAACGATATCCACTACCCTGTACGCTGATGACTTCAGTATCGCCTGCCATTCGCCCAACATGCGAATGATAGAAAGGCAGTTGCAATGTGCTATCAACAAAATAGCTAAATGGTCCCAAAACAATGGTTTTCGTCTCTCACACCAAAAAACAGTTGGGATACATTTCTGTAGAAAGCGTAACCTACACCAACATCCGGAACTTAGACTAGAAAATCAGGTCATACCAGTGGTCCCTAGTGTTCGCTTTCTGGGTGTGATATTCGACCAAAAACTCACTTTCCTTGATCATATAAAAACGCTCCGGACTAACTGTCTTAAAAAGCTTAACATTCTAAGAGTTCTATCGGGCACAACGTGGGGAGCTGACCGTTACACGCTGCTAAATCTCTACCGTGTACTAATACGGTCACGTCTGGATTATGGTTCTGTCGTATATAGCTCTGCTAGACCAAGCGCTTTACGTTGGCTTGATCCTGTACACCACAGCGCCCTTCGTCTTGCACTGGGGGCGTACCGTACATCACCGGTTCAGAGCCTATATACCGAAGCGCATGAAACACCCTTACAGCTACGGAGACAAATGCTTTTATTAAATTATGCCGCAAAACTCAAAGGGCATCCAAACCACCCTACTTGGAATGGTGTTTTCTATCCTAAATGGGAAAACCTTTATAGAGCTTACCCATCAATAAACCCACCAACTGGGATACGTCTTCGCTCACTACAAGTTGACTGGCAAATTGACCTGAGTAAGATACAGCCTACTGCCTCTCATGCAGTCCCACCATGGATGTATCATATACCGCCGTGTGACTTTTCATTCACAGCCTGGGGAAAACACACCATGTCCCAACAGAACTTGCTACAAATACATGCCGCACTGAGAACCCAGCACGGCCAGTACACACCGATCTACACAGATGGATCTAAAACTGAAAAGCATGTCGGTGCAGCAACAGTATTTCCTAACATCACTTTGTCCAAAAAACTCCCCACCGAATGTAGCAGCTATACTGCAGAACTCTGTGCTATCCACATAGCATTAAACTACACACTCTCAAGAACAAGACTCCACAGCGTTATTTATACCGACTCCATTAGTGCTACCCAAGCTATACAACACAATACAAAAAATGATAACCCCTTACTTAGACAGATCTGGAATACTCTGACCAAGCTAAACCAGAAGAAACAACAGGTTCTGTTATGTTGGATCCCTGGTCACGCTGGCATTTCTGGAAACGAACAGGCCGACCTAGCTGCCAAAACTGCTACCGATCCTATAGACCAATCCTTCACTACACCTATATCTGACTATAAATACATTATAAATAAGCGATGCCTTGAACTATGGCAACATATCTGGCAGAATCAAGCCAACAATAAGCTACTTGGCATAAAAAAATATCTAAAACCATGGAGATCTAGTATCCGTGAGAACCGACATGAAGAAGTCGTATTAGCCCGATTAAGGATAGGCCACACACACCTGACACATCTTTATTTGCTGGCAGCCACTGACCCACCACTGTGTACAAACTGCAACACTCAGCTCACTGTCCACCATCTACAGTATTCAGCGACAAGCTATGTTTATTTCATTTCTCACGACGAACACCTCTCTCAGCATTTCTGATCTAGGAGACACACCACAGGTGTCCAAAATTTTTGATTTCCTCAAACATATAAAACTATACAACACAATATAAATATAAATTTGAACAGCATCTATACGGACGCAATTCAAGATTTAACATCACCATAGTTAGGCGCATTATGGCCTTTGCTGTCCTTGCGCCGTAAAGCCCCCAAAACAACAACAACAACAACAAGTATATACTAACTTGCCAATATCGTCAGAATGACTAGCCAGATTATCCAGAAATGCTCTTGACTGGAGTTTCTGCCATTCAGAAGCCCCTCGCTGAGCTTGCGTAATAATGTGTATTAATATTAACAGTCTCAATCTCAGCACGATGCTGTCAAAACTGTATGTAATTCCTGGATTATTGACCACCCATTTCCATAACTCTATTTTGTACCAAAATTTTCCATTCTTTGCGCATTATTGTTTCACTATATTTTTTTCATAAGCTGATGAAAGGCTTTTGAGAACTATCGTTTCTGTAATGGAGAAAACTGTTCATGAATGAATTCTGATATCTGGGGTCATGGACGTTAAGAATTTTCTGGATCGCAGGGAAAGCATTTTAAATTTAACTGGAAATGAATCTCTTACTGTATTTCATAATGTCAAGTTAGTGCAATGGCATCATCAACTCATTGTGAATTCTTTCACAACTAGTTGCCTATCTCATTATACCACGAATAAGTAACACTTCTCGGATAGAGAAGACTACTGTTACTTATTCTCGGTAGGTACCACTACCCAGACGACCGTTTCAAAGGTACGGCTGCTCATCAGTGAGTGGATAGGTATCCTATTGATATAACAGCGACGATCTAGTTGTGAATTAATTTCAGAATATGAGAGATGCCAAGTGCGATGTAGTTTAGTTTACTCTGTATAGAAATGATGCTATTGCATTAACCTATATGACAATAGGCTCTAGTCGCAGGCTTTTAGTCTTCTTCTATATGTATTTCATAATTTAACAAAATAGAGTATTATTAAATTCTATTTATTTTGGGGACTGGAAGGTTGAAGAACTGCAGTGGAATTTTATACAAGTAATGGATAATAATCTTCCTATTTTTGATGTATAAACATTTCGGGCGGTAGTAAAATCAATTTGTCACGATTTTGCGACGCGGAAATGACGTCATTTCTAGAGATCTATCTTTTGTCTGTTAAATGAAACATAAAAGTATAAAAAGTTAAATCCCATAAGAGGACATTCTAAATAAATTCTTCCTAGGAAATAAAAAAAAACTTATTATTAATTAAAATAATGAATAAGCTTAACTTTTTGACAAATGTGAAATTCCAGCTACCATGTATTTTATTCCATATGATCATTTTTAAGTTCCTAAAGTACCTTTCCCCTGTATTTATAAAGAGCAACTAATATTGGCATGACAGGGATGATTATAGAAAATAAATCTTTTTTTGTAAAGGAAAGTAGTGGACAAATTATCAGCAATAATAATTCACATAACTACTTGACTCTAGATACCAAGCGATCCGTGTGTTCTTAAAGAGCGTTTTCTTTTAAGTGGCTTTGATGCTCTCTTCTTAGCACTAATAAGGGCCCCCAGAAACAGTAAAGCGCCTTTTTCTTTAATTTTAATTAGTTCAACTAATCTTTTCGCTTTGTTCTTTCTGGCGTAGGCTTAAGGAGTAACATGTTTCCAGTGTCTGATTTTGACAACACCTCGCCTAAAAGATTAAGAAAACGTGCAGCATTGACCATCATTCCTGGTTTTTACTCGCTATCGGGTCAGCCATTAAGCAAGGTGTCATCTCAGAAAGTGTTCAAGGACTGTGAGGGCAGAATGCTGGTTCCTAACCATACCAATATGAGTATATTCCTAATCTTTGAAAATGCAATAAATACCAGAAATGTATGAGCATGTTAGGAAGTGGGTAGCACACTTGGTATAAAAGACGTGAGTTCAAATTCCGTCAATGATGCGAGGAACTTCTATGGTTCTTTTTGACAACATGGGTGTGAGGGTAGCGTGGAGTTTTCGATCACAGAAAATAAAATTTACACACATGTTATATACGAGGCAATTTTGCCTAAAAACCTATATCAACTAACAAACCACAAATAAGTGCGCAAACATTGAATATACACACGTGTTTATTGTTGTACTGGATAATCCACTTATAATGATCATTTCCCAAAAATTTGCAAGCTACAAAGAACCAGCCCTATGCAAACATGAACTTTCAGAAAATTTATAGTTTCAAAGTTAGATTAGGCAAAATATAAACTATTCATCCAGGAAAAATCAGTCGACAATGTTGCTAACCATGTTATTTGCTGAAACTAGCAGCAAACACCATTATCTCGTGGTCATCCAACCAGATACGTCGGCATAATAGCCCCAAAAAACAGAATTAATTTTGAAGATTCCCCACCCAAGAAGCTTAAAATAAAGTCGTATCACATCGGAGAGAAAAGTAAACGAGATTTCTTGCCTTACAATTGCTAACAATTCTAATATGAAATTAGATTAAGCTGATAATTGCCAAATTTTCTCACAAGCTGTTCACAACCATATAATCAACTCTTTACACTAACTGAATCGAAGGAATCAGTTATGCAAATTCGTACCGTATAGTACATCATTTAGATGACAAGGCATTGACATCTTATACTGAAATTCTGACTTTCTTTGGTCGAACATTCTTGGGAGGATTTTATCCTAGCTCCTGGCAATATTCAATTTTTCTAGCGTTTCCATAACTTGGAAAAGATCATTCAAATACACACAACCGCCGACCAATCATCCTTACTAATTAAATTGATAAAACCCTGAAAAATAGGATACACTTGCGAATACTCAGAACTTAATGATTATGGTTTTCTCAAAAATACGTCCTCTCTAGCCTTCGTGGTCAAAGCGAAATGAGCATTTAATAATGGTATGCATTCCTACAGAAAAAGCCTTCTAAATGATCTGCAAACTCTAGGATTACGAAGCAACCTATTGCTCTTTATTCAACTTCCACGGAACGTATCAGACCATTGTGAGAACACGCTGTCTTAGTATTTCATTCAAGAAGGAGTGCCACCATTTTTGTAATTGAAATAAACAAAATAACAATTCAAATGCTAAATGTTATTTATACATATCTATATGAATACGACGATCTTAATGTCTCGTACCATTCTTAGAATATGTGCTCTGTTTTGTTATCCTTTTTGGGTGCATCAACAACTTAACCCGTGTCGCGCCGTAAATTGGTGTGTTTTCTGTGGTCTGGGTGAAAAAGAAAGACTCATAAAAAGTCCTCTCGTCGACGAGATTCGATCCACCAAAAGTCTTTTACACCCCCACCTGGGGAGAACGGCAGCTATAAATTGCATGGATAAATCATAATGGGTACTGACTATCAGAACCAACATTATTTCTGAACTGCACAGCCAAAATTCAGAGTTTTCCCATTATTAGATCCAACGTAGGTAATTCATTGCAGAAATAAGCCAAAAGAAACCATGGCCTCGGAATAAAATAATCCTCCATGGACCACCTACTCCCATTATGTGATAATAAGGCAATTCATACAATCTGAACGAGAATTATGCAAATGCCTACCAATATACTGCTGGTTCAAAACTTGACATCTGTAGGCGCAGCATTATATCTCTCTCTACTACTTCCAACCGTGTATCTCTTTCGTTTGAATATACAATTATTTTAGGGCTGAGCTCTTCATCATTAAATTAACAAGATTTGATATATACTGCAATATGGTCTTATTCGCAGATGCGCTTTAAACCCCACAACAATAATACTTCAATTACTTCCTTAAGAAGTGGATCTAATTTTAATCCTCTCTTGAGATAAATATTTTCCCTGGATACCAGGGAATAAACATGTAGTTCAAGAAGCCAAAAATATGGGAGTTCGGTTTCCGAATAAATAGGCAAGAAGTAGTAGTAGTCATCCTTTCCAGGATGCGCATTGGTCACACACATCTAATATATTTGTTCTTACTCTAGGGGATAATCCTTCACAATGTACTAATCTCTGCCACCTCACATTAAATATACGTCGATGTACTGCACTCATTACAAATAGAATAGGGTAGGTTAGCTATCCGACGCTTCTCTTTCAAAAATACAAGAACCAACGACAATCTGTCTGAATTATTTATCTATCTGAAGCGAATTCCTTGAAGTAGATAAATAATTCATTAACAAATCAAGAAGGATTTTAAAATGCAAAGATTTTCGAACCCCTTCCCTTCCTACTAGCTGGTCATCTGACGATTCTGTAGTTTTTTTTTTTAGCAGAAAGATGTACGAAAACATAGTTTAAGTTACCGCTTTAAGAAAAAAAAACAAATAGATATAATAATGATTATTAAATCTGTCTTTCTAGTTCATGTTTTAAAAATATCTACTGTAAATCATGAAAGGTATTCGTAGCAGCTGAAGAATTTTAAAGATCTTCCATCATAGTTGTAGTTTTTCTGCATATTTAAATAATCGTACCCCAAATATTAAATCAGGTAATGATAATTGGCCTTCATTATTATTTTTACGAGAGTACTGAAAATTTTATAGACAAATAACTTGCGGTAGATGTTCCATTTCGACATTAAAAGTTTTCTCAACAAAGCATCATTTTCTAAAGCCTCCTTTAGGCAGCTAGTAAATAATGTCGAGAGATAATTCCCTTCAACTTTGCCTTTCCCCAGAAACGTAGTATTTCGTTGTTGTTCCTTACAGTCCTTAATAATTGAATGGTAAGATCCTTCGATTCTTTTAAAGCGCCTCACGGCTGTGAGAAATTCAATTCCCTTAAGCTTATTTAACTGTTTCAACGGTTCCGAGAAATTCTTAGCTACGCCATGATCCTTGCAAGTAGATGCACCTTTGCTTGTTAAGGAGCAGCATACAAACTGTCGATGCTGGAAGGCTCCATCAAGTTTTTTATTAAAAAGAAAAGACTGGGAAGACACGACGCCATAGAAAGATTTAAATTACTCGCAGAATGGGACCTCGAGTCATTACAAATGGTGCATGAAAAGTTTTCGGGAGCAGTGAGGTGTTTCAAGTAAGAAAGAAGTTGGATAATGAGAGAAACGCGAGATGGCGGGCAGTATATTACACCAACTGAAGCTGTGTTTACGTGTGAGTGGCTCCTTCATCGTCCCTGTTACACTTGTTTATCACCCTAATTTATCACGATGACATGGCTTGTTGCTATGGTAATGGTTACCGTGCTACAAGTTCAACCACAGTGATTTACAGCACCTCGTTGTGTTTCATACGGTAAATGCAGTGAGATGGAGAATGCCATTTCTCAGGTGTGTCAATATTCGTGAGATTTCAATGTCTTTACTTATACGGGTATTATTCTTAGTGATTTGTAAGGAGGATCTGATGATGGAGATCAAGTTTAGAAGAAAAGATAGCATGGTTTAAGTATATCGCAATGAAATCTGCTGAAAATACAGATTTATTTTATAGACTGCGATAAAATTCGGATTTGGTATTACTTAAGTTACAAATTGTTTGGTTTTTTTTTTAATCTAAAAATATCTTGAAGCAAAGGCTAATTAAAATAGCCAAAGTGTAAATATAATTTCAATTTTGTAGCTGGTTCTGATTTCTGCTTCATGCATGCCAGTCGATATTAGGATCCTTCTCATCAGTAATGTTCCAGAGTTGGACACGACAAGAATCTGTAACGAACAGGAGACATCAGCGTAAGCAGCAAAATGTGGGAAGCATTTGGGTTTGCGATGCGACTGAAGTGATCCTCCACACAATGTGTGGAGGATCCTCCACTCTTTCCTTGCAATTTTACATCACTCGCCCCATCAGCAGACGCCGCAGGTACTACACGTAATAGAGCCAACAACCGGCGGACGTCATTTACTAGTGGTCGTAAAAGGCGGGAGTATCCTCCACTACTCCTTGTGGCATTTGCTCTTCTCGTGACTTGGAAGGCAACCAACGGCTTCCTTTATTTTCCCTACAAGAGATCTCGTTCCTTTATACAACAGCAGTCTTTAGTATGATGGCTTAGGTCTATGTAGGGTGATTTTGTGGAGTAGCAAAGATGGTCAAAGTTTTTTTTTTCTTTCCTTCCCACGAAAAAACAAAATGATAAAATTTTGTGACAATAAAAGAATGAAGCATGCTTCAGAAATCCCAGGTTATGTTTCTAAAGAGTCAAGTAGAACCCGATAAAAGTCTGTGCATTCTTCAGCAAGTGATATAAATTCAGCTCTTTCTGAAGAAGTATCATCTAATGGCTTCAAATTCTAAGGCTGTTCAGTCCAGTACATTTTCTTTCATCTCGAATTCCTCATTATAGGTGTTCTTTTGATTTCATCAAGCACATTCGGGCTGTCGATGTTTGTCGGTGGAATAAGACACTGTTGTCTTGTATCTTTACCAGCAAGTGTTTAATGAATAATGTTGTCTATCTTATAGCTGTTCAGCAACACATTGATCAAAGACTGAAGAATTGATATAAACACATAGGTTTATATCAATTCTCCACAAACCATCAGAATAAATACCCATCTGCACAGATAGTTCTTGTGTTCTGAGTCCGATATTAATTTCAGAAATGTGCTCAACAACTAGTTGTATTTTGTTAGCGACAAGGTAACTTATGCCATGTTTGCAAATCGTGTGTTCTCTCCAGATATTTTAATAATCCTTTCAATAAAGTATTCAATATATAAAAATTGGTTAATAGTTTTGAGAGGAGGAATGATCACAATGCTGGATCAGAGTGGGCACGTTAGACAGTTAAGCATACTACGTGATGCCTCTACGATTCTGAGTGGCCGTCTTGGAGTATAAACATAGAACTTATTTTTTAAAATCAATTTAGTGTTTAGGC
The DNA here is from genome assembly GCF_048544385.1 of Mastigoproctus giganteus. NCBI lineage: Eukaryota > Metazoa > Arthropoda > Arachnida > Uropygi > Thelyphonidae > Mastigoproctus > Mastigoproctus giganteus. The sequence continues at coordinate 175,132,382 of NC_143575.1, read as the reverse complement.
ATGTTATTTTCAAAATTGGTCTTCATTTGTTTTATATGTTTATTACAAATCCCCGGATACAGCCATAAAGGCTAGGAGGGTGGATAATCACAAGTTTTTCTTTGAATACTTGTTACAAAAGACAAACTCAGTCAGTTTCTTTCCTTCTACGTTAAGATTGGGTTGGCTTTTAGTGCTAATGGATTAATTTATTACTTCTCAGGGTTAAAACTTTAATTATCATTTTAGATCTTTGAAGGTTCTCCAAAATTGCCTTGCAGATAAGACTTGATGAGCATCAGCTCCTTGTTATAACTTCGTAACCCCCTTCACTGATGTTCATTCTACATATCTAGAATCTTGCAGATTTCATTATTAAAATATAATTTTGTATGTCCTCATTAAACTTTCTTAAACTGGTGAACTAAATCAACTGTATTTGCAGGGGACATGCATTTACTTTATTGTTTTCTGTTCTTTTCCTTTTAACATTTAAGATTTCACAGCGCAGCTTATTACCATAAACGGTCAACATGATAGTTACTTCTTGCAGAATCAACTAAATAAAAAAAGGATCAATGACTCTGAAGAGTTATTGCTGATGCAACAAAACAGCAGTCTAGTACCTGCAGACGCAAACAACTGCGCTGTTAATCTTAACTGTAAAAGTCGGAGAGATGGCAGCTTAATTTTATAAATGGCTTATAATTCATTCTAACCTTCTCTAAGTATCCCGTAACGGTGGCCCATGCCAGTGACTATTTAAGGATGAGCAGTTTAAGAGCATTCTTTGCTGTTATTCGTTTAACTATGTTATTTTATATAATATTACCACTGCGAAAGGTTAAAAGATAACAAACGAAAAGTATGCCTTTTATTAAATTGATTTTTATGAATAAACACGGAGAAGTACATTCCTTATAATTATAGCTGCATTTAAATGGATTGTGTTTAAACAATTAACGATTTGTGTCCCTAAAATTCGAAATGGCGCTTTTTCTGCTCAAAATTCTCCTCTGATGAAGTATCCTATATTCTGGTTCTATAATTCTCTTAAAAGTTGTGCCTCTGAAAACGTTCACAGATGAAATAATAACTCAAATAGTGAGCAATAAATCACCAGGTTGTGGATACCGAACGCCTACATTTCAGCTATCTTCTTCTGTAGACGTTATAAATGCTATTAATACATTTTGTTCTCTTGCATGAAAGCATTACCTTAAAATGTTCTTTTATATTTTATGATAGGCTACATATTAGGACCGAGCGTATTAACTTCTGTATATTTTGTAGTTAACTCATTAATCAAATTATCAATGCAGATATTATCAACCATTTCAATTTTCACAAGAACTTACTTTTGTTTCCTGGTTCAATGTTTAATCCCACTCTTACTGGCTGGCTTTTTAGGTATGTTGTTCGACGTTAATCTGGTCATGTACTATCAAGACAGTCAACATCTAAAACGCAGCTTGGTGGTTTTCTTTTGATAAGTAGCTGGATTACTTGGAATTGAACCAATACAGTTAAAACCGCCAGTGTATACGAGGGGTATCAAAAGGTTCGTACCATTACCTAGAAAGGTGAAACTTAACAGGAACTTTAATCATTTCTATGTACTCCCCATCTATGGATCAGTTGTTTAATGGCTTTGTCATAGAAGTCTGCACTTTTTGCCAGAAACTACGATGACTCAGCTTCATTGATGATGTCCTGAGATTAATCAAAGCGGCGTCGACGCAATGGTTTCTTCATTTCTCGAAACAAGAAGGCGTCAGCAATCCTCTACCTCTGGTAGAAAACTTATATTAAAAACGGCATCTTTCTACTGATATTTTATATAGGCCAGGGTACGAACCTTTTGATACCCCCTCGTATACTGTTGGGTTTTCTTTTAGCAGGATGAAACACTTTAATTCCTTTGCCTGAGGACCCCACACAGTGTAAGAGCTATCCACTGTTGTGCAGGCCTTCTGATTGAGCAGAATAAATTGGTTGCATTGTAAAATTATTTGTAGTAATTTAGCCAGCACTACATGCTGCAAGGAACGTAACAAAACATTTAAAATTGTTTCTAATAAGTATTCCAATACCATTTACAGCTATACAGGAACACCTAGAACATTATTACTGTATCTACAGTAGATGCACGAAAAAAAGTTTATATTTACTGGACGCCGAAACCGAGTTGCACGACGAGGTTGCCATTTACGGCAAAATGGTCACCTGTCAAATCCACATGTTCACTGAGCGGAACACATGGCAAAAAGTTAAACGACAGTCGTTGACTTTCAATAGCCAGACGACTATCTGAGAAAAACAGCAAGAGTCTGCGCCTACAGAGATGTCGAAGTACACAAATACCATTGATGGTTCTGCTCCGAAATATGTAAATACGCAAAAAACATGTTTATTCAAAGAGAATTAATATTATTTCTATGCAATCGGGTGTCACATCTCATCTCATCCAGTTTTGCGAATAATATTCTAGTATTAAAATGACCAATTTTGAAACATTTTTCCAATCGGATTTCTAAGTACTGAATCCCTTTCAGATTTAGTGATCCTGAGTAAAACTATCAAACAAGAAATGTTTCTTGATACCGTAATTGGATAGAAATCACTAGAGACAATCAGGAGAATGTATTGCAACTTAATTGAGGAATTAATTACTTGCGAGGATTACCTTTCTCTCTTGTAATCGCATCAGAACAGTTGGTAAGGAAAAGAAGCCACTGCGCATTCTCTTAATAGTACTGAAGACTACGAATTGGCAAAGCCTCTACAGAAATCTCTCGGTATCAACCTGCCAGTAGTGATCTAGAACTGTCTGAAGAAAACCTCATTAATCTGTATCATGATACTAAGCCCATCTTTCATCAAACAGCATGAGATTTGTGAAACCTTCCATCATCATTTGTACGATGAAATAATACAAATCTCATCTTTTATCACGCAACATCCTAATGGATTTAAGATATTTTTCAGTGCAGTGCAGCATCCTCATTAACAAAACAATCTCCAGCTTATATAATAATTCTAAAAGATGACTTACTGAAACAGATGCATGCTCAATTGTTGGTTTAAAGTTTAATTTCTTGTGGAAAATAAATTATGGACCAATAACTACGAAAGTGACAGCTGTATTTAAGCAATATCTATCATCATCATTTCTTAGAATGTTTTACTAATTAAATTACCTACTTAAAATATAAATTTGAACATTGAAGACACATGTTTTATCTCCTAATTCTTAACTGATTTTCCATTCCTGCTTTAAGATGCTGTACGTTATATATTTATTCGTTATCATAGCTCTAAATTAGTTTGTTATGCTATATTTAGAGGTAGGTAGATAAATCTGCGCGATAATGTCTCTCCGATATTACCGTAAGACGTGGTATAAATAAGCCAAATTATAAAACTTCTAAGACTTCGTTATCGTGGGCAAACATAACGTTACGGATTAATTACCATGTAATTAATTATCTTTAACGAAAGACTAATGGTAGGTCTCCACTGCTGCTTCCGCATATAAATTCTTTCTCCGAAGAACGAAGAAATTTTTCGATTAATGTTGTGACTTATTAACACCGTATCTGTTATTACTGGGCCCGCACCAATAAGGAAACGCGTGTTCTACATAAGCTCTCAATTAGACTGTTTATCCTTCTAGAGAAAGCATGCCCCACTAGAATTACCTTAAGTACTACAAAGAATATTTCCATATGGGGATGTAAGAGAATGATCCACAGTTTCATGTTAGCTCGATGTATGAAATTGGGCATCGTTTGTTGCTCTGCTAATTTATTTGACACCATCTACTATTAAACTTTGATTTTGAATAAATATTATTCGGAGTTTTCATGCATTTTACCCTAGGGCGATTCAAGAGTAGGTGTGGGGGGGGGCACTGGTTTAATTTATTATTTTAAATTATCCAAGAGCCGACTCTCCCATTGGTAGTTTCTTTCGGAGATCTCTCCATTGCCATTCAGAGAAGTCCGGAAGGTACACAACTACTTGATCTCAAAGAAACCAATTAGCTGAATACTTGTTGGGCCGTCTTTGGTCGCAGTGATTAAGCTTTACACATAAATTGCACATCGAGGGTATCAAAAGAAGAACGGATGTGCAGCTGATACTACGTGCCGGGGACGATTCAAGCATATTGGTTTTTGCTTTAGTATACTCTACCGACTACTGTTTTTTTTTTAATCTCAGCATGAGCTTTCGTTCAGGCTAACTAATTATTGGAACCCGTAAATCGATTCCGGCCCATATGCGATGGCTTGTAGAAGAATATCTGGTGGGGAGGGGGATAGGTTGCTGGACTTAAACGATTTGGTGTTTGAAAAACTTTGGTACAAACAGAAACGAATGCGATGGCATTGTCATGGTAAAATAACCCTTCTTTGGAGTTCCGGTCGTTTTCTTTGAATCGAATCTGAGGATGTCTCAGAATTCCCATGAGAACTCTTGTTTGCGTGGTTATCAACATCCTTACATTTTAAAAAATGCTAAAAACATTCTGCTGTGCATTTGCCTTACTAACAGAGGGGAAAGAAGGTATCTTCAACTGGGATGACTGCTTTTTGGAACCAGAAGGTTACGGGATCACACCCGTAAACCAATTATGATATATTTCAAATACATCGTACCTTTAGTCACATGTTCAAGCAAATCGCAAGCCACTTGCAGTTTTCACTATGTTAATAGCAGCTGTACGAACTTTGCGGAAATGTTCAAAGTTTTCGTAAAAATTCAATTATATAATCTTAGAGAAGTGTTTTCCAATGGTTAATGTTCACCTCTAAAACACGATTTCATAATTTATTGAAAGATGAGGGTCGTCCAGATCACTTTAGGCAGTGTCCCTCCCTCCATATTCAAAGCAAAGTTTCATATTTTTCTGTGCACTCTTGTCATTGTGAAAACACGACTTGCTTTATGAAATGGCAGACTTTAATAATGTTATAATGGGCTGAATTAAACTTAGAGAGGAGGTCTCATATTGTGTAGGTTCTTCACCGTACGTGCGTTGAAGTAAACCTAGTTTGCTTCATGACTCTCAAAGCTTTCCTTGAGATTTTTTAACCTGCAGTACTATATCACATATCTTCACAATACATACTTAACCATGGTATTGATAATGATTTGACTTTAAATAAATAGCAATATTCTTTTCCATTGGCGTAGTGCAATACCGAGAAAACTCGTCATGATGGGTCTCACAATGCAAGATCGATATACTGAGTAGTAAACTTAGTTTATTAAGAGAACGAAGGGCAAAATAGGCTTTTTCCACTTTTACAGCCCAATTATTAATGGAAATCAAATTATTTTAAACTATTAATAAAACTTAAAGTTTGGGTGCTGTATACATGAGAATAGTTAAATTGAGGGATTAGGCTTACACAGGAATGACAGAAGTCCCTATCAGGTGGATTTCAATCCCTTAAATTACTTTCCAAGTGATAGTACGAAGCGGACAACAGAACAGCGTGAATAAGGTTTCCACGCAATCTTATGAACATCTTGTGACCTATCTAATCATCAGATGACACCATTTCGCGTTCATTCTGGACAGTGATTTTATAAAATTGCTTTTCAGAAGGACTTGAACTCATCGTTCTATCAGAAGGGCAAGAACTCTTTAAACTTACGCATATATTCAATTTACATAAGCTTAGGTCTCTTACTAGCACGCAGCAAAGGAGATTCTGTTCAATAAGTCTTGTGTATTTACTGGAAATTGCGAAACTGCAATGCAAACAGACGTTTGTAGTTCAAAGCGTTAACCCGTTATCTCGGAAACAGCGTGGTTTCTGTATTTAGAATTACGGAAAGCAGATGATAATTGAATGTGATGGCTAACCTAAATATCGGAATGACTGAAGTGCGATCAATAATACCCCTCAATGATGGAACTGGGAATGCAACTTTCATTTCGTTGGCAAAGTCCATGAACATAGGTATCCACAAGACAGTTCCCCGTTTTCTAAATGCATGCTTGTTAGTGAGCAGATGGAGACGAAACAGCAGGTTGCGAACTGCTCCAAGTTACAGTATTAGCGAGTGGTGCGTGCAATGCATACAATACAGAATGCTTCTGCCGAATCGTGTTAGAAAATAAATAGGAATATCGTGCGAGTAAGATAAACAGTACTCTGGGACTTAAGCATTCATAATCAAAGAGATGAGTTATTTGTACTTACCGAAACTCATTAGGAAAGTTTATTCTGAATTTCTAGTATGGTAGGAATGCGCAACTTTATATCTTCTACATTCAGTATATAAAAAAACGAGGTTCTTTTTATTCTGAAGGTAGAGGAAATTAGTATTAGGTTGATTGCAATAGCTATTCGTTCTCTCCTTTAATCAGCTCCAGTGATGATGGGAATGGCTATTATTTGATACGTATCTTAACATTCATAACTGACTACGATTTATCATTGTTTTATGCAACTGTTATGAATAACAAAAATATCTCTTCCTCTGTTTACATTAATCTACGATTAACTTTATAAAGATATGAGTATTTTTTGGATTACAAATAAGTCTCTATCGTCGAACTGTGAAGGAAAAGTTCACTGCCGTGTATTAGGTAAAATTCCAGTTAATTTTTTACGTCAAGGAAATCGGGACTGAACCTAGAGGGCGGTGGAAAAGAACTTAGTTCGATGATGTGAGAAATTTTTTGGGCCTTTTTCATAACGTGGCTGAATGGTCTCAGACGAGGGTAACATGGTTTTTTTGTCCGGCAGACAGTATATACGGACCAATATGACCTTAGTCGCTAATTCTCCTAAAACCCAACATTATCATTTATCCATTCAACCCAGATGCATCGTAATATGCTGTTCAAATGAAACAACCAACCATCCACTCCTAGCATTAGTGGGTTTCAATTTTTCCCACATTTAATTGATTCGTAATCATTTTGTGCTGTCTACGAACTCCAAGCTTTGGAATAAAACAGTGGATTGTATTTAGATAATTTGAATTCTAAGGTTTTTTCAAGTAATATATCAAGTTCTTATTACAGATACAATGAGAATTTTCCTTTCGTAAGATCGATCATTCATTCGTTGCACAGAAAATCTCTCTAGTTTTTTTTCCCCTTCAGGGAAATGTGTAATGGATCCGTATACTGAGTCCTCTGTTGAAGTACAAATGAAAGAACAATCGAGTATTCAGTGTTGATCTGACAAGTAAGATGCATCACCTGTCTACATGCTGAAGACAGGATCGTGATTTATTAAGCACTACAAACTTAAAATCCTCCAAAAATGGAGGAAAATCAGGAATTTAGCCGCTCTAAAAAATCCCATAATATTTACTTTTCTCGCTTGTTTTGCTTTAGCTAAAGTAAAACAGGTATGATCCCACATTCGTGATTTATCGCAGTACTAAAACTCTTAATGGGCAGTTTTGCCAAAAGTAAATTAAGGGGAATCAAATTAAGGTAACTAACGTAATAAATCACTGCTCCACAGGAGTGCTTCCCGACATTTTAACGACTGTCTGCCACAGTTAAGTTCACTCACACGAACCTGGTGAGTGTCCATTGTTCTGCTTTTACCCATGGTCCACCGATCCGGAGTATCTTGCATGTGGTTGCCAAGTAAGCACACGCAATGTGATTTTACATCAGTTCGCAAAAATAAGCTGCATCCGATTAGAAAATATGGCATACACAACATGACACTAATCACCAGTTTCCACACTTGGTATAATGCGTTAAAGAACAAGTAAACTGACGAGATTTATCGTTAACTATACGCTAGCGATAAAAGTTGTTCTCCCAACTTTGCCATTCCGACGAATATTGTTGGTTTATGTGGGTAACGGACCTTTTGAAAAATGATAGTTAAATCATTTAAATTCTGCGTTTGTTAAAAAGAAGAGAAAACTCTTTAAGACCTAACATTAATCATAGGTAAATTGCCTCGATGGGGTGACACTTAATAATTTCAGAAATGAATCGTTTGGTAATAACTTATTCGATCAAATCTACTCCATTATTTCATTCTGTTATATACATACGTGTAGTTTAACTTACTGCATTGCTTTCCGAAATGCTTTTATCGATCTATCCAAGTTTTCTTGGTTTGGATGCTCATTAGTTTCTTCTTTGCGTTGATCACTCCTTATCAGACAATATAGTTTCCTTACCATTTAAGTCACCATTGCATCTCTAGACAATATAATTTCTGGCATTCGATCGTAGGTGTAACCTGGCTAACACCACCTGTAAAACATCATGATAATATAACCCCCTCATTGCATATTAGCAATTAGTTAAAGACTTACTACGCAATTTAACATTCCTTGATTAGTTTCTTAACCTTGGTAAGAATCACACTTCAGCCTAGTGACTGTATTCAGTCACTAGGCTGAAGTGTGGTATTAATCTTATACCCCAATTCTATATCACTCTATATGTAACTACAAACAGAACTTATTCCTTCAAACCATCGATTGTCACTACCTGGATACTCCCTTTAATTCATCGCATCCTTGATTACTTAATCTAGAATTTATTCTACTAAAGGAATTTTTATCTTAGACTCCCCTTTGTTTCGAGTCGTATGCATACCACTATCTATAGTCCAAACTGTAATATCTGTCTGTCTAGATGAGTTCACAATTATTATAATTAATAGTCCCACACTTACTTCAATAATACCTCTTGCCTTGAACTAGGGTTGCTCCTTCTTGCTTCACTAGACAATATAATTTCCGGCATTCGAGCCTGTCGATTCTAGATGAAAATACTCGTTTCTACAGCTGCGACCTTCCTTTCCTTCACTGGGCGCGAGACGACTCAATGGTTTCATTGCTCTACGCGCCCATCTTGTTCTATTTCATCACAAGGTTGCCATTATTTTTCACTACTATACTTCTCAGATCTCCTTTCAAAACCTATACATGTTAATTTCTCTCTCATCTATTCACCGCCTGCTCTCTTCTACCATTCACTTCGAATTGCTTATTTGGTGTGATCACTAAGCCGTCCCTGGCGTCCATTATCGATGCTCTTAATTGTCCCTTTATCGAAACTTCATGCTATTCTAAACACTTTCGTTAATGCTTAATCTATCCTTCCTTAATTACACAATCTCTCGCCGAGATTCAAATACACCTGCCCATGTAAGATCTACATCTTACAATGGTCGGTGCATAGTTCCAATTTGTACCCTATGAGAACACCTAGTTAAGACCAAGACGTTCTGCAGGAGGGTGGAGAGTATCAATGTGACGTGCATCCCGATACTGCATATATTATAAAAAACGCAGCTTTTATCTGCATAAATAATGATTCATTAGAACGAAATCTTGTTACCATAAAATGATCCGAGCACCCTGAGTTTTCCTTGTAACGAGATTATTTTACTGTACTCTTACTTTCTCGATCACTCACTTAAATGGGGGTAAATGCGCGTTACCAATAAAACAAAAGTCCTAGGTGAGACTATAAACTGTGAGTATGAAAAGAATTATGATTCCTTCAGCGGATTATAAAGAAATATTTCTTAATGGAGAATAATCAGGTTTTGACTGGGAGTTAAGTGATGAACCCTACATTCCGCTCTCTAAAGAAATATCGCAAAATGTTTTTGCATCTGTTTATCAGGCTACGAAGATTTAAATGTTTCTTTTTATTCTTCAATCATACCTGACCAGAGAGATTTAGTCCAAAATTTGATTGCTGTTCCATCCACCTAAAACTGTATTTCCTTCTTTCTTAGTTTAATTAAATAACTGACGTAATAGTCAGTTATTTAATGTGAACTTATCTTACATTAGGTATCTGATGAAAATCCCAAGATTCTGTAAGGAAAAAAAAGCATGTAACCCGCTTCCAAGACCGATTAATGTTAATCTACAGCGTGAAAAAGTCCTTAAAATTTCCTCCCATAAAGATAGACTCGAACTGAAGCTTTTTCTACGTAATGTTAATCATAAACATTAGTTATATATTGCAGTTCGTGGTCATCCGTAAACTACCATTTTTTATCGAAGCTGTCCAAAATGTTAAATAAGGATACGTGGTTTATATTAATTCAGGCAAGTAAATATGAAAAACAATGGATGTATTTTTCGATGTCAGTTTGTGAAACTTGTTTTCTTCTGTAAAGCATTTTTAATGCAACCTGTCAAGTTCGGTGTAGACAAAATTGAATAAAAACTAAACGTGTAAATTAAATAAAAGCTACGAAGCAATAATACCTAAGAAGAACCTCGCTTTTTTCATGCCCTTTATGAAGTTTTTGAACTCACTCGGAAACGTTACAAGCGATTTCTTTTCTGCACCAGAAAATAAAGAGTGTGGGGTAACAGATCGAGCTGTCATCTCACAAGTGGGGTGCTGAAAAGAAGACAAGAAAGAGCAATATTTGTTCTATCTGTATAAGACGCTTCGGGATTACTTTGGGCTATCCAATGGGGGGGGGGGGAAGTCCCACGAGGTAGACGTGAACCAGGTGATGGCGGTGGTGTGACTGAGTGCGCTCACGCAACAGAAACTAAATACAATCTAACTTGAAAAAAATTTCTTTGTGATGAAAGTAATTCATGGACTCATTATTTTGAATACTTAATTTCGATTTTTGTTAAAAGTAACTCATTTAATTAGAGGGCATAAATAACCTCCATTGCCTTGGCTGTTGTGCATATCGTGTTGAAAGGAAGAAGGCTTTCTTTTTTAATAACAAAAAATATATATTTGTTCGAATAAGTAGGTCACAGATACTGAGTATTTTGTCGGAGAGGGTTAATTATAATCAACCCGCTCCTGTGACAAGAGTACCCCGTTATACATGAATAACATATATAATAAGGCACCATCATATGCTGTTATCTTCTAACACTATAACCTCTTCGAGTGATATGCCCAGAAGCTAAATTACAATCATTAGAGAGGGATACTGCACATCATGGGTATTTGTCTATCCTAATCTGCTATAGAATTCATTATCTTTACTCTAAAGGATAGAAACTAATAATTCCATTTTCCATCACGATGTAGAACACTACCGTTCCCTAATTTGTTGTGGAACCTTGACTCAAGAATGACAGCAGTCCATACCTGTGCTGGTGAAACAACTGCGAGAGTAATAAAAGAAAAATTTATTTATTTGATCAATCCGAGAGGTAAGGAGTTCTGAAAAGAACCTTCCCTCGCCTTTCACATACACACGAAAACCATGATTATGCAGTTCTCAACAGATTGTTGATCTAAGTTGAATAACCACTGCCATATTCTGTCGATTTCGATGTTCCCAATTGTTTAGCTTTGTCTTGCTGATTTTTCTCTTTCTTTGCCAGCTGGGCCCCTTGAACAAATATATTCACTGGTATGCCTTGGTCGGGCGATGTTAGTGACCATCAGTGTGGTTGTTTCTAACATCCACTAAATTCCACAATTATTTTTTTGTCTAAATGTTATGTAAGAATGCTCCTGTGCCCAATGATTTGCCAAGAAGGAGAAATGATGTTCTAAGTTCACAAAGAGCTCTTTCCGTGGATGCATTTGATTAATGTGTAATTAATAGCGCAGAGGAAGAGAGACTTCAAATTTAACCCAGCTGGTCTGACGGTTAACTACATTTAAATGCTGAGGAGACCCGTATGTCCGTGTTCCCAAAGTTTGTAGTACCAGCTTGGCTTCATTTTGACAGGAATATAACGGGCAGCAAGGAATTATGATTGATTGCGGAAACTTGTAGATAGTTATGACTATCACATCATTTGATCAACAGCGTTTTAATTGTGGAAATTAATCAAATAACAAAGTTTAAAAGATGTATTTTGTTTGTTTTATAAAAAAGAGTAGTTAAAGTTCATTCACGATAAAAACTATATTGAAGCATCAAAAGGAGAAACGCGAATATTTTTACCTCTTACAGTTATTATAAAGAAGAGAATATCATGGTTAGAATTTTCTAAACAACCAACTACTGGCCCATGAATTTAAATAGTAAATGTGTACTACATGAGCTTTATCGAGCAACAAATGTCATAGGTTGCTGGGCGATATTGGCAGATACAGCAAGTCAATCGGTGCGTGAAATTGCTGTTGTGTTCTGAAGGAATATTATAGTGAGAAACATGTTGGGGATCGATAAGAATAAAGAGGAAGAAATCGTTCAGTAGACATCCGTCAGCTTTCGCTGTTTTCTCAACAAAAGCAAAAACGAAAGGATGGTCTCTTCAGTTATGTTCAGGGTTAGTATAATAGTTGAACGGCTTTCAGTAAACAGCGAGGAAATCGTATAAGAAAGTTAAAAACTAGCATCATGGATCTACAGATCGCCAAAAGTTATTTAAAATTTTAACGTATTCAGTGTTTTTTTTCTGAACTTCAGAGAAGTCATTGTTTAAGATCCCCGTGTACGATGGAAAATTGCAACCTTTCAGTTCACCCTTGACTTTTATTTTCTAAGGCACTTGTAGAGTAAGATACCATACAGTAGCACCAGCCGAACCTTTTCAAATCTAGTATTTTTTGGCCCATTTTTGATTCTATTGTTTAATTATTCCTCTTGAGAACACAGATGCCATACCAGTACTTGAATAGGGTTGTGGAATTGGAGAAACAGGTTCCGTAGCTTTGTTTTTAATAAGGGGTCTGGGGGACCTTGCAACCTAACAAGCACTCATCTAAACTCGCCGTTCATTGGATATTGCTAATGCATAAATATCTGTTATAAGACAATATTTCTTAAAATGATTTTAATTCCCAGAAATTAGCCTTCCTCTAAAGATCCCCTGCAGCAACTTACTTACCATCAGTTTATTAACACAAGGTTCACCTCCTGTACAGAAATTTTAAAATATACAATTTTCAGTTCTTTACAGTATAATAATAACTATTAAATAGATGTATTCACTTTGAAGTAACATAGTTTAACTTCTTTATCAGCAACTAACATAACAGATTTATTTATATTCATTATATTATTGCATTTAATTGTTCATATCATCAAATTTCTAATAAAAACTGCTCAATTTTCACAGCAATCCTGGTGATTTAGTCTATAATTTGGCTTCTGTAGGTTTTATTGACTTCAAACTTTACCGGATCAATGGAGAAGGTGTTGAAGTGTTACATGGGAACATTCCTTTTAGGGAGTCCAAGGGTGATGGCTTCTATTTCTTCCTCTTGTTAGTCAGTCCCAGGATGTGAGAAAAAACCTCTCACGTCCAACGTTTTGCTTCTTTCTTTATAAATAAATAAATAAATAAATCTTTATTGTGAAGTAGATTTACAGCACAATATCCCATCACGGCGACGAGCGCCAGGGGTTCACATATAGATAACATAAGTACAAATTCAAATGGCTACAAAATACAGATTACAAATGCAAAAAGAAATACAAATACATCATAAAAACAAGGAGCTGAACACAAATAAAGAAAAACAAATACAAGTTGGCAGTGATTCAGGTTTCAAGAGCTTTGATAAACTTGTGTCTGTCCTTCTTTTTACTTATTATGGTGTCGATGTCGGCGTCCACACGGTTGAGGGCAGCGAGCATCTGCTTGGGCAGAAATCTTTCGGTGAGTACAAGCCTGTTGTGGTGAGTCACAAGTGCTGGTACCGACCTTAGGCTTGGCTGTGGAATCCTCCAAGAGCAAGCATTCCAAATATTTGGAGATGATATTTGGCCTGAGATGAGTTTGGCTGTGAAGACCAGCCTCTTTTCAACGATCAGGAACTTCAACCTCGGGATGTCGAGTGCTTGTGCCATCATGGTAGTTGTGGTAGCGGGAGGTAGCCGAAGCTTGTTATTCGCCCATTTCAGTAGCCAGTATTCAGCAGTGTACACCCGCTTAAGGTTTGTATGTGCAGCAGACGCCCATATTTCTGCACCATAGAGAATGGCAGGGTAGACGGTGGAGGTGATGAACCTTTTAACAGTGGCAGGATGTCGGACGTGTAGCAGCTGCTGCTTTGAGATCCACCGTAGACGAGAAAATCTGGTACTGAGTTTGTCGATCTGGTGGACAAAGGACATCTTTTGGTCGAACAGAACGCCAAGGTCTGTGTGCGAGGGTACGTTTGGTATTCATACCCCTGCGAGTGAAATGTTGAGTACTGTCGATGTATGGGATTTATACCATATAAATCCCATTTAACTGTCCCCTATGAAAACGTAAAATTTAACTGACTGAGCAATTCTGAATTTTATTACTATCCATTTCATGTAGGGCGCTTTTGGTTATGGATTTCATTAGAATTATTATCTAAGTTTTCAGCATATAATCTCATACATGAATACCGCGTGATATTTTTATTGGAGTTCCATAAATTACAGTGAGAACTTACCTAATCCCTTCGTGGAACGTCCAACTCTGCATGTTTTAAGGGGAAAAGAAAGAACATTGCAGAAATCATTTTTCTTAGACCTCTTGATAAAATCGAAAACTGTATGGTCTCTGTTTTTCTGTAAATGCTGACAGAAATTGCCAACAGATGGCGCGACTACAATTGTGTCTTGAAACTTGATGTGAACTGGTTATAGCGCCACGTTCTAATTTAATAATTCATACGTTCGGATTTATATTGTATATTATTCAGCATATACAATATAAATTTCACGTGTTTCATTAGTAAGTCACTAATGAAACACGTGAAATTGTTTTCCATCAGTCTCTTTCTGTAAAAGATCGTTAATGAAATAGTTGAAGTATTTTTTTTTTTTTTTGGAATTAAAAATGCCAATTCAAATATTTAATTAGCAAAGCTAAAGGAACATTTTCGTTAAAAGCTCTCTTTGGAGGGAAAAAAAAAACCACGGGACTAATCGTTTTTAAGTAAAGTGGAATCCTGCTTATTCTAGCACATAAGAATGCACTCAGTTCAGCAGCCGAATAAATCTCCATCATGAAAAAACTAATTCTACTACTTTATGAGAGAGAAGATAATCTCGCGATACCACCTCGTGTTTTAGTGAAAGAATTAACGTTAAAAATTAAAGACAGTTGTCACTTTTCAAACTAATCTCTTTCTGTAGTTTAATGTAAACACGAAACTTACATTAGCTCCATTATGGTAACGTCCAAGGATTAAAAAAAAAAAGGCGCGTTTATATGAATTTATTCGAGTTTCAAATTATAAAATCTTTAATTCCAGTTGGTCAGCGATTTAAGATTTCAACTTTGACAATGTAATCTAATTAATACACCACAATAATGAGCCTTGACTTTGCTCTAGTTTTATTTATTTCCCTCTCTGGAGTGGCCAGAACATACTACTCACATTTCTGGCAATGTCCTTCGAGGAGATCAACTCACGTTCTAGGAGCCGGTCCTTACAAAAACACATGTCGTTCACGCTGTGTTAAGCAAGCATGGCCAAAAAAAAGAATTTCGCACTTCCATCCCTCCTCAATTTATATGTTATCTGAGCAAGAGGAAGGATGTCCAACTCTCATCGTAGGTGCATGTTTCCCGATCCTGAACTTTGTAAAGTGGTCTCTTCTTTAATAGTCGAGATGAGCCCCAAATACAGCGGCATTAAGCAGAGGCATTTGATGCAAGAAAGCAAGCTTATGCCGCATCAGCCAAAAAAAAAAAAAAACACTTCCACTTCACCCCTCTGTTCGTTCGAAATACCTGTCTAGCTGAGCCTTAAACTTATTTAGGCTATCAACTTCCACGACAAGGGATGGAAGCCTGTTCCACCAACCAACCACCCGCTGGCTAAAGGCAAATTTCCGCACGTCTATCCTACATCTGTCTTTCCTCAATTTGAATTTATGCCCTCTCAGGTGATTATTCTGAGCGAGAGGAAGAATCCCATCAGCATTGAGCATGCTCAAACCATTCAAGGCTTTATACACCTCTATCAGATCACCTCGCTGGTGCCTGGTCTCCAGCCACTGTAATTTGCAAAACTTAAGCCTTTTGTTCCATTCACTAATCTTGTTGCCCCCCTTCTTGTACTCGTTCCAGCAGCTGTACATCCTTCTGGAAATGAGGCGTCCAGGCCTGTATACAGTACTCTAGGTGTGGCCTGACCATTGCCTTATACAAGGGAATAATCACCTCCTTATCCCTGCTAGAAAAATTCCTATATATCATTGACAATACACCATGAGCTACTCTTGCAGCCCGTCTGCACTGCTCAGAGAACTTCATATCTGCCTGTACAACCACCCCCAAGGTCCCTTTCATTCTCTACCACTGTCAGTGTAGTATCACAGAGTTGATACGTTGCTCTGGGGTTGCTGTTTCCCATAGTACAAATGTAGTACTTTACATTTGTCAATGTTAAACTTCATTTGCCACCTCTCAGCCCATCTGCTCAACCTTTCCAGATCTTGTTGCAGCAGCATAGTGTCAGTAGTGTCCTTGACAACCCTGCCTACCTTTGTATCGTCTGCAAACTTCGACATTAAGCTTGATATACCATCATCAATATCATTTATGAATACAGAAAACAATGAGGGACTCCACTAATAACATTAGTCCACGACGAGCAGTGTCCATTGATTACCACTCTCTGTCTTCTCCCCCTCACCACCCCTTTATCCACAGCAGCAATTTGTGCAACAGTATCAAAAGCCTTTCTAAGATCCAAGTATATAATATCAAAGTTATTCCCTGCATCATAGTATCCAATCAAATTGGTCAGGCAAGACTTCCCCTTAACAAAATCATGCTGTGTCCGAGCTATAACTGAAGTCTTGTCTAAATGATCCTGCAGTGCTTCTTTAACTAGTGCCTCCATTAATTTTCCTGGAACAGAAGTTAAACTCACATGTCTATAATTACTTGTGTCAGCCTTTGATCCTCCTTTGTGAATTGGGGTCACATTTTCAGTCTGTGGGTACCTCCCCGGGAATAATTACCTCCTTATTTCTGTATATCATCGAGAAATTCTTACAAAATTTAAGAAAGTAACTAATGATAAAACGGCTGTGAAATTTTCGCCAATAATGTCCGACTTCCCACACGGAAGGCGTTTCTGGAGGATGGCAAATGCTCAAAGATTTCTCATTCCTGCAAACTACAGAAATACCGAATTAATGGGGGGATAGCGAGGTTATCGCTCCAATTTATGAGAAAATTACTTTAACCTAAGATCTATACAACTCCAGTAATTAAAATATTGGCTCACTGAAAATAGAAAGATTAAAAGCACCGCCGATGTCAGGAGTTATTTTCTGAAAGTTCCTTTCGTAAAAGATATCGCTATACAAAAATCATCGCATGACATACGGTCCCGAGGATTTTCTAATCGGAACGCATTACATGAATAGATCAATATTCCATTACTGATAATGAGACCAAGCGCGAGACTTTGATTTCGCCGAACTAGGGTCGATAGTGTATCGCAGAAACTAAAGCGCACTTTGAATACCCCGAAAAGTGTTCCCTTGCTTAAAATGTATTCTTTTATGAAAGGGTTACACGCACTGAAAACTAAGAAGAATACAACGGCTTCTTTTCTCATCTTTGTTTAACCAAAAAAACTTCAGAATCTTTTAATCATTGGACGTTTTGTATTGTTATTATTTTCCTTCTCCCTTTCGGAGGGAGGGAGGGAAG
Source organism: Mastigoproctus giganteus (assembly GCF_048544385.1). Taxonomy (NCBI): domain Eukaryota; kingdom Metazoa; phylum Arthropoda; class Arachnida; order Uropygi; family Thelyphonidae; genus Mastigoproctus; species Mastigoproctus giganteus. The sequence goes on along the minus strand of NC_143575.1, from coordinate 175,114,838 downwards.
AATCACGGTTCATACCCCACTCCTTTCACAAAGAAGCGGCAGACCCTGAGGCAAATGAAATGGCTTTCATATTAATTATATGCGCACGTCACATAGGAACTGCTATGAAAGGATCCACTGTTTGCAATACAGCAGAGGTCCGTATTTGTTTTTTTTTTTTCTTCCATAGAGAAGACAAACACCACTGCCAAAGAGCGAAACAAGTAATTGTTTGGAATCTGCATCTTCCATAGCTGTGAGAAAAGAAATGGGTCTTATTTAGTGATTTTTTTTTTATATATGACTAAAGCTATCTAATGTGGAAATGTGTTACACTGCTAAACATCCTCAATAAATTGAGGATGAGGACAATTAATTAGAATTTTGTGTAGTCCGGGTGTAGTTTTATTCCCTTTTATGCACACCAAGATATAAGAATAGAATCTGATAACGTGCATTCAAGTGATGTATGGCAAGAAATCGGTCTTGGTTGTTTGTGAAACTGAATATTGCGTAAGTCTGACCAACTGCAGCCTAGCACCAAATATGGTTCTTTACAATAAATGTCATTCAGCCGAGAATCCATAATTGACTGTCTTATTTGAAACTTAATGGATATACGCAACAGAAGGCTTCCCTCTAGACAGTAAGATGAAATTCTTATCTAACTGTATATCCTTTCTCCTCTTCTTCAGAGCAAGTCCCTGAGCCCTCTGGCATTTTCTTGACCTCTTCTCATTAAAAGATAATGATGGGATATCAGGTAATTTTTCCCTGAAGTCTAAGGCGTACTTGTTTGTTTTCTTGTCAATAATTCTTAGTCAAGCGGACTAGAACCTGATCTATACAGAAATACAACCCGCATCATGGCACGCGAGTAACAGAGAAAGAACTCCATACCATCTCATAAATTTAACGTTCAGTTCCCGACAAGCTTAATCAGATGGAATGAAATTCTACAATTTGGAGTAAGTTTCAGCATTTCTGAAGGAGGGCTCAAGTTCCTCGCTTTTGCCAGAGAAGACAACGATGGTGGATATGATATACCCCATTCCATCGCTTCAAATGCGCGTACGAATGAAAACACTTATTGCACTGACTGCATTCCAAAAAATTTACATGAGATAGGTGTATGAAGAGAAGTTAGTAGAGTTTGCAAGTAGCAAATATATGTTACTAGTAGAATACCACAATGAGGTCGTGTAATGTACGTTAGAAAAGGTGGAACTTTATTTCGAGAGGTGAGGTATTCATGATATGACAAGATTACGCGGAAAAAGAAGTACCACTCAATTGGGGAACTTTCTGTCCTCGTCTTCTCTTTGAAAGAGAAATCTATGCTCACACTGGGATTAAGACCGCTTTGGAGAAGAGTTTGTCCAACAGCAGACCAAATCAGGATGAAGGTAATATTACGTAACCAACTGTTTAACGACCTTATTGCAAATACAGCGCAGAATAGTTACAAATGAATCAAAATGAGGCGTGCGTTCCGCCCATGTAAACTCATCTTAAAAAGAACAATAAAACTTCTCAAGTGTACTGAAAAGGTAAAGACACCGGATGATTTTCAGTAATTCTTGTAGATCTAATTGGCTTTCAATCCTAAAGAATCTGTGGTGCCCATAGCTCAGACGCATCACTTTTTTTCTTGCTTCCTTTAAACAAAGGTATTACAAGTACAATCCTTCTGTAATTAGGAACCTGGAGTGAAGAAAATGGGCGCGTGGGTTACCAGCATAGAAAAGCTCTTAACCAGCAACACGGTTCATTATCTTTGGCGTCAGCGAAGCGCGCGAGATAACAGCATACCGAAATATGTATTGCCCGCGGCCTCTTGTTATCTTGCTCTTCGGTGTGGAATAATTTCTCACGTGTGGGTGACCGTGCACGAGGAGACGAAGAGCAAAGCTGCAATAGTAGGGCGGTGAGGCGGTGACATTGCTTAAATTAAAGCGAAACTGTAAGTGGAGTAGCTGGCATTCTTTGCTTTCGTATTTCAATTTCTCTACTAGCCTACTTTTTCAAGCGATGTACACTACACGCAGAGACAAGAGATGGCGCTGCACGTTGTGTTCGATTAGTTTGACGCCTTTTATGTGTAGGAAAGAGATCAAGGTTACAGTTGGCGTGCCTTTTCTTTGTTTTTTTATAACTGCTTTAGTCACTAATTAACAGTACGAACAATATTTCAGTAGACAACTATGTTGTTTGTGCGAAAAACAGCAGAATCACGATTATAAACACGTTATATTCTTGGTCATTATTTATTCGAACAGTCGTAAGCTCTAATATTTAAATACACACCTTTCTTGTTTTTAATCTGGGAAACTGAAAAACCCCGAATAAATCGTGGGAGGTACACTTTTATAGTCACGACACAGTTTGAGCTCAGACCACTGCACTTTACTATTGTAGCTGAGTGGTCCCTGAAAGTACAGAGTTAGGAAAACCACGTACAGTTTTCCCAATCTTAGAGCGGTGTGTTATATGCGTTTACTGTGGGATCTCTTAATGATCATTGCGGATATTTGTAATTCCTAGGTTATAGTATGTTTAATCTTATGATGGACAATAAGATTGTACACTGTCAACCGTATCTATATATATACAATAGACCCTTCACAGCAGTAGGGACGGGTCCCCCACCAGCCATCCAAGTTCGGGCTCATCCCCCAGTGTCAGATTATTTAAGAATATTATGCTTTTGACGGTATTTACAATGAATTAATAAAGATATCGTGCTGTAAGTGTGTTTAGGGTCAAGCGGCACCAGGGGTTTCCCCCATCTCCGCGTAGTTTACATTGTGGTGTGTTACAGTACGCTGTAAATGCCAGAGATTTAAAAGTGTGTGGGTCTTGGATCGTTTAGTGTCGTGTACCGTTGTTCTTCTGGTCGTTTAGCCGCTAAACCCCAATTTGGGGCCCAACGTTGCCCCGTGGAGGCAGACCAGGAACCCAGTAGCTTGTATGCACTCTGGCAGGTCCTGCCACCTAATTTCCTGAGATTTCGGTGGCTAGGACCTAAAAAAAATGGGGGCACTTAAGTTTATAAAAGCCAGGAGGGGTTAATGTGGTTCAGTTTTCAGTTTAGAAATCGTTAATTTTGATTAGTTATGTGGGGTTTACGCTGCCGTATTAGTCAGAGTAGGGGGAAGAGACCGAAGACTGGGGTCGATAGGGAAGGCAACCCCAGATGGTCAGTAAGGCATGCCCATGCCTCACCAGGCGAAATATATGGGGTGGTAGGGGAGGGAGGAAATAGGAAGACCATCTCCTCCTCCCCCCTGCCAGGGATAGGCAAGGGAGCTGGTAGAGATCGCCATTTGGCTACATGGCAGTGTGGTCATAAGTCCGGTAGTAGAGTCACTCGTGGGATAGTGTCCCGTCCAAGTTGAATGTCTTTGATTCTCTATCTTCATTCAGTATATTTGTCAGCTTTAACTTAGGTCTCATATTTGTTGGTACATAGGCAGGATTTCTTGGTAGACAGCTGGTAGCTTCCACATAATTTTCATTCTGGGGTGTGTCCTAAAGGATGTTTTGATTTGTTATCTGGCTGGTCGTCTTTCACTCCTAGTGTATTGCATATAGTGTTCTCCTTCTTGAGAAGAGTTCTTGAGCGAAGTTGGTCAGGGCTCTGTATTCCTCCTCTGAATCCAGTAGGTGAAACTCTTGCCCTCTGGGGAGGTACTTATAGTCGTGATTAGAATGCACCTGAGATCCTCGTATTGCGGACAGTCGTACATGAGGTGTTCCCAGGTTTTGATCTCTCCACATGTACAGCATGGGTCCTCTACAAGGGCGAAGTCCATTAACTTTGCGTTAAAGGGGCCATGTCCAGTTAGCAAGTATGTTGTTTGCAACCCCGGAAAGAACCAAATAGGCGATTTTGGATAGATTTTTTCAAGTTGCGGTAAGAACTTGTGAGTGATTGCTCCTTTGGTTGTTTCTGCCCACCTGCAGCAGGTGAGACTGAAGCCGGATCTTTTCTGCCTTATGGTTGTTTGTTGGGTCTATTGTAAATTCCAAGAAAGTGGTGGTTATTCCCTTAGATAAGTAGTAGAGGAGTCCTGTTCTTGCGATTTCAATATCAAGTGGAAGTACTGCTTCTATCACCTGAAGCGCTGGGTTACTCACCGTTCTGCAGGCGCGGGTGGTAGTGAGGAGGATGGTGCGTTGAATTGCATCCAGGGTTCTCTTATTTACGACCAAGGCAGTTTTGTCATACCAGATTGCTGAAGCGTATGTAATTATTGGGAGGAAAGTTGTCTTGTAGTATAAGGTTAGGGTACGTTTTTTGAGACCCCAGCTACCATGGCAGAGTAGTTTCTGATCTTTTGTCTTAGGAATTTGAGATGTGGTTGGAAGGATAAGTTATTGTCTAGTATGACACCCAGGTGTTTTAGTTGACTAGCAAACTTGATAGTTGTCCCATCAATCTTAATCTGGGGTGGTCGTCTCAGTTGCAGGGTTCTTTTGAGCAGCGCCAACAATGTCTTTGTCGGTGAAATTGTTAAGAAATTCTTCTTGGCCCACTGTTGGAGTATCTGCAGGGCTTGATTAGCTAGGATTTCCAATTGGGCTCTGGAGTTTGCTTGCACTGTCAAAATCAGGTCATCTGCGAAGGCCTGCACCCCCACTGCGCCTAGGTCCATTCTCAAGAACTCATCAAATACCAAGTTCCAGAGGAGTGGGCCCAATACGGATCCTCTGTGTACTGTTCTTGCGATCTTTTTGTATGGAGTGTTTATCTCAATTTTTCTTTGCGAGAGATAGGTTGATGGGTACTTTAGCTTTCCTGAGTCTGCCCAAGACGCTCGGCCACCAGAGTGAGTCGAACGCCCCGGCAAAATCAATCGCTATTACGAGGAAATATTTGTTGTCACATTCTTTGACTTTGTTAGTTAGGTTTCTGAGGGCTTCTGTTGTGGAGGATCCCGGTTTAAATCCAAACTGATTCCCAGCTAGGAGGCCAGCTGCTTCGTAGTGTTGAAGGATTCGTTTGTGCAGTAGCCTTTCAAATAATTTGCTAACTACTGAAAGAAGTGCGATGGGTCTGTAGGATTTCGGGCACTCTGATTTCTTAGTCGGACTCTTGATGATAAGTTTGATGTTGGGAATTTTCCTACCTCTAGGCATCTGTTGAACAGGGTGAATATTCTATTACTTTTTTAAGTATTTCGGGTTCTATCATGTCTAGGCCGGGACATTTCTCTTTCTTATCCGGGCGGCAGCAGTACTGAGCTCCTCCATGGTGAAGGGGGGGGGGGGCTCCATGATTTGTAGTTCAGGTTTTCTTGACAAAGATGATTTTGTTCCTTTAGAGTTGGGACTGCCGGTTCCTTGAATATGGCATTCAAGATGTTGTCCACCGATTGTTGTCATTTGACCTTGTGGGGTTCGTTGGTAATAACCCTGTAGACTGTTCCCCAAGGGTCATCATTTCCAGTTGTTGTCACTAAGCGTTCCCAGGTTCGTTCCTTACTTTTACGGATGCCGTCCGTGTATCGGTTTCTGGCTTCCCGCCACGTCCTGCGCGCTCGTTGCAACTCCTTTCTTCTTTTGGTTACTGATTTCCGGAGTCCACCAGGGGTTGGATAGCTTCGTTGCTTGTATCTGTGATTATTTTAGTTGTCTTATCTTGCAGTACGTCCGGGTCGGCTTGGGGGTCTAAACTTCCTGGATTGTGTTCCACCGCTTCATCGTGCTTTGAACATTATTATGCTGCCCTTTGCCTGGTCAAGGTCTTAAGGATCTGTCTTCGCAAACCTATAGAGGTCGCTGTCAATTGAATGGATTATGGGGAGCATCTCCCTGGGGAGAAAATGGTCACTGAGGCTAGTCTGTTGCAGTGAGCGTGGGAGCTGACCTCATTCCAGTTGTCATTTTGACAGTGAGAACAAGGCGTTTTTCCAATACAAGATCTGGAAGTCGGGTAAAATTAAGTGCCTTCGACGGAGTGTACCGATGAGTCACATCCCTAACGTGGCGCATTTGACAGAATTTTGCTGTGAGGGTTGAAGCTCAGTTTATAGTCGAAGACTACCCCCAAGTCCGTATGCATCTTAACCACTGGGAAGGGAATGCCGTCTAGAGAAGCTTGGGTTTGGGCTGATTTGGCAGGCCAAATTGATGGAGATAGGATCCTAATTTGTGTAACTTTTCACTGATATTTGAGAGATGTTCGCCGGAGTTAGTCTGTGAATATCATCGGCATAGCAGGGTATGTCTCCTCTCTGCTGCACAAACTGAATAATGCTACGGAGAGGACTCCGCCTTGGGGAACTCCAGATTGTGTGTTGATCTGCTTTAAGAAAAATGGTTCTGTCAGAGAGCAGGGTTGTGATAAACCACAACATGTAGAACTAGTTTCCTAGGAGGTGAACAAGTGAGGGGATACTGATGGAGTCGAAGGCAGCTGGAAGAATGAGAGATTGGCCTGAACTGTTTAATGAGGGTTGCAGATTTGTTATTTGGTTTTTAGGAGCATTAGCAACTAGGGATATGCGGTGGTCACGGGCTTAAAACCCGGTCTAATCAAGAAGCGTGTGGCACAAGATCGGAGCCTGCAATCCATTTATAGCAGTTATAAGCTGCTTCCTGGTGACGAGCATATCAATAGGAAAGTTTCCTAGGTGCAATGTGTGCTGAGAATCATAAAACGAGTTGCATTTAAATGATTTCTGGCAGTTGAAAACTGCCCGGGCTCTGGAGAAGGCAATATGATCTTGTATAGCGCCTGATCCTTTCCATCTCATATGCAGATTTTTTTTCTTGAAAGCTGGTGTCCACTAAGCTCTCGAACGGGGAGTGATGCAGACAGTCTTTGTAGCAATGGTTCGAATCCAGATCCTCCCAAGGTTTCGAGACATCGTGGGGTGGCAGTTAAGTAGGCTGATACTCAATGAATCCATACTGCTAATGAGTTTCCTACTAAGATGTGTGAGAGAAGATTGAAATCTCCACAAATAATGTGCTTAGCAGAAGCGTGGAGGTGATTTACCAGCTGGTGGAATGTATACTGTTGCTATGTCTATCAGGATGGCGTTGAGCTTGAGGGACACTGTCAAGCCAGAGATTTGAACGTGTGTGGGCCATGTCTATGATGTGTATTGGCAGGTCCTGCCATCTGGGATTTCAGTGGCTAGGACCTAAAAGAAGAAAAAAAAAAAATCCACGCGTTTGACGTTAATTCTTAATAATATTGGGGTTGAACGCTAGAGAGATGTGTTAAAAGGCCTAATAGGTCGGGCAGAATTTTGTTGTTATTGCGGGAGCGCAGGCAAGGCGTCCCGCCCAAGCCACATTTCGGCAATGTAGAGAACGTCAAAGGTTTTAGAGTGGAGAAGCTGTTCGACAGTGTCTAGCTTGTTACAAATACTCCTTGTATTTTGGTAGCCATAGTAACTGGAGTTCGTACAGGTGGCAAGTCTCTTTTTAAGGTTTGAATAATATGTTTTCAGTGAAAGTATCTGATTTCTCTTGCGGTTCTTGGCTTCTGATCAAAGAAGCGTAGGTTGGATACCTATAAGCCCTGCTGGCGGGATATTTTGCTTATTTTTGGCCGGTGGGTCTTGATGCACCCTTTCCAGTATGGATTGTCTCACTCCCGGTGTAGTTATATGCAGGTTTGGAAGAATTACCGTCATTCAGCCGATTCTTATCTCGTTGTGTTACAGCCATTGCGGAATACGATTCCTTTGAACGTTGGAATAATGTATCAATTCTGCTTGTTTTCCGAGGTTCTCTGAGTGCGGTATGAGACCTATTTCTTGTCATTGTTCTGTACACGAAGCTGCCGGTTCTCTGCAGACTGTCATCATTAAGGAAGGCACTTTCCGCTTGGCTTTCTTTACTGCGTCAGACGTTTATTTTCTACCTCCTGGATATCCAAACGTGAGTAGTGTGTGTTCTGATGTGGCCAGAACAGAGCGCGAGTAAAAAAGCTAAATAAATAAATTTAATCCCGCACACAGGGCAGAATGCAGGTAAAAAAAAATTTGCAGTGGCATTGATAATGATAGGGATTTCCAACCAGTGTCCTCCTCAGCTTCGAGGTTATTCTAAACACACTCAAAAAGGGAGTGTCAATGAGTCCCAGTATATGCAGTTTCTCATTTAGAGAACCGTGTCCGGTAATGAGATAGGAAGAAACATCGGGCGTTATTTTTAGTGGTTGCAAAGGTGAATAGCGTTCTATATTCGAGAGGGAGGGTGCCTGCTATAACTTGGAGAGTCGTCAGTAACTTAGCATTTCCTTCATCTTAATGATGGGTACTCTGTGAAACCAGGCCCAAACAGGTGGTTGTCTGTTCTATGAAGGTTAACTGGGTTCCATTACTTTTGACTTAACTATTATTGTGCGTGGTGAGAAGTAGCTTCTGAACAGCCAGTAAAGTGTAGTGGTGTGTATTGTTGTTCTTCTGGCCATTTAACCGCTAGACCACCTAGTTTTCAGTGGCTAGGGCCTTAAAAAATAATAAAATAATCGCTGAAAAAAAAGAGTTTTGCATGCGCTGGTGTATAGACAGAGTAGGGGAGGGAGGCAATAGGAAACCGTCTCCCCCCTGCCTTGGGAATTAAAGGTGAATAGGGCTAGGGAGTCCTATTCAGACCGCCATATGGCGTAATACAGTAGTACGCAAGAGTAGTTCCGGGCTTTTTGTCACTTGGTTTGTTTGCATGTACTCTTCTTCGTGCAAATTGGCTGAAAGCTGCCTTCTGTGTCCAAGAGATGGTGTTTTTTGGTATGTACTGTATTTTAGTTATTTGCACGCTTCTGTGTTCCTCATAGCACTCACAGTCGTGCATTATATGATGGCATGTTTCAGGCTCACCACATGTGCAAGTTAGCTCCTCCGTTATACCCAGCATTTATTTTTATTTATGTTCAATTTTGCGTTGAATGGGCCATGGCCCGTTAGTAAGTACGTTGCATTTAACCACGGGGGGGGGGGGCTTTTTGGATACGTCTTGGCAACCAGTGGTATGAATCTCTTCGTCACTTCGCCTTTGTTTGATGCTGTCCATCTGCCCTGCCATGGTTCTAGGGTGCATAATGCTACGCTGGATTGTGTGCACATGACCACCGTATATTCCCGGAGCAATATGGCCTTAGTTGCTAATGCCGCCCCCCCCCCATCATATTTGGATTGCGAAGTTTCCAGATGCAGGATCAAATCAGAGAGGGCATTCATTGTACAATAATAGAAAATGATGAAAGCATATTCAATTAAATACGGGCCTGTGTGTTCCGGCAAGAGCTTATTTATGATGGCACTGACAGAGCCATAGATACCTGTTGTGAAGGATTTTCCGCTATATGTGTTGTTTTTATTCAAGTATTCGACTGCTCTTAGGAAAAACCCTACTAATTCTTGCACCTGGTCACTTAGCGTCTAGTCCGGTGTTGTGACATAAATATTGGATTTTCCAGTGGTGCTACAATACGTCGCTAGGTTATGGATGGTTAAATTTCTGTTCAGAAGTTGAGAACCATAATGGGGATTTGGCATTAACGCCTGTTGTTAAGAGTCAAGAAGATCTATGGCCCTGAGTGCCGGACGGCGCGTGTGTTTCGCTGTATCGAGGACAGTACACTGTCAAGCCAGAGACGTGATATGTTGTGCTTATTGGCCGCCGGGGCCCAGCATCACAACAAATTGTCCTGGGATTTCAGTGGCTAGGACCTATTAAAAAAATTTTTTTTTTTGCGGTTGAACGCAAAAGAGATGTGTTAAAGGCCAAATTTTGACATGTGAGGTTATACGCTAGCTAATAGTGTTAGTTATCTTAGAGATTTACAGGAAACCGGTAGAATTTGGCGGCATTGTTAAGGGGGAAAACAGATAGAAGAGTAGGCATCCCCAAAGAGGTCAGTGGAGACGAGCCCCACCAGGCGAAGTATGGGGGGTAGGCGACAGAGATCCCTCCCCTGCCTGGGGTTTTAAAGGGAACCCAGTTCAGATCGCCGTTGGCAGCAAAGCCGCAGAGTGTCGAATCCGGTATGAAGGTTAAGCTGCCCATCCCGCTCCGCGGGTGGGAGAGACACTCATTTTTCTAGCTCTCTACGCCTGGAGTAAATGTAAGTTATCCTTCCGGCCAATTACATTTGCTCGTTCACTGTCTTTCATTCCCCTCTCCTACGTGGCTACTTATTTGGCATGGGGCTGAATTGCCATTCTGCGCATTTCGAATACTTTCTGTGTGAAAGATGTAAAAGCTTTATAATTTTGCTCTTCTCCCCTGGGAAGGGGACCGCTCTGTTCTGGGTATTTCATATAGAATGTGTGCCCAGTCTTCACTTTCGCTACAGGTGTAGTTTGGGTCATCGGTCAGGCCTAAGGAGGTTAGTTTCGCCTTTAGGGAGCAGTGGTCTGTCAATATAAATGTTGTAAAAATTCCAGGGGCATACCACTTAGGTGGCTTTGGGGCTATTCTTTCATCATTGAAGGTGTTGGCTGTGTCAAGGGGTATGCCCTTTTTAAATCTATAATATAAGCCTCTTTTGGCGAGTTCCGGCCAGCTGGTGTGCTTACTGTGCGACATGCTCTGGTAATAGTGAGTAGTATTGTCCTTTGTATTTCTTACTATGGCCGAGAGGATGAACCACGCACCGGCTCCATAGGTAGGAACATTGCACGGTATATGATTGCCAGGATCAGTCTGCTCGACTGATCCTGGCAATCATACCTGCATAATTTCCCACTTTCTTCGCCAAGTAGATCAAATGGGGGTAAAAAGTTAATTTGTGGACGTCTTCTTATGTCCAAATTGCCTTTTAGAAGCATTTGTGCCCACGCCTGCGTTACCTTTTACAAGGAGGACGATATACAGTGTGATCAAAAAGAACCTGGCAAACTTTGTGCAGAGCCCGTGAATTCCAATGTGTAAACTGAATTAATAGGAGCCAAGATCCTATTTGCCTGTAAGTAGCTAAAAGAGGCTTATATTATAGATTTTAAAAAGGGGATATGCCCTTGATATAACCAACACCTTCAATGATGAAAAAAAGAATAGCCATAAAGTGGGAGCAGGAAACCAGAGGGATGACCGAGAGTGAAGACTAAGCACACATTTTATAATTTATGACATCCCGAGAACAGATTGGCCCCCTTCGCCGCAAATAAGAATGAACAATTCAGCTAGCCACAGAACTAAAGTATCTGGATGTTATCCTGGACCGTAATCTATCTTTCACCCCACACCGAAAAAATATGCTGGCATGCTTGCGAGAGTCACATACGCCTCCGGTGTCTGGATATTATACATAGACCCTCACCCGACCACGCACTACAAGTGATCACGGGTGCTCTCCCTCTTGAGGTGACTCGCACCGGCAAATAATTGTAAAGCTGAGAAGTACAGGCTGCAAACCTACTTAACATCAATATGGCAACAACGCTGGACGATGTCTGACAAAGGAGACGTCACCCGAAGGTTCCTCCCAAACTTGCAATGAGTATACCCACATGGCTCTGCCCTGGTCTCGGAGCCATCCGCTATAGGACTAACAGATAACCCAGTATGTGCGTGGGACCACCTGCTGCATGGGTGTGAGTTGTATGAGATCTTCGGGGTCACTTCAACCCCAGAATAAAACAGCATATTGATCCATGAGAGAACTGAACCAACGAATGACATAACCTGCATGGATCGCCAGCTCTATGGACGGGACTTCATCCCATGAGTGAATACGTAACCAGAACTTACATAGAAACACCCTCGCTGGGTTCGCGGATGGCACAACCCTGTTGCCTCGGCACCTTGCATCCATGCCCCACTGTAAACTGGAGTTGTCTTCCCTTTCGGCTCCATATTTCTATCTCCCTCCCCACTCTATCTGACAGCAACGTGAACACGCCCCACACAATCTAAATTAATTTCGCCAAACATTCTGGACTTCTCCCTAGCGCTTCCCGCGACGCGTATGCGATCTTTTTTTTTAAGGTCCTAGCCACTGAAGTGGCAGGACCTGCCAGAGTGAACTATATACTAGTAGGTACCTGGTCTGCCTCCACGGGGCGAAAGTGGGGCCTCAGTAGGAGTCTGGCGGCTAAACGACCAGAAGAACAACGCGGAGATGGGGGAAACCCCTGGTGCCGTTTGACCCTAAACACACTTTACTTGCTTTGCATCAGTGACCAAAGAGAATTAAGTTTTTGTGTGGCCACCGAAAGTGTTCATTTTTTTTTTTGTGAATTATGAAAGGGGCGACTAGTTCTAAAAAAGTACATAACTGCAAATTCGCCAGAGCTGTTCAGGTCTTTCCTACATAATCCTGAAAAAATTATCAAGCGTGTTGCCCACTGCAGCCTAGTAGAAGGTGTACGTCAGTGACAGCCAGGTGTATTCCACTCAGTTTGATAAACGAAGCCATGCTGAAGCTGTTACCAGCCCAGGATTGTAGGGTCACACAACAAATGTGTTGTGCTTTGGTACTACAGGTCCGGCTCCATGTGCGAGGGACGGGCATCAGATTGCAGCTGTTGATGGCAAAGTGACCTGACATTAACAACACACTACACACATAAACCTTTCTCTTGTTTTGGATATTCTATTTCTTAGCTATCAAGCCCACTTTACAGATTTTCTGTATTAAAAACGAGTTAGGTGGAGATGGGCATATGCCTGGGAACCACCCCGACACAGCCCAACCAGGAATGTAGGGTCACACAACAAATGCAACAGCGCATCCCTACCTATACAAGTGTACTGAGTCATCCACCAACTGTGACACAGATGCTAGGAATAATACAAAACCCCAAAATAGCTGGGCCAGCCATAATAATATACGACGTAGATAAAGACATCACACCGAACCAATTAGCGTACGAACTCTACCATAGAAACCTACAGGGTAGGTTTCTATGGTAGAGTTCGCATCCCTAACAAAAATCCACAAGAGATAGCAATGCCCAAATACTCCATTAAAGCGAGGGATGGAATAAACAAAAACTGGGTAGTAGAACTAACCCCGGAAGCCTGGCAAACAAGGGTGTTTATAGAATGGGGATGCGAACGTGTGGTCGTTCTGAAGTGCTACCACTGCTCAGAAAAAGGCCATGAATACAATGCCTGCGTAAACTGTAAAAATTTAAAGTTAGAGTACAAGCATTCACTGAGAGACCCCATGTGTCCTACGTACCAAAGTAGGATTAACTATGGGGACGAAAATTAAAGCTTACAACACAAATGTACTAAAAATAATTCAAATAAATGCGCAGAGGGCTAGAGCAGTAGACGACCAGATCCGGGTTAAGGTTGTTGTTGTGGTGTTTTCTGGCGCAAGAGCTACTTAGGCCATATTGCGCCTCCTAAATTAATTGAGTTACTTATGATAACTGCACCGTGGGCAGTTAGAAACGGTCATACATTTTTATTTGTTTTATATACAAAAAGAATTCAGAGAGATTTGCTTCTTTACCTATTATGCTATTCAGAGAGAGAGGTTGCTGTAGATCAGAAATGAAACTAAAAGACATTCGTCGGGCATTGCTGAACAAGTTACATTCAAGGAGTATATGTTTTACTGTAAGTGGTTGCGAGCAGTGTGCACACTGCGGAGGATCATTTCCTGTAAGCAGATAGAGATGTGTGAGGTGAGTGTGACCTATACGAGTTCTGGCTAAAATTACTTCTTCTTTTCTATTTTTCCGAAGGCTAGAAGTCCATAATTGTGGTTCAGGTTTTATTTGAAATAGCTTGTTATTGGTTTGCATTTTCCACAGAAGTGTCCATTGTTCCATAGATGTTCTCCGTATGTTATGTCTATAATCAGGATATGGGACTAGGTTATCTGTTGAGGATATGATGGAAGGATACTTAGCAGCACACTCTGCACATTCGTTTCCTGGAATACCACTGTGGCCAGGGATCCATGAAAAGATAACAGTTTTCTGATGCTCATGAAGACGCATCAGCTTATGTTTTATGAACTTTAATAAAGGATTTTTAGGTGGGGAAGTCCTTTTCAAAGCTAGAATAGCACTCCGTGAATCAGTATATATTATACTTTTATTTATTGACATTTGCGAGATGTTTTCCAGAGCAAGCTTAATGGCATGGAGTTCAGCAGTGTAGCTGCTGCATTCGGTTGGAAGTGAAATTGAGACAGTTGTATTAGGGAAGACGGGAGCTGCACCCACTCGACTGTCAGACTTCGAACCATCAGTATAGATCTTGGTGAAGTGTGGGTACTTTTGTGAGTGAGCAACATGTAGTTGTTGGATGTTAATATCTGATATAGAGCCTTTACCCCATTGCTCAAAGTATTCATCAGAAGAAAGGGTGAAGTTAGTCCACGGGGGATCCGGATCTTTTTTTTCTCTGATGATATTATCAAGCTGAATATTCCAGCTTTCTGTTAGATTCTGCAGTCTGATACCAGAAGGTCGAATTGTTCTAGGTTTATTTGTATAATGGGTTTTCAATTGAGGATTATGCAACAGTGGCCAAACCGGATGAGTGGGCAGACTTTTGATTTTAGCTGAATAGTTTATCAGCAACATCTTTCGTCTTATGCTAAGTGGAGGTTCGTGAGCCTCAACATAAAGACTTTGAACTGGTGATGTTCTGTATGCACCTAGGGCTATCCTAAGAGAAGAATGTTGGATGGGTGCAAGACGGGCCAAGATGCTCTCTCTAGCTGAGTCATAAACAGGTGCTCCGTAGTCTAACCGAGATCTAATTAGAGATTTATATAAGTGGAGCAAGGTATAACGATCGGCGCCCCAAGATGTACTGGAGATGACCCGGAGTATATTCATTTTCTTTATGCAAGTGGTTTTTAGATACTTGATGTGCTCCTGGAAGTTTAACTTCTTATCAAAAATTAGCCCTACGAGGCGAATACTGTTCACAATTGGTAGTGGATGATCGGGTTCAGGATGCATTGCTTGCTTCATGCAGAAATGTATAGCTGTAGATTTGTGGCTTGACAGTTTGTATCCATTTTGCGCAATCCATAATTCAATGTTGTTAATGGATATTTGTAGATGCCTCTCAATATAGTTCATATTCTGGGAATGACAGGATATGGTAAGATCATCTGCATAGAGATACGAGTCAACGGTATTTGGGATGTTGTTTATTCGTATTGCAAACAGAGTGGCACTAAGAACAGAGCCTTGTGGGACTCCTTCTTCTTGAATGTACGTTCGAGATAAAACCTGCCGGTACCTCACTTGGAAAGATCTGTGCTGAAGGAAACTTTGAATAAAATATGGTAAATGGCCTCTCATATGAATAGAATGGAGATCTCTTAGGATACCGTAGCGCCACGTGGTATCAAAGGCCTTCTCTATATCAAGGCATATCATGACGAGATGTTGGATTCGGCTTTGGTCATGAGGTCTAGGGAAGATCTATTCTTCCGAAAGCCAAACTGATTATGTTTTCGGATTCAAGGTACCAGGTGAGTCGATGGTGAACCATTTTTTCCAAAGTCTTACTCAGGCAGCTGGTTAGAGAAATTGGTCTATAGTTGTTAGGAATCGAATGGTCTTTTCCAGGTTTAGGTATGGCTATTACATAAGAATGTCTCCAGGAAGTAGGGAATATATGTTCTGAGAATATTCTATTGTAAAAGTTTAGCAATGAAATTAGTGATTTCTGATTGAGGTGTTGTATCATTATATTGTAGATTCCATCAGGGCCAGGAGAGCTGTTTCTTGAGGTATATATAGCTTCTTTCAGTTCAGATATTGTGAGTGGTTGGTTATAGGTAAAAGGACATGCAGTTTTGAAGTCTAGTTTCCTTTTCTCATCTTTGATTTTTTGAAAAGAGGGTTGATATGCAGTTGAGGCGGACAACTCACAGAACACCGTTCCTAGGACATTGGCAATTTCATCAACAGATGAGATCTCCTTTCCATTCCAATTAATAATAGGAGAGGGCAACTTATGATATTTACCATTTAGTTTCTTTATTTTTTCCCAGATTATTCGGGTATCAGTATCTTTGTTGATTGAGGAGGCAAATTTTATCCACGAGTCTTTTTTCGCCGGATATAACGAGCTTTGGCTCTCAGTCTCTTGAAGTTAATAAAGTTGGCAGTGGTGGGATGTTTGCGGAAGGTGTTCCATGCTTTGTTTTTTTCTCTCTTCGCTTTATTACAATCGCCATTCCACCAGTGATTGGTATGCCGATGGTTTCTTATTTGAGACTGTGGGATGGCGGCTTTTGCTGCTGTTAGTATCTGCATTGTGATATGATCGGTGACAGTGTCATCATCAAAAGATACATGACTGGTAAATTTCGTTTGGGTGGTTTGAATACTACAGATCAGCGGATAGTGGTCACTATTTAGAGGATTGTCATGTACTGCCCACTCTATAGTTGGGAAGAGAATCGGAGAGCAAATTGAGAGATCTATTGCACTGGTTGACCCAGTAGGAAAATGGATATATGTCGGTCAAGTAACATTTCAATGAGTTCGCCACGCCCGTCTGAGACCAGTGATGCCCATTAAAATCTCCTAGTAAACAAACAGGAGGTGGTAATTGGGAAATTAGATTTAACAGTTGCTGAATTGTACATGATTGATTCGGCGGAAGATAAACTGAGGCTAGTGTCAGTGTGATACCGATTACTATACGGGTAGCAACAGTTTGTAATGGAATGTGCCTGGAGGGGACTCCTGATTCCACTAGTATAGCTACTCCTCCATGGGGGCTGTTAGTTTCAGATCGATCTTTTCTGAAGATAGTATAGTTTTTGACTGAAACAGATATTTTTGTTGTTAGATTTGTCTCTTGCAAGCATATGGCAGCAGGATTGTAACGGTTAATTAGTTCATAGATGTCATCAATATTGCTGCGAAAACCTCTGCAGTTCCATTATTTGGTTTTGTGAGCAGAAGAGGAGTCTGTTTGCTTTTTGTGAGAGGCTTGTTTATATCTCTCGTGTTTTGATTTTTCTTTTCTTGAAAAATGTGGGCGGGGTGAGATTGCTTCACCTCAACTGGATCTAATTTTTCCGCTGCTTGGCAATGTGGAAGTCTCTGGGATGGAACTGTCGGTGACGTATTACTGCATTGATCGACTGCCTTTGATGTATCTGGAGGGATGGACACTTCTGTCTGACATGCTATTGACTGTAAGCAGCAGAGGCATAAGTGCATTTTGGATTATTTAATCTTATTTGTTTTCTTGCCTCTTGGTAGGAAACTTTATTTTCAACTTTATACTTTTGTATCTTTTTCCCCAACTTCCAGAGGTCGCAGTCTTTGGAGTATGCCGGATGGCTGCCCTTGCAATTTGGACACTGTGGGGTTGGCGCTTTACATTCTGTTTGTGTGTGAGTTTTACACCCACACGGCATGCTGTCTGGGAATGGCCAAATTTCTGGCATTTAAAACATCTTAGGGGGTTCGGAATATATGGCCGAACGCGACAGTTTAAATATCCTGCCTTGACTGAAGCTGGTAGGTTTGGAGAACTGAAAGTTAATATTATACTCCGGGTAGGAACTAAATTGCCATCTTTTCGGATCATGATCCTCTTTGCCTGAATGACTTTTTGTTCTTTAAGTTCCTGGGCTATCTCATCTTCAGGAACGTTCAATAGATCCCATTCAGTGATCACTCCCTTTGAAGAATTGAGGGTGTTATGTGGTGTGATTTGAACTGGGATTCCACTCAAAGATGTCAAACTTAATAATAGTTCAGAGTGTCGAGGATTGGTGGTCTCTATTAATAAATCTCCTGATTGGAGACGTTTCACCATTTTTGGTGAACCTGCGGCATGTTCGAGGCATCTCTGAATGATAAAGGGGGAGAGCTTGCCCACAGGTTGTGTTGACAGAGAATGTATTATTAGGAATGCTGGTAATTCCTGTCTGACAATGTCTTTCTTCATTCTCTTCGATAGAGAGAAGTCAGTGTCATGAATGTCATTTGCTTGAGAGCTCTTCGGCTCTAAGCATGGAAAGTCACTTGTTTCCATTTCTGCTCCTTTTAGCCCTGGGGGTTGTCTTATCCCCCAGATTACCGGCCCCGCCACGTGGAGGCAGGAGCGGTGCCACCAGTGACCAAGCCGTTGTTGAAGTAAATAAAGGGTTAGTAATGAATAAAAAAGAAAGGTAGATTTCCTCTCTCGGTTCTTACTTTTGTCCTTTAAAGTACAGAACCTCTTCAAGTAAACAAAAGAACAGGTGACGCTAGAAAAGAATCAAAACTATAACACTTTGGGAGATCACTATATATTCGCAGGAAGAAAATCGCTTGGCACTCGGGGCCAAGGGTTAAAGCTGAAGAGGAAAACGCGTTGTAGGCTACCCACTCACCTACAAAGTGATACGCAGTTCTGCACGGAGTGGGCGCCTGTGCCCAGCTAAATACAGCTTTAGGGAACCTGTACGTTGTGGCATTCTATTGTAGACCAGGACATCCTACCAAACCAAAAAATCATCATAGGAACTGTCGATCTCCGACATGGCACAGTACTACCCCTGGCAAGCGTGGAACCCAAAATGGTCAACTCCTTGAGGATTACTTGGCAGGATCACAGCTGACAGTGCTAAATCAACCTCACCACTTGCCAACATTTTGCAACACCCTCTGGGAGGCTACGATTGATGTATCCCTAGCTACTAGGAACTTGGAGGAGGCATGGACTACCTCAGACCACCGTGCAATCACCTTTAAAATAATCAGACAACTAACAAACCAACAGATATGCAGTTGCCAAAGCAGACTGGATGTCATGCAAAAAGCTAGGAAAGATTTCCAGAGGGCCCGCACATGAAGTGGAGGCTTTAAGACAGCGTTCCTGGGAGCGTCTAGTATCCACGACAGGAAGAACTGACCCCTGGGGTGTAGTTTACAAGGTGGCTACAAACAAACTGCCCAGGGCGAGGTGATCAGCACCACTTGGTAATATACTTGACACAATTTTCAAGGAACCCGCGACCCTAACTCTGCGAAGAAAATGAAAAATGTATCAAAAACCGCAAATGCCCGGGACTTGATATGATGGAACCGGAGATGCTAAAAAAAAAATAGTAGAAATTGCCCCGCAAATCCTACTCACCCTCTACAACAGATGCTTGGAAACAGGGAAATTCCCTGCAGCGTGGAAAACTGCAAACACCAAGCTAATTCTGAAAAACCCATGCGGATGCAGGCCTGGCTTTAAGCCAGACGGTGGATGCCCTTTGAGATCTGCTTAGGAAAAAATATCTATTGGTCATTTCAGTCGATTTTGCCCGGGTGGCCGAGTGTCCTGAACAGACTGAGAGAAGCTGCAGTACCAATCAATGGAAGAGTGGAAATAAATACAAATTATCAAAAAATCACAAGAAACATACACAGCGGCCTGTCTCGGACGATCTCATTGTTACTATTGAGGCAGATTCCAGAGTCCAACTGGAAAACATCGGCAATGCAGAAATTACAATACTGGGCCACAAAAAAAAAAACAGCTAAAAATTGCACCGACGAAAACCATATCCATCTTGCTGAAAGGAACTCTTTAGGTACAGCGTCCACCCCAAATAAATGGCCTGACCATCAAACTCACCAAGCAAATGAAGTACTTAGGAGTTATCTTAGATAATAACCTCACCTGAAACAAATAAGAAGATACTCAGCCCTAGTGGCTAGGATTGGGGACCATCTTATTGACAAGCACACCTGCACTCAAAGGGCGAGATCACTCGTAAATTCTTTCCAGAACTGAACAAAATATACCCAAGGCAACCGGGCTGGGACCACCTGCTTTACGACTGTCCACAATACAAAGACCTCAGAATCACCCTCATCACGAAAATCCATTACCTCCCCAAAGGACTTGAACATCATTTCATTGACACGGAAGAGGAATACCGCGCGCTCTCCCAGTATGCACAGGACCTCTTCACAAGGAGAAGGGTGTTAATTGCCATACACCGAGACTGATAGTACAGTAACATAAATCGCATAAGACACAGAATCAACGGGAAAAAAAAAAGGACAGGGATTGCCTCATGAGTGTCGCAGCCTGAAGAAGGCCCCCCTCATTTCTACTCTGGTGGGGCATGGGCATGCCACACTGAAACTTGGGGCTGTCTTCCCTATTGGCTCCATACTTCTGTCTTTCTCCCCCCTAGCGAAGCCCCACACCTAAATTTAAATACATCCAAAATATCTTCAAGTGACGTTGGCACACGTTGTGTGTATATATGTGCTTGTATGCATGCAATAATTTTTTTTTAGGTCCTAGCCACTGAAATCTCAGGAAATTAGGTGGCAGGACCTGCCAGAGTAACTTAAGCCTACTGGGTTCCTGGTCTGCCTCCACAGGGCAGGGGTCCAACGGTACACGGCACTACACTTTTAAATCTCTGGTGCCGTCTGACACTAAATACACCTTACGCCCGAGGGTACAGTCCATGAGAAAACCCTCGTACTTATCTTTAAGGACAGGCCTGAGGTCACAAAATGGAGACGATCCTCCATGACACGTATGCAGAAAGCTAATGCCGGGGGAAGCCACCTGCGCAAAGTGGGTGGTGGGGTATCTGCTGCAATATAAGGCTGTCCACACGGAGGAGGACACCCCATGGGCAGTGGCCCTTTACAGCAGGACAGGAAATTGAGACCACAATCAACAACCTGAGCCGTCTCCAAAACACTCGAGCGGATGTAAACTATCGCTTTACACTATGGAACAGCAACTCGAAAACTATCTGATAGGATCCCCATTTGTTGTACTGAATCAACTGCAGAAAATATACAAAGAGCTACTAACTACAGCGGTTAAGAATAATCCGAACGAACTGCTAAATTGATGATAGGAAGAAGGACTTCCGAATAACATGGCCAGCAAAGATAAAGGGAGACCTCGACACAATATATCAGGCGACAGAAACCAGACGATTGAGTCCCCCTTCACCCTTGCCACTAGTAGGGCCTGGAATACTAGCGCACCTACTCCTCACACTATACAATAGTTGCTTGGAAACCAGCAAATTTAAAACTAATACTGAAAAATCCGGATTCATATCGATGCATCGCACTGCTCCATGTGAGAGTTATAAAACACTATGAAGCGGCAGGCCTACATGCCAGAAACCAGGATCCTCAACTGTGGACGCACTGGGGAAACTTGCTAAGGATATTCCAGGATTGTAGACGAAAGTTTCTGTTGACTTTGGTGGCCGAGGTGCCTCTTAACCTCTACAAAGTAATTGAAAGCTATTTAACGCAAAGAAGAGTGGAAATCAACGTACACTATCAAAAACTAACAAGAGAAGTGGTGTCCTCGATGGGTTCTGTGGCAGCACACGCTAAGAAATCAGGCATCAAAGAACCAGCTGAAAATATCTTCAGACAAGTCCTAAAGGGGACTCTACAACTACGACGACCCCCGCAAATACATAAGAAGAAAAATCAGAGGATACTCCGGACTGCGGACTCGAGAAAAAAAAAACACGGATGCTCTACTATAAAACAACCTTCCTGCCAGAGGAGTGGCCGCTACCCGACGGGCAACCTAAAAAACGAAAAAAAATTAGGCTACAGATCGGAGAAGCTGTTTGGCTTCGAACCCGTTGAGGACCCAAACTGTATGTGGGGAAAGCTGGAGCCACACAGTCGATGATTGTCAACACTATGAAGACCTCAGAGGGCTAATAACAAGGTTGGGGACGAATATAGAGCGCAAGACCTATTCACTTGGAGAAAAACACTAATAGCTATCTACAGCAACATACATAGAGATTGACAGAAAACTGAAAGCCCGCAGGGGACCAGTACTTAGACAAGAAGGGTGCTGATCACACGGAAAAGAAAAGCAAGGACGGGGCTCGCCCCATGTGTGACAGAACAGAACGCAGCACAGCTGCAAACAGCCTGATGGCGATCTGAAGAGGTCCCTTTCTACCTTCATCATAGCGAAAGCCCCCACATAATAAAATTACTTTACGCCCAAAACTCGGCCTAGTAAACCAAAGCGATATTACCCCGACGATAGCGCAGATATATAATGTCCTAGCGGCAGAACCTGCCAGAGTGAATATCTACAGCTACTGGGCCTCAATAGGGGTCCAACGGCACAGAACAATTCCCACACACTTTTAAATCTCTGGCATTTCCCAGTGAACTGGTTGACCACAATGAAAGCAACGCAGAGATGGGGGAAACCCCTGGTGCCGTATGACAACAACACACACTTACTGACTTTGGCTTCACTTTGTCAGGATGAAGCAGAAGACGTACGCCGATTCCTCTCTATGCTTCAGAAATTTGGTCATCTGCTCATACCTTCAGAAGTATCTCAGTTTATAGTACTGGTTGCTTAGATGGTAGGGCACCACTCCCTGGAGACATACTATCGACCACCAATACCAAACGAGGCGAATTGATGTTCCATCGGTATCCACATTAATCTCTGGCCCGAGGAGGGGAAGCACCCCGACTCCTGTCTCCCTCTACATCTTATGCTGTCAAGCATTGATTCTCTGAGGAACATGTTTCCAGCCAATTATCTTCAATAAATTTAGGATCCACCCTGATAGGTTCTGTGAAGACAAGCTCTACAGGAAGGAAATCGTCTAGAACTGCTACCAGATAATGATACTCACCTGCTCCTGGACATGACTGACGGTGTTTTTTTAAACTTGCCTATTTGTATATGATAAAGACTTTTTGTCTTCATGCAATCATATATTACTGTATATTTAATCCTGTAAAAGTCTTGCGTCAAGCACGCATGTACTCTTGTTTATTGTACATTGTGTTCCTCGCACCATAGTCTGTAAATATTCACACCCTTCTGGCACAGGGGTAACCCAAGGTTTCTTGGTAAATAAACTGATTTTAATAATAATCAAGAGGAGGACCTGTCCTGGAGCATTATCTACCGGATAACCACGGGGAAGGTAACCCAACAACTGACATGACACAGTTAATAACATACTAGACGCCACTTTCAAAACAATCGAAGGAAAGAGAAACTGCTATACCAGGCCAATGAAGTATACAATTGCCCTTTGCCCTACTGTCTGTGTTCAGACAGAGGATTTCTCCTCATCTCTATTGACTTTGCGGGAGTCCTCGCAAGACTCAGGCGAAGCTGTTTGGCCTATGCAGACGACCTGTCCCAACAAGAAACTCGCGAGAATGGACGGAAAAAGATATCGACCACCGCCGCAATTAAGCTAGCCACAGAACTAAAGTACCTGGACCGTAATCTATCTTTCACCCCACTGCTGGGGCCTAAAAAGGCGCAGCCAGCAACCGCCTGGATATTATACATAGACCCATGCACTACAAGTGATCACGGGTGCTTGATCTTGAGGTGACTCGCACCGGCATACTTCAGCCACACCATTTACCGGCAAATAACTGTAAAGTTGAGAAGTACAGGCTGCAAACCTACTTAACATCAATATGGCAATGGAGACGTCACCCGAACTTGCAACGAGTATACCCAAAATATCTGCCCTGGTCTCCATGTCACCTACCTTCTCACTGGACATAGAGTGGTCCCCTTGGGACACCTGCTGCATGAGTTGTAGGAAGATCTTCGGGGTGACATTATCACACGAGGCAACCTACAATGCCCTCACTGTCTATGCCACTACAGACTTATGGTAGCCTGCGAACAGAAGCGCAATAAGCCCTAACAAAACCCAAAAGAACATATGCTGCAAGAATGAACATTGGAGACAACCTGATGCACCAATCAGCTATGATTGATCCCATAAAATAACGAATGACATCACCTGCAGCGACCGCAATCGGACCTACACCCAAATCCTGGCTGATGGGACTTACATAAATCACTGCCTTCCTTTCGGCTCCATATTTCTATCTATCTCCCCGCGACGCGTATGCAATCAATTTTTTTTTAGGTCCTAGCCATAAAGTGGCAGGACCTGCCAGAGCGAACTATGTACTAGTGGGTACCTGGTCTGGCGTCTAAACGACCAGAAGAACAACGGTACACATTTACAATATCTGGCTTTTCCAGTTAACCCACAATGTAAACTACGCGGAGATTGGGGAAACCCCTGGTGCCGTTTGACCCTAAACACACTTTATTCCACAGGCTAAGGATCTAGATTAAACTCTTTACGCCACCTTTCTGATTGTGGCATATGTTACGCCGGGTACAACTAGTTGATATGAAAATGGTTAAAGAATAGTCTAGAGTAAATAAGTAAACATATTAAAGACTTATTCCATGATCGCAGAATTTCCCAATTCCCTCTATCCAGAACCAGAAATCTGACAGCAATTAATAGGGGACAATAAACGATATGCCATCCTAAGTGTAAATGGTAGTTGCACAGAAATCAAATGAAATTCGTAGTCTTACAGCGAGGGCTGTATCCTGAGCCGCTAGTGGTATATTTCAATGGAGTAGTTGAGGTACGGCAAGCCAATGTCATTTTGCCTTTTCTGGTGCTGCTAAGCAATCTATTTGTCTTTATCACAAAACCTAAGTTGGACATAACGTCGAATGCGCGGTAATGATCGCCCATTCAATATTGAATTGGGTTATTTACTCAAACTGAATCCAGGCCGGTAGCATGTGTTATTTTAAAGTTTGGCGTTCACTGACACCAAGATACGAAGTTGAGTTCGAACTTTGGCAGATATTAATGTGAATACCATTACTCACTTTGGGATATCCATCTTTCTTAGATGTCGGCCAATAGTGAGAAGCTCTTAAAAGTTGTCTTAATTTGATTATTACTCGTAGATAGATCGTTAAGTTGAGAAGTTTTCATCATGCGACATTCTCGATTTTTGTTTTGTAATGCACTACTTGGATAATTAATTTCTACATCACCCTTCTAAGAAGAATGTGATTAATCTGCAAACAGATCGTTGGTAAGAAATTGTACTCGAGCGCTCCTAAATGGCTTTTAGAGCACTAAAAGTTAATGGATAGCTCGCTATAATTTAAGTGTTGTTTTGCATGCCGGAAATATTATTAATTTTACACTGAAGGAAGTCATCTTTTTTGTAGTTGAATTATTCCTTTACGTATCAGACAATAAGACCGAATAGTCAAACATACAAATTGCCGTTCTTATTTAAAGGGATAAATCTATTTGTTTTCTGTTTTTAACCATACAAGTCAACACCTAGAGGTGGTGTTAGCAGGTTCACGCATATGAGGTATCGCTTGTCCAGCAATCTGAAAAACTGGTTTTCTAGTTTCTCTTGAAAGTACGACCTTCGTGAGATAGCACTACCAATAACAATTTTTTTAGGTGTGTTGCTTTCATTTCTCGTTTAGAATATATTACATCTGGTTCTATTGTTAAATAATCAGAAAATCTTCATCGTTCATTAGGAAAGTAATATTCTAGAAATTAAATAGTCGGTTTGAGTTGTTCAGAATCGACCAGAAATATTACTGTCATACCCCTGATTTCATGGAAGCACTTGTAATATCCATCGTTAACTTAGAAGTGAGTAGCTGCTTGATTATGTGCCTTACGTTTCGAAAAATTAAAATATCATCATAAAATCACGCATTCACGTGAATAATGTGGAGTTACCAATGATGTAACGGGATTTTCATCAGTGTGTAAACCTCGAGAGCTCTTCAGACTTAACATTATTAAAATCGGTTTATTTCCCAAGAAACCCTGGGACGGCTCTATGCCAGAAAGTTGTGAATATCAAGGGTTACATTAAGAGCTCTCGTGGTTTACACACGCCCAGCTTAAAAGTGGAATATTTCTCTTTAATAATCACTATGATAACTGACTTTGCGGCCTCCTCTCAGTACATCCTCGAAATGAGACACGATAATACAGAAAAGCCGGCGCCAGATAGTTAATTTGGTTTTCAGAGCGAGAGTATTAGTGTTTATTTTTCCCGAATTAATACCTACATCTATAATAAGCAGCCCAAGATGACTCTTCGAAAGTTGTTATTTATTATATGCAATGTCTTAAGACCCATCGACAAAAACTACATTTTGATGGTTCTGTTGTCGACTGCATGCATTGCCCATAACGATACCAGGCAAGTTAACAGACGCTATGCACAGTCCACGGTAGCTCGGAAGTTACGTGCTCGCTCGCGGAGTTGAAGGATCTGGGTTCGAATCCCACAAGAAGCATTTAGGAAGTTTTTCCTGCTCTCCTTCGCCCGTGTTGAGTTAGTCGGTCTCAGGCCGTGGATGTGAGGGGGGAACCTCTCACGAACAGACAAACCGACCAAAGAACATACACGGTTACAGACACCTACACACTTGAAAATTTAATACACCCGTTTTAGGGTGTATTAAATTTTCAAGGAGGAACTACCCCACTGGAGAGGGTAGTTCCTTACTCCTCTTAGCGAAAATATTTATTTAATTGTAGGTGACAAAAAATTTAAATACCACAATCAAATAAAAAGGGTTTATTTTTTTTGAAGCAAACTGAAAAGAAAATGTAATGTAAAATTAAAAACAGCACTGCATTTCAAATTGAACTTTTCAAAAAGTTCAATTTGAAATGCTGTACTGTTTTTAAAATTTTCTTTTCAGTTTGCTTCAATTAAAATAGGTCATTTCATTATGATATATTCGCTATAATCATATTTAGATAGCCCAACATTATGAACACTTATTTTGATGTATGTTCTACGCATGACAGCATTGTTAAAAATATAGTCCTCTCTCCATCATTTGAGGATGTAGGGCTTTCCTCAGGACAGAAATTCTGGAATATTTCACCAACTGTTTGTCCCTTCCCCGGCGTACTAGTGCCATCAATGTGGAAGGATACAGAGACACCAGAAGGCTAACTTAGCCTTAATTTATGATAAAATTCTGTGGAACCTTCACAACGGATAAGCTATTATCTCATTAGTTTGGAATCGGTATTACGTAACTCTTGTCCCAAATATCAAACGTTCGAAGCTCCCGCAGTCACCACAATTGCACTCGGTAATTAATAAAAGATCGACAACTACAAACTCTTATCGTGTCTGCAGGGAAGTTCTCTCAGCTGCTATCTTCCCTTTGAACCGCATCCCTTATCTATTTACAATTACCTATCAACATGCTGATGATCTAAATTTTTTTATAACATCTAAGGTACCGTGGATATCTCAAACGTAACACTCAGAAGCTATTTACAATTCATCGGACTTGCTCTGAACACAGAAGAACCAGAAAAAAAGACATTTCTTGAAATTACATCTCGGACGGACATCTACACTGCTCGAGAAACTTCGGACAGGTATAGGGGTTCTATAAAAATTACCAAAAAGGGCACATGACATCAGTATGATTCCCTCCAGTGGCTAACAGGCATGATAGCGCCGAATTAATATAAGGGATCTATAAGATTCTTTGCCAAAAAAACCCATTCTTCCACCACGAGTTCCATGTGCGTGAAAAGAAAATCTAGGCCAATTGCATTCCTAAAAGGTCGTATCTAAGGTTCGAAGATCTATTCTCGGTACATCTGCGTAGTTATACAAACACATGAAGAGTGGGTGTGGCCGTTGATCATTATTCCGTTCCACTCTGATGTTGGAGGAATGGTACTGCATTCCTCGTTGTCTCCAGATGGAATAACGTCTAGAATATGTTTTTAGGCTACAACGAGACTCAGGAGTCCTTACAAATGTACTCCAAGTTACATGGTCTGGGATTAATGAGATTGAATTGAGCCCTCTTAACACAGTCCGGTTAGAAATGTTTTCACCTGATGAGAGGCCATCGTAGGTTTCTTCCGCCTTGCTGTTAGAGTCAGATAGCGGTCTGTTCTGGTTTACCAGCTCTCCTGAAACTGCTTCCATAGTGCCCAGACGACACCGCATGACATATTTAGTCAACTTGCCACCTTCTCAAAGAATCATCTAAACGGTGATGACTTTGTAAGATGCCTATCTTACAAGTTTACAAGTTTTATTTTTAAATAAATTCTATAAAACTATGATTGGGCGAAGAGAGAGCATATCGAAAGACACTAGGTAGATCTTTGTAGTGGCGAACCGGCCGGAGGAAATATAAACAATAGAAGGGTAACTGCGGGAGACAGGACGGTTTACTGGAAATTGAACGCACGCTGTATTCAGGTAATGGCCAGAGTAAGATTGGGTGCGGTCATTGCTTGTAAAGAGTGGAATATTGGCAAGTAATGGACGCTGAAAGACATTTCCCAACAACCAAATGCTGGAGGAATAGAGAGGCCAACCCCAAAGTGCGCTTTTAAAAAGTTCAAGGGCAGTTACTTCTAGAAGCCTCTCAAAATCTAAGTGTTCGCAGCTATGGATAAAGGATCCAGGACATAGAGGAAATTAGAATAAAGATGCTGGGACAGTTGGAAGAAAGTCCTGGTGGCTAGAGGAGTGTGAGACGACGAGGAGCATCCAAATGCGCAAGAAGCATCGAGCTGCATTGTGTGGAATGAAGACGACCGCTGAAGGAGATCAGGAGCCGGGAAGAGTGGTAGATAGGAAGAGAGAAAGAGTTATCTGCGATAAAGAAGCATATGTAGAGTTATGAATTATATGTTATCTCTCTATACATTATAAAAGTATTTATTCGAGCCAATGGGAGATGAGGGCGGGGCATACGTAACTACAAATGCACAGGTAAATAATTACTAGGTCATTTCCGGATTAGATTTCGATCAGTGAGTTATAATATTAACATTATACCTCTACTTTTGTTAAATGGGTTACTGGGCAGAATTAGAAAGTTGCTGTTAACAATGTAGAGCGCGTACGTGGGACGCATCAAGATAACTGCGTCCATAACATTCGCCAACCTTGAGCACGTGATTCACTGTCTAATACACGCCCGGCATCATTTAATGTTCCATTGTAACGTTTTTTGTATATTTATAAATATTTTAGTCATTCTGTTTCGGATGCAGCAGTATTCCCCATCCATGCATTATGGAATCCGAAGCAAAAGGCCTTTTCCTAAGTGACCTATATAAACACAGGTCAGTGCGTTTCGACAGCAAAAAGTCACCTGTGTCTTTTACATAGAAAAATATGACTTACTCCGTCATACCTCTACATTTTACGTGGGGTAAGCGAGCAGGGGGCCCCCTAGTTGTCATTAAGAAAGAAAGAAAGTGCTCTGAGTGGAGCTATCAATTTGTTTATAAACCACTAAGAGAGAGGGAATGGAATTATGTAAATATATCTATATATGTGTTTGATAATGAGCGTTTAGTAAAAGGGGAATAGAATATACTCTGTCTTACGTATGTTGATAAAGGGATAGAAAAAAATATACAGAGTTATGAATCTTGATTCTATTTGTTGGAAAGTAGAGAGTATATGAGAGGTTAATAAATATGTATTACTGTGGAGGAGAAAGAATTGGATGATTGTATATTCTTGTTAATATAGTATTTTGTATTTCTCACATAAGTTAAACTGTGTAATAAACTTTATGTTGATAATAAAAATGTCTCATCATTCAAGATAAATACACACAGCCCTATAGAAAGCCACTGAAACTTATCCTGGAAGGAGAAAGGATATTACCGCAATCAGATAGCTTGGAGGAGGTGAGGATTCCACCTGTTTAAAATGAAACTTAATAACAACTACCATAGTAGTTCCAAGGTAAAAACGGGTATTAGAAAGATTGATAAACAAAATAATAAAACAGAAAGACCCAGTTCCCACAACTTGCCATCCTGATTACTGGAAATGTGGCCGCAACCCGTGTTTATATAGGCATGCATAATGTGCGGCTCTGTAAGGTGGTAGATCGATTTCTATTGGATACTCGGAATTTGCATCCCAGGATGCGTATTATATCAAATATTCATCTTTGACTGTTCAAAATAAAATATTCGTGAAAAACAGTTTGTTCTGTTAATTTTGTCGAACAGCATATAGCATTCCACCACATCAAAAAACCAAGCTTGGTTTTTTTTTTTTTTGTAGGATGGCCAAAAAGCAAGAACTTGTACGCCTGCTGAATCCAAGATAAATAATCCCATAGATCCTCAGATTCGTGCCAATTGCGTTACTATATATTTGTTATATGGTCTTCTCCCCTGTCCGAAACAATTTCTTGAGCAGTAATACTGATTATAGGCATGCAGTAGTTCTGGAGATGGTAATTGGATTTTTATTTCTAAATACCACATCGTGGAGACAAGTTGTAGCGAAGAACCTGAATACCCTGGTCCTTCTCTCCAATAAAAGAATGGACTATCCACATCTATATGCTGGTGTATCTATCCCATCATCGCGTGCAGGTATTATTCAGGCTCATGCCTACCACAGAGATTTAAACTGAATAATATCGATGGACTAAAGAACATGTTTCCATTCACACTGTAAGCATTTTAACTCCTTGATGATAGAGCCGGAGAGGTTCCGTCATAAAAAAATTGTACAGATATAAAACAACGAGAACACTTAGGCATATATCCAGGTATAGACATTCACCACAAATGGAACTGGAGTAGTCCTACACACTTACATGCACCTTCTCTCCAAGTCGTAAAACAAGTAACTTGATTTAATACAAGTTATAAATATCTATATTCTAATCAATTTAATATATTCTGTGCGCACGTCCTTAATAACCCTCCAATAGACAAGTGAAATCTTGCATATGCTGTCCTCAATACATGAAACTGTTCCAATTCAGGTTGAAATGAATGAATGATTTCCAACTAAATATTTCCTACAATGAAAGGTAGCTTTTGTCCGTATGTGCAATCCCATCATTATTTTTCTGCAAAAACAAAAAAAAATGTTCAAAAGAGAACTAAGTCAATATCAACAGTCTCATTAGAGTCATAGTTTTCTCCGGTCTTAAAAACACACACACACACGAGATAATGTTCCCGGACTGGTGCAATAAAATGAAGGCGGTCGAAAATGGTTTTATTCAAAGCAGTGCGCTAAGGGAAACTAGGGTGGATAGACAATGCGATATTCCATCAAAAATGTCAGGATTGACTCTCTCCCCTTCAGATACAAATTCCTTGTGAGTCACACCTACGTAAAACAACATGATCCTTGACTTCTGTAAACGAAACTTTTTAAGCTTTGTTGATAATTTTGAAGTACACTGCATGCTCTAACGCTTTGTCTATGGGTCGTAATGAAACAGCCAACACTTACCTCCAGTGAAAATACAGTCGAAGAAATTAGGATTGTCTTGACAACCTGCATGAAGTCTTCGCATGACGCTCCTCCGTGTGGCATAAATTTTGTACAGACTTTCAATTTCCCTAAATCTCATGCAGAATCTGACAAATTGTCTCCATATTCATATCCAATTCTTCAGCCATCATTCTGAGGGTCAAACGAAGATCTCTTGCCACAATTTCTCGAATTTTTGCAACTCTGTCATCGCGAACATCCACACTAGCACGACTTAACGTTCAAACAGTTTTTAACATTTCATACGTTTCTGTTGCAGTTTCCTATTTTTAAGGCAAAATTTGATACTCGTTCTTTGCTCTTGCAAAATTGTGACACGGAATGTTAATGCTATTAACGAAACTGGTTGTTATTTGCAACCTATCAGCCTACTAGACAATCTCTATACCACCATCTGTTGGAAGTTTGTGCTACAACATACCAATTCCGTTTATTTTAAACCGCAATCAGTCACGGAACTTTGCTACTGCGTGTCGTGTCCATTTCTGGTGGAAATCTCAAACTTCCTTTCTGTTCACCACAAAATTGCTTCTTTGAGGTGATTCCTTATGCTTTCATTGTAGTGATTACCATTTACTCCCTGGGGTACAGTGGCTAACCCGGCCCTAATAAAGAATTACCCTTCTCTGTATAACACTGCAGAAACGTTAATGCACTTGCCACTCATTTTTCTTTGTACTGTTTGGTTAACATTTTCCATACCCATCTGGCACACGGTTTGCGGTATTACAGATTCTGTTTCACAATTTGCTGAAGCAATGACCGTGAGATATCCCAGTAACTGTTATAAAGATGGAAAGCAGAATTTCCGATAAGTGCGCTCGCTGTTGCCTTGTACTGAACTGATTGTGTTACTATCGATATGCTCAATAATGAAATATTTTCTGCAAATCATGACTATTTATACCTGCGAGTTCATTGCTCATATAATACGAGTACTTATAACAAAAAGTATATCTTCCTGTTCTGTATTGGGGATATGTTGAAATCAATAATACTTGGTGCCAGAAAACAGGAGGAGCTGAAACTTCTCTCCATCCGATCATT
This sequence comes from Mastigoproctus giganteus, assembly GCF_048544385.1. Taxonomy (NCBI): domain Eukaryota; kingdom Metazoa; phylum Arthropoda; class Arachnida; order Uropygi; family Thelyphonidae; genus Mastigoproctus; species Mastigoproctus giganteus. Next base: position 175,082,718 of record NC_143575.1, on the reverse strand, counting down.
ATTAGGAGTCCCGGTATAAATATTTTGAAGCATCAGACAGCAAAAGAACTATGAACTCTCTCAATGGTCCTCTTCGTGTGTTAATCATGGGTGATTTAAAGTACGTTCGATACGCAAGGGTGTTATTTGTTTCAACTACAAAGCAGTTAAGATTATGAGGTTATTTTGTTTGTGAATTATATGAAAAACCAGAGTGTCCGCTGATAAAAACGCAACCCTGGCTCGAGAAGAGTTAATGGCTATGATGTTAAAAAAAAGCCAGTAAAAATTCTTTTCGTCTTGATGGGATTCACGGTGGTTTGTGAGAGTAGCAACTAACCCAAATACTGGCATTATCATCTAATAGAGAATCTGCAACTCAATTACCAACGGGTTTCTGAGCTGCTGGCGAAGTTACCACAGAGGGGAGGGGACATCAATGAATGGAAAAGACATTGACGATAAAATTTCCTGAAGTTAGTTTTATTATCTACTTTGGAACTCCTGTTCCATAATTCCAATAAGCTACATACTTCTTACCACAGATCAAAGAAGTCCCGTTTAGTAACACTAGACTTTTTCGTTATTCAGATAATACAATGAAATTAATGTATAAATTGATTTTAATTTACTCCTTTTTTTTGAGACTCAGACAGAATCTGATTCAAGAAATAATGGAAATTTATAGTCAAAGGCAAGAAAAATCTATCTTCTAGCGAAAATTAAAATCAATTTAAAGCATATAACTGCTTGAGCGCTTTGTCTTCCAGGGAGTTTATTTAATAAAATAAAAACAAATAATTTTTTTCCTTTTCTTTTTCTAAAAAATGTGCATATTCTACTTAGTACTCGGCACTAATTCATATCGCAAATTGAGTTTCTTGACACAGCTCAGCGCCTTACCGTCACCACGCCTGACCAGAAAGTTCCCATATACTATCCAAGGTTCAGAGGCACGAGAAATTCGTGCAACCTTCGTTATTAAGAAGCAGACCCAACTCCACCCTCTTTCCCACAAGTTTATTGTATGAAAGGCTCTAGTTCCAAGAGCCACGCCTAACAGAAAAAAAAATATATAAATATACATAACAGACTTGCCGGCCATGACACAATCTCCGTATTCGAGAGATCTTGTGATGGAAGTGTTTTCCTGTACCACGCATAAGCTACTACTCAGGATTAACCACCTCTGTTACCTGCTGATGACCTCTACTCGAATAATAAAGAGGCAGCAACTTCAAGAATTACTTTTCTTTGCTTAAATCCAAAGCCCTCTAAATGTCCACGTTTAAGGTCGTATCTGGTGTGTGTGTAGCCGGAAGACAAACCTGTCCATAAGCTTGGTGAAGCGTAACAGTAATAACGTGTATTTTTATGTCGGACTTCATAAACGTTTTACATTAACCTATTTGAAGGCGAAGTTTTTTGAAAAGCTCTACTAAACTATTTTTTTTTTGGGAGTGGAGAATTTCAGTAAACAATGCAACCTCATCTGATACCAACTAACCCAATCATAGTGTAAAAAAAAATCCTCCTTATCTTGAAGGGATTTGAACCCACGTTCGCACAGTTATACGATAGCGCGAAATAACAGATTTAATGAAATCAAATGCGTCAGAATAAAGTTTTATTCTTTAAGATAGTGGGGCACATCATGGACAAAACAACCATTAAAAGCTATGGTTTCGATTCAATTATTCATAACCCTTTGGTACGCGTCGATGTAATTATAGTAACAGAGCGAAATAGGTGAAGAAGGCAGTCTCGTTATGAAAGATACAGCAGTGCAATGCATAAGATGGGTTACCCCCAAAGAGGAACATGGCTTTATTTTGGAACATTACTTTGCATTGAAATAATCAATACCAAGAGCGGCTTTAATAAGAAATATCCAACCACAGCTGAACAATATAAGAATTCCATCATCGGACTCTGGTGATGAACACATTCTTCGTATATCTGCATCAAAAAAAGACTGAATATATATTCATTTACCCAAGCAAGGTGGACACTTCCAGAAACATTTTGCGACCGTTTTAATTAATTTTTTTTTGTTGTATTGCACACTGGGTTGCATTTTAACTGGATTATCCTGTATTTAAACCCAATATCTCTCTTACCATCTTGGCAAAAGTTCAGCACACTTTATAATTATTATAATTCAATGTACGGTGTCTCTGAAGGCCATAACAGCAACGTAAACAATTTTAACAAAAAACTATAAAACAATAATCTAAGTGAATGCCACATCTGTCCATGTTAAGAGTTGATGCCATCCGAAATCACATCTGTTTATTGCATCATCCATTTCAGTATTTATATTTAGCTTTACGCTGCTTCTGAAATAGTCTGTGCAAGTCTTTAGAGTTAATTTGTTCATGCCGCTGATACAAATGAGTAACGTATCGAACTTCCCCCCCACTACCGAAAAAAAACTAAATTATTGTTCTTAGTATCAAAAGGCAGGAGAATTCAGAAATTTCGACAAAAATACTTCGCGTTCTACTCACCTCAAGAAGATAACATCTCTTTCAAGAGTGAACACATTATAAGGGTGTCATGAGGTCTGCAAGACATTTGTTTGGTAACGCAGCGTGTCTTTCCAGTAATATCTAACACCTTGCCATACCCCTAGAAAGGTAATTATTTTTTAACTTCTTTTACAATAGCATCAACCCACCTGGCTGCTTTGTCACATATTTTCATGCTTTTTCTTTAAAACTAGAATGGGTATGCTTTCATGGCCGTATAACTAGTCAGATTTCAACCCTATTGAGAATTTATGACATCTCATGAACAGAAAGATTGATTAAACGTAACCAAATACTCGAATTCAATAAGAAAGGGGGATTTCTCCATTTAAAATAATGAAAGGTGACAAATACTACAAAATATTAACTATAACTTTAAATTACTTTTCACTTCTGCGAGATGAAAGCCTTAAAGGTAGCCACTATAAGTAAATAATTATAAAAAAGCGATATATGAATTATACCCATCGTGTACCTTTTTCATTATAAATTGCAATTTTTTTTTTAACATAGTTCCTTTGCTTTTACTATAATTTCAGGACAAAATCTATGATTCGTTCAACGTCCGTAATTTATCAAGAAACTATTTTAAACACAGAAATGAAAGTGATATACATGTGTTAGAATAAAATTTTCTACTGTTGAAAATATGTAGAACACGACCTATACGATCAGTTTAAAAGCCATTCTTATTATTTCCAAGATCTTTTGTATAGAAAATCAGAGTTTCACCATCTTTTCTTATATCAGATTCATCGGATTTTGTATCGAAAACATATAATTGGAAGAATTGCTCTACTTATGCATATCTGACTGAATGTAGCAGTTCACTTTCAGCCTCCACAATTCCGTCTCCTAGTTGTAGAGACTGGATACTGTTACTTTCACTGACGTATCAGTTGCCTCGGCGCTAAACATACACCTAACCTAAAAGTTAATGAGTGGTCTTAATGGTGGAGTGTGTTCATGGACCAACTTTCGTGTTGTGCAGACCGAAAACGCCGGAATCAATCATGGGGAAACACCTACTTCCTCTGCCTCGAGATCGGCAACTACAGAGTCGATTGAAGAACCCTTTCGATATATTGTGCCCAGTTTTCCGATGGGAAAAAGGGCAACAAAACGTCCCCTTTTTTGGTCAGTTCAAACCATGCTTTGAAGTCAGGCTGCATGCACTGTAAAACCTTCGTATGGTGAAGGAGTTCTCGAGATTAACCCAATGTCGATGGCGTTTAATGTTACGGTAAAAGAATTTAATTCTCGTCCCCAGTAACAATTTGGTAAAGAAAGAATTATAGCGAAATGCAAAGGGCATTAGATTTTTTGTAGAAAATTTCTGTGGAACCCATTTTCCAATCTCCTCGCATTTTGCAGTTAAGTGGCAAACGGGGCTCAGAATGGATCTGAGTGCGCACAGGATAGACATTTCAATTCGTCATACTCATTGGCAATGTCATGTACACGCTTGAACGTGATTAACAATTGCCCATTGAGTTAATTTTATTTTGATCTGTGATGACAATGACTGTTGGAATGGATCAATTGAGTTAATGAGCAAGTTCTGTAACTACTACGATAGGACTGGCTTCAATTGTTGCTTTCAAGTTGCTGTCTATTTCAATAAGTCGCCCTGACCGTACGATCTCTTTCTTACTACAGCACACCTAATCTTCTGAAACCAACTACGGTATTTTCTTACATTTACTGCTTCTACTCCACAAATTCCTTCGTGTATTTTCACTACATTCGCGTTATTTTAAATTAAATTCATGCAGCAAAGCATGCTTCTCTGAAATTTCCGTCTTGTTGTTAAGGTTACAGGAAAAATAATTATAACGATCTCTTCATTAAAATTGGTTTTGGTTACTTTGATTTCGATTACATGATTATTCGCACTAGGCCCCATCACGGCTGCAATTAATGTAAAAGAAATATTTGGTTTAAGTTTGCAAATATTTCCTGAAACATTTTTCCTATGTTGCATCTCTCCATTCCTAAAGTTTCGTTGTGCTCAATTAAAAGAAGAACTTAAGTTGAAAAGTGGCAAACCAGTGGTTGAAACTTTTACAACTTCACTTAATTTTTTACTAAAATTTCTTACTCGTATATTTTCTAATGATTGCTTGAACTTCGTGCGAACTAAACAGCATAAACACCTGTCGGGTTAAAAGAAGTGCGTGAGGAAATAACCTTGAAGGTTGGGAGCGAAGTTCGTGTTCGTCTGACCGTAAACCACGAACTTATGAGAAACGTATGCGGTTATTAAAGAACACAGGCAATTATTTGCGTCAGCTGTGGCCCAGTTTCAAAAATTAAAAAAATAAATAAACTTGGGCGTTTACTTTAGGACTACGCCTAACCGAAACGAATGAAGAAATGTCGTGGGAACTGGTCTATCTCAGCGGAAACCTTGAAATACGTGATACGCTAACCATATACGAATAGTTGCACCCTTTTCCTCGATGGATAAGCCGATCACGTCAAGCATGACCCTGGGATCATCAAGCAATACGGTCTGGCTTCGAAGAAACAAGACAAACTTCTCTGGTCCTTACATTGCAGCTTTTTTTATTATTTTATATTTTTTAAATCCCGGAAATCTGTAAAGCAAAGAGTGAGTTGGAGATGGAGAGTGTGTCCTGCTGGTGTGTGTGGCGTTAGCGCATAGTGCGACTTTTCCGTCTTGCTTCAGAACGTGCTCGTACTGTGCAAACAGAAACGGCATTGGTCGATGTTAATCCATCAGAGCAGCAAAATTCGTCTATGGACGGGAGGGATGGAGCTTTTACGATCTCTTTTCGTCGAAAATAAAGTTCAAACAAAATGAAAAAGTTCTTGTGATCACGTGAACTTTTCTTTTTTTTTTCTGAAAACCAGACGTGGTTTCAAAATGCATGAGTGAAGATTATCTAGACATCCCCTATTCAATAATTTCAAGTACTCTAATGAAAGTCAGTAGTTATTCGTTAAATGTCAGCATAGTTGATATGTCGAGTGGTTTGATTCCTGTCACAGACCACAGAAATTATTTAAAGGCTTTTTCCACTCTGATCTGTAGTCTTATGGTCTTGGAAAGTTTTTTTTGTTGTTGTTCTTGCAGACATACAAACTGGATTAGTCTTAATAAACAACCTACCCTTAAAATATCGCCTGAATTAGAATTAATTTGAGATATTTTTCGGTAGATTAGATTTCCGGAATCTGATCGTGCTATTTCCTCTCCGTTCTTTATAAAACGCTCCACTCTGGATGATTTCCAATTTCAATTATTAATTAGCGTCACAACAGACATTTTATCTATTAGCATGAGCATTTCTGATCTTAATACGTTTTGTTTCTATAGGTAATTGCACTAGTGTCTCTGGACAAACATTAACTGTGCTAAATGGTCGGAAGCAGGGATCAGATAACGGGTATAAAACCCGGGGATCAACCTTGATGAGAAACAAAAGACTGATTCGAAGGAAATGACAAGTGATCGCCTTATTCAGTTGGTAATATTAAAGGAAAGTGTGGTTGCAATTTTAGCCCCAGTCTCCCATTTCTTTAAAATCCGACACTGGGGAAACCTGAAATCTCGCTCACTAGCTTAGCGAAAACATTCTCTCTGATCCAGTAATCGCTTTACAGTCCTCTCCCAAGGGTCTGACTTGGTGACGAAACAGTATTCCACTGACTACCGACCGTTGGATACAATTAGAACCGCAGGGATCTGACGACAGGAGAAACAGATGGTGCTCCATGACATAATTACTACAGACAGGATTACAGCTGCGGCAGTTCATTCTTCAGTGGTTGGCAGGATAAGGTATCTGGCGCGATAGATTTGTCTGGGTCAACCACGCACAAATAATGATGATAACCAGTTAATGTTAAAAGAAAAAATCGACACGCGTTTTTATTTAAAAAAAATAAAAAAACAATTTGAATACACTATTTAAGAACAGCAATCTTCATTAATATAAACACTTTACAGAAACAGCAAGAGTTGTCCAAGTCTATCGTGATGAACTCATTATCAAATATATAAATACACTCGATTATCCAGCAATTAAGCTGATAATCCACAATTGAATCAGATCAATTTAACAGCTGCTACTAAAACAGCCTCGCCTCGATTTAGTTTTACGTTTCTTCTTCTACAACAAAAACGTTGATGCACTGTAACTCCAAAAATCCACAATTACAGTGGTTAGTTATCACAAGAAGCTGATAAATATTAGTACAAATTAGTTAATATCACTAACACAGAACAAGAAATAATTAGTAAACGATGTCGGGAACAAACAACTCGCTAACCCGACAGAAACACCAATAATCCGACGAGCGCGATAACACTGGCAACCTCACTATTTAAGTTTCAGAGACTTCCCGATACAGAAATAAAATAACAGCCTTAAATTGCCTCAAAGTGATCCAAACCAAATATTATTGCTGTCCGCCATCTTAGTGGAAAAAAAAGAAAATGAAAAAGTATCCAAGTAAATCCTTTTAGGCAAAAACGACCTTAAGGCAGTGCCAAAAGGCACTGCCTAAAGATCGTTTTTTAGGCACGTAACGAAACCTACAGATTTTGTTATGTGAAGCGTTATCTTTCCTCTCTCGTTTTTTTTTTTTTTTTTAATCGCAAAAATTAGGTGTCTTCTACGCCTATAAGAAAAGAACATTCAAAGCTTCATCATATATTTACAACTCTGCTTCTCAAAATGAAATGGAATAGTTAGAATTTCACATGACTTTATTTGCCATGTGAAATAGCAGAGCATAGCATCACTTGATGAAATAATGCTGCAGTAATAAAGACTAATTTCTACAAAACTTCGTTCTGATGAAATAAAGAATAGATTAATTTGGTCTTTAGTTTTGCATTTATTACAGTCATCCCATATTCAAATCGCTATTACGTTTAACAAAAGCAATCATGAGAAAGTTCCATACGGTGAGGATATGATAACTAAGCTAGATGGAAGAACTGCTCAAAGGCAATTTTCGATATAATATTTTTAATCAAAGGTTAGTTCAGCAGGTTATTTGCCTATTAAATTTATCCGTCTAAATAAAGCTACCACCAAATACGGAGGATGCGGAAAGGTCAGGGAATGACCACCGCATATTCCCGGAGCAATATGGCCTTAGTTACTAATGCTCCTAAAAACCAAATAACAAACAAACAAACAACATTTATATCGAAATATACACTTCAATAAAAGCACAAGTAATTTAATTTCAAGCGCATACAGGAGCATAAACGTCTGTTCAGTTAACTCTTGATAAAATTTAAAGCATGATAGGCGGAAGAACATTCAAGAATAAGAGTGAGATTGACTTTAAAATCAGTTTTAAAGCAATCTGTCGGTCAATGCTCACACCACAATACTATGGACAGAGACGCAGAGAAAATCACTCGGTATTATCTTGTGTCCTTCGAGATAAAATGAATTTGTGCGTGCCAGGCATGACCCCTTAAGAAGCTGAGAGAAAACTGGATTTGCTATTTGGTATATCGATCTCATACATTCTGGAGGACTTCGCCACAAGTTGCCTTGATATTGCACTATTCTAAATAGAAAATGCTCTAATAGATAAGTACAGGTTGATCCGTAAAAAAACAATTTTGAATAACTGCTGATGTAAATGTGTATAAGTTATTTGAAAATAATTTATAATATGTTCTTATCGTTTTAGGATAATTTTAACATGTGAAAAGTATCATGAGCCTTTCAATGAAGGGGAGGAGTGAAACTGTAAAATATGAAAATTCTGAAGAAGTTGCAAGCCAGTTCAATAAGTTTATTAAGCAAAAACCACCACAATAAAGCCCATAAGGTAAATTGTGAAGAAGATTGATGTAGTGCGAACAGTACAATCTACCAAAACCTTCTCAAAGACACCTGCCAATCTGAACTTGTAAGAGAGGATGTCCAAAGAAGTCTGAAAAAATATAAATAAAATAAAGCGAAGTTTGGAACTTAAAATACCTAAAACAAGCTTAAATGAAATCAGAAAGGAATTAAATTCGAGGTTTGTCATCCCACGCTGCAAAAAAGTTTGATTGACGACGAACCAGATAGGATATTGTAATTTGCCGAACGGTTGGGCCAAAAACCTAGTGTTACAAACCCTGACATCGATGACAACCTTAACAAAGAGTAATAAATTCAGTTATAGCTCTTTGTTAAGAGAGTCTCCCCATTTATTCCTTAACAAAGATTTAAATGCTACTGGCTTGACAATCTGGGCTGGAATTTGGACTTCATGTGTTCTTGGAGCTTTTATCTTGAGGGAACTATGACAGGAGAAAGCTACCTGAGCCTGCTGAATGATAAAATCAGTCCATAATCAATTTTCAGCATTGCTTTTTTATACCAGATGGAGCACCAGCTCACTATAATCTTTTTAATCATAGTGAGCTGGCGCAAAAATTGAACGCGAATTCTTAGACGAAAGTTCCCAGGTCAGTATAGATCGGGTAGCGGGATTCCATTGAATAGCCACTGCACTCTTTGGATTTAACATCTGGTGATTACTTTTTTGTGGGGGATTCGTAAAAGATAAAGTATTTTGTAATAAGCACAGGTATCTGCTAGAGTGTTATTTCTTCAAAGCGATAGAGAATCTCAGAAACTGTGTATCTCTGTGCCGAAAATGACAGCCATATTGAACATATGTTGTAATTTTATTTATTTATTATTTTTTAAGTTTATGTATGCTGTTTCTATTTTGATAACATTAATTAAAATAGTGTTGTTGAGCTATATACAAGACAATCCTGTATATAGCTTTTTATTTGAAGTGTATGTCACCACCCAGCCCCAGGATTCGACTCTGCTTGGAGTCTCATCGGTGGACAGATGAGCCTCCAAGCATTGTGAAACCCAGCGACGAGATATATCCAAAATATATGAGAATGCCCAATAAAAAAAAGACATAAGTTCTGTGTAAAAGCCTGAAGCTATATAAAAAAGTCATTGTACCTGGTGGGCATAGTCTCTTTTTGTGTGTAACTTGGGCACACCGAGTTTTTCTACTCAGTGCATAGATCTCATATTGCGGCGGTACTTCCCCCACGAATTTTACAGCATTCTAAGCTTGAGCCTTTTTTCCCCTGACCTTATTTATGAACGGATTAATTGTAAGCTATATCATGCTAATCGCGAAACTATCTTCAATGGTTTAAAAACAGAAAAATTCATCCAACATTTGTCGTGTGTAAGGAGAAGCTACGAAACTGCAGCTTTGATTAAATGTCTTCCAGCTTGGATCTGTAATAATCATGAAGTGATAATTCTACCAATGTCAATCAATTAAAAACAATTTTTTCTGATTAACCTTTGGGAAAACCACATAGAATCAGAATAATTTACAAGATCGGCACGGTATTTAGTAGTCTTGTGGTAATGTGATGTTTAAACTTTGAAATTTATTAAATCATTCATAGAGCAAAAGTACATTATTTCTTTACAGGTGACAAAGCCTACTGGAAGCCACCCTTTAACCATAAAATGAATTACAGTATTTCACTGGAGCGTCATGGCCAGTTGAATCCCAAGTAGCGTACACTTATTAATAAATATCCCAGGTGTTAAAGGAAATCGTGCTTCCTACTAGGGTGTGTCATACGAAACAAAATAATTAACTGATTTATATTGCAGTTTAAACTCTTTAAGGATATCGAAATAAACCAGTTTTTACCTTCTGTCCCTATACGGAGCAGAACTGTTCCTGAATCTTCAGGAATGTTAATTTCTCAGAGCAATATCGGGCTATCATCCAAGGACATTTTCAATGTGAAGAATGCAATGTCGTAACCTCGCCTACTGCGTGAATACCAAACTGAGTTGATGTAAAAACCGGTAATCACAAAGGAATGAAATAAACCTCAATCGTATTGCCTTTTGTTTGATAGCCCGGGGGACTTTTTATTCATAGGTGTGATGTGGGGGAGGGATTATAATGTTCACCATACTTGTACGATTCGGAATAACAGGGGATCACCACCCAGTGAGGTGAAGGACACTTGGTGGATGCTTAAATATAAAAGCATCGGTCGAAGAGGGACAGTTACTCTTGCAGCTACAAGCAGCCAAACACAACCCAACTCCATAATGAAGACTCTGGTAAGTACAGTCCTCGTGGACTACACTTTATTCGAATTCTAGTAATGCATCTTAATAATATCTTTGTATTATTTATTATCTATAGCTCATTTTGTCTCCCTTTCTTCCTTAGTTCGCCATCACTCTTCTAGCCCTCGTGGCTTGCGTCTACTCCGTCGGCCTTCTGGCTGGTCCTGGTTACCTAGGAGGATACGGCGCATATGGTGGATACGGCGGCTACGGATATGGTGGATTTCCCGTTGGACGTGCAGTTGCTTATTCATCCAGTATCAACCACGGCGGACTCGGTGTTGGAGCTTACGGACTTGGAGCATACGGCGGTTATGGACTAGGAGCATACGGAGCTTATGGACTCGGCCATGGAGGTCTCGGATATGGTGCCTATGGCAAGTGGTAAAAATAAAACAGGTGAGAATCCCCTTGTGATTCTGTCTTTCAGCAGCTGAGGGAATATTCCAGAATCTGTATTGATAGGATTTGAATACAAGTTTTAGCTTGTAAAAGTTAGCTAATTAAGCATGGATTATTAAAAAGAAATTCCGCAGTAGAATAAGACGTTGGTTAGAATGTTTTCATTCCTGTAAATTCGTTCAAATGCTTAATTATGCAGTGTAATATCATTAGTTTCAATAAAGTTGCTTCAGCGATTTTAGTTTTTTAAGTGAAGTAACTGATGGAGCATAAATTTAGCCATAAATGATTTGTACTAATTTTAAATATGAATATATAAACGATATATATTGAATACCTTTTATAAATCTTAGGTGAATAATTGTTCTTAATGTTTTCATACATAATTAAGTTAATCGCATTTTTAATTAAGGAATGTTTTATTTCTTTGGCAGCTTTTCAAGAGGATTTCCGCTTGTAGCAGCCAGTGGAGGGATACGACGGTGTACATATTTCTAGACCTTCTGTATAGCATTGCTCTTAATAAAAGTTGGTTGTGAAATATTGTCTTTATTCGTGTAAATTTTCGTACACATAAAATAACCTTTCGTTTATGGTACATTGATTTAAACCAAAAGCATCAAATGCTAATTACATCTAATAAGTAAAAACAGTAATTAGAACATCAGCAGATTTCAAAACGTAGTATTCTACACTCAAAAGAACAGTAAGATTATCCTCAATCTCCTGAGATTTGGAAAAACAGCTTCTGTCATTGTTTATACAGTACTTTATGGTGGTTAAAAGGGCTAAATGACTTGCAAACACCCTTCCCTAAGGATTCAGGTTGAGCCTTCATTAATTTGAAACTACTAACCAGAAGGAAAACTGGTTGATGATATCCATGAATTACATTCATCTGCAAGATGATCTTTTTTACTTGAACAGTATCAAAAAAGTTAGAATAGCATATCCCCAGGGTGGACACACTATTCTATATTTAATATCTGTACTTACAAAATATACAGTTCTCATTTCCATGAAGAAAAATAAAGCTCAGAAATTAAAGGTAGACTTGACAAATCAAAATGAAAAGACTAAGTTTTATAATAACGGCACATATATTTGGCATGTTCTGGATATTTTCATTAAAGGGTTTATTTATACTATTGTTAAAAGATATTTAAAATTCAAACACTTAAAAATAAAACAATTTTGTTTCTATTTAGAACTTGGATAAAAGACGAGTTCATGAAGTTAGAGATTATGATACTAACAAATGATTATTTGAAACAATCCAAGTTTTAATTGGGCGGGTGTTCACTATAATCAAATCACAGAGAAGTGATTAACCGTTTCAAAACGGCTGTTTGATAATGATGACGCAATTAGTAATGTATACTATGGAAGAGATGCTGTGTTTGTTCTGTTAGAATTTATATCAAAGCATACTTCATATTATCTGCATCAACTCCTCTTTAGAATTTCCACATTAGCGAAAGAAAGCATTCGCCATATAGCACCCATTTGAGGCCATCATCAAGAAATAAGGACTAGCTTAGCTCAGTGGGAAAGCTTTCTTTCGTCAGCACTGTGTTTTCCTATCTTCAATCATAAATAAAGATTAGTTACGCACGCTCAGGCATTTTGGATCAACTTTAAGAGTGCCATATATAGCGATGGAATCGAAACGTACTTGAGGACACAGATGCAAGAGGGGTTAAGGGGCCTCGTTTATATATGTTGAGACTGATGGCTCCCTCGATTCGGGACGGGGGCTTCCTGGTATGGCGCATCCAACGCACACCCATTTTGCACGGCCCTGTCTCTCGTGTTTCTTCAGAAATTCATTTCTGAAGGTGACGAATATCCATCTTCAGATTCTGACGGTTTCTTTCTCAAATTGGTAGAGTTCTCGGTCGAAAATTTCAACCGAGGCATTATTCCTGGTCACTTTCATTCTTACAACTAATCGTTAACATAAATGTATTTTATTTTTGTTTCTGTTTGAGTGGTTCCAATCCCGATGGTGACGGGGAGAGTTTAATCTGTGAATGAACTAGTCTCTCAAAAGGAGGTAAAATTCCGTGACACTGTTCATTCTGAAAAACAATATACTGATGCTTACGCTTCGTGATCTCGGTGTTAATTTAAATACCTGAATCTTACACAGACCACACAACGTAAAACACGCTGTCTTAAAGTTGTAATTAATTTAATTACATTTAAATGAAGTTAATTGAGTGTACCCCAACGTTTTCAACCATCTGACGATGTTCAAATTACTGCCTTACTTTTCTTGTGAAAAAAAAAAGGATATTTATTAGCAATAGTGACAGGGAGAATTAATTGTATCCCAGGTTCCAATGTTAAATAATCTTCGTATATTGTGCTTTATTTGACTGTATTTTTATATACTTTTACATTTCGTCGGTAGTGACAAAATTTGTTTTAGTAAATATATATTTATTTATTCACGTTGTTTTTAGAAGTATCAAGAAAATTAATATGTATGTATAAACCAGTTGCTCACTGACTTAGATATTTTGAAGAATCCAGGGAAAATTATATAGGAAACCATACATCTTAAAATATTCTTGAAAGAATTACTAATGCCACTTTCGTAAAAGCTGTTTATATACCTTTAGAGACAGCTTCTATAGAGGCATCTATACAACAGATCCACTTCCCAAAGATCTTTGCCCAATTAATGGGATTTATTTGTGTTACAGTTCATAACACAAAATTTTGTTACTATAATGGTAGAAAAGTTATTGATTGAACCAGCTACTTGTGAGAAGTAACACATGTATGTATGCGTGTGCGCTGAACTATTTGAAATGGAGAAGCACTTAACAGTAGCTGGATCGCCAAAGACATAATGTTCAGCTTGCCGAAATTCATTGCTAGATGTTTATGCCAAAAATGGATGAAATTCGATACAATAATGAAGTTCACATAATAAGCCACGTTATTAGAAAAGTTAAGGACGTACTGTACATGTATTGCGGTCTTTAACTTTGCCTGCCACACCTATCATGGATTATTGAAAGCCATCAAACAATGGTACGCAATGCGGGACACAAATTCTACTACAAAAACATTACAGTCTTCCACTGTACTGGACTAAGTGGTCAATAATTTCAGTAATTATGACGAAAAGTTACGTAATATGTTGTTTTAGGGAAACTAAGCAATATATTTAAAACATATTTGTTAATTCTGGTTACCTTAATGATCCTACCTCGTAATTTAATTAATGTATAATTAATATTAGTAAATAAAGTATTTATGGGAGAAAACTGTAAATTTTTTTCGGCAATAACGCGCTTCGCAGGTATTAAAGTTGTAGCCTGACGCCAAGTTATATCAAGATTGCATAGCATTTCCAAACCACTACAAGGTAATGTCTTTTAAAATATATAAAGAATACAAATAAAAGAAAGGACAGTTATACAACATGGAGTTACGAAGCTACTTGTAATATGCACGAATTTTAGGTTGAAAATAACATGTAAAAGGTTAGGTGTGTGTGTTAAGTACTAAAGCAACTAAAGCTATGAGGCATCAGAATATTTCGTATATTTTCGATTAGTTTCCAGGACGAAAGATGAGAATTCTCTTTTAGAAAAACCCATGTAGCCTGAAACGGACTAAACTCAGCACCATAAAAACCGCTCACGCCATTGAGGTAATTCGAACTTAGCCTTCTGCTTCAGGATGGTGATTATAACCACTTTGCTACTCACGAGGGAAATATACAAAATAAATACATTGGCTGTGAATTAATTGAATTACTTCATTCATTAATACGACCAGGCAAACTTCGAGCAATAATGAAATAAACTATTTAACTATTATCCAATATTAGTTAGCCGAATTCATGAAGAGGATTGTTGATGGATTTCAGACGCATCAGCAACTCTGTTTTGTATTTCTATCATGCCTGTGGAGGTTGCACTGTATGCTCACGGGCCTATTTGCAGGATGAAACTCCATTCCCTCCGCGCATAAATTATGCGAACTGGCATTAAGAAAATACAGTCAATGGGCCTAACAGTTCCCAAGCGTCCAACTGACTTTTCCCCAAATACAGCAAATAAATACAATGGCCATCGTAACTATTAGGAATGTTGAGAAGTACAGCAACAACTTCAGTTTAAAATTTGTTGTTGGTTTGCCTTGTCCAAGACAAATAAAGTCCATGAGGCGTCAAGCGTATTATGTCTATAAATTGCGTGTATTCTGTGGTCAGCGTTTTGTTTTACAGGAAGAAAGACCAAGCAACCTAATTTCCGCCAATTAATTCATTTACAGTGTAAAAAACTCCCATTAAAGCCCCTCCCTTTAGACAGGACTTGAACTGGAGGGGAAGGGGTCTGCTACATAGTGCAGAAAAGCAACTATTGTAACTGGTGCTAGGACGTTCCAGTTAGACAAAGTTATGTTGTACCAGAGAAGGTACGGTGAAGTACTAATCCAAACGAAAAGAAAGAACGAATATATTATATTTATGTTATACATGTTATGATATCTCTATAGTAGCAAACACGTTTGTTAGTAGATAATTCGACACAAACGTTAGATGACGAAAGTACATAATAACTGACTGATACAAGACATTGAAATTTCGTAGAGAAATATTGATATATCATGCTACGAAAAAAAAAGTACCGTATATGAACTTGTAGGTGAAGCACGTCTTTTCAGACATGCGTTGTTTATGTATCCAGCAGCGACTTTGTAATCCTCAATAGGGAATATGCTTACCATTGACAACCAGGCAGAATCACAATCAACAATCATACAGAATTATTTATTTGCATACAGGTAGAATAACGCCCGAAAATATATGGATAGTTAAGAAAGAATAAGGTGTGATAAAACATGGATAACCAAATAAAAGATAATAAATGGTATAGGAGTAGGAGTTATTAAATGTACGAGGGAGATAAAAAGGAAAGGATACTATCTCTGTTTCGTGAGAATCAACTAAACTTGTTAATTACAGGGAGTCCAGTCCGGTACCAATGGGATTTACACTATATATGCTTACTCTCATTTACAATGTGTTCAACGTGTCTACCCTGGCTCTCGACGCATTGTCTCAGCTGGTGTGCCATGTTTGTTTGGATTCTTCTCAGCATATTGGGATCGACAGCAGCACAGGGCTTTGTAACTCTCTCCCTAAGATGACGAAGATCTGGAATTTTTAGAGCATAGACCTGTGCCTCCAGGAATCCCAAAAAAAATGTAAATACAGCGGGTTAAGGTCAGGTGATCGTAATGCCCAGTCCTCTCCTCCCTTTTCATCGATGAGGAAACATGCAGATCAATATCGAGCCAATTACGCACTCTAATTGCGTAATGCGGATTAGCTCTGTCTTGCATGAACCATTTGGGTCGTTCCTCAATTAAATCAATTTCTGGTATCATTTCATTACCCAACATTTTCAGGTATTTTTCGTCATCCACTGTTTTTTCGAATAACGGTCCGATGACATGTGTGTGTCCCATACAGAACAACAACCACACCATTAATTTGTCCGCCCCTTGTTTCTTGCTACCAGAGTTTTCGATCGACCTGTATCTGAAATTCTGCTTATTCACCTCTCCATTTAAGTAAAAGTTCGCCTCGTCAGAGAACATCACACCTTCTAAGAAAACTCTCGTCTGCTTCAATTTGGCGCAGAAACCATTCGCACATTTTAAGTCGTCCATCAGAATCATCCTCGGTCAGGTGATGCAGGATTTGAAGTTTGTAATGGTGAAACTTTTCTTCTTTCAGATGTCATGCACCTTGGGCACTCCGATTGCAGCACTGATCCTTCTAACGTATTTCTGTGAGCTGGCATGAACTTAGCAATCACTCCAATTCGAGTGTCTTCACTTACAGAAGGGCGACCACATCGAGGCTTGTCGGCAACACATCCAGTCTCTTTAAATGTCTTCATCAGTTTCCCAACTGCACTGTGCATTATTGGATTCCTTTCAGGATGCCCAGAATTAAACTCGTCCACCGCTTCCCTCTGGGTCCATCCCTGACGACTACTAAGGACTATCTCCACCCACCCTTTCATTCAATGTTAAATACATTTTTCACCTGTAAAGAAAAACATATTTTTACCATTGTTTCGGGGTGTTTTTAGTAGAAAAATGTAAGCAGATCAATATTTGGATATCAGATAAGAATTTTGTCAATCAGCGAGTTATGTAAATAAAAGCCAAGATAGAATATACAGAAAGAAAAGTCAGAAATCCGCAAAGCAGCATCAAAAGTTATTCTGTATTAGGAGCAGAGTTATTTTTATTAACAAAAATATATACAGCATGTTTTAAATAATGAATCTCAATAAAATTATCTTAAAGAATCTTCCGTTGTGTTTTAATAAAAATGTCATGGATTCAAACAAAAAGTAAATCGCGCACTTGTGCAGCGAAATCCCCAGACTGATTAATGTAAAGTGCATTTAAACTCTTCTGAACTAACAAGCTCCAAAGTTATAAATTTCTAACTTCAGTTAGTGATTGTAATTAGTATAATGGCTTAATTAAGACGTTTTGCTTTTTTTCTGTTTCCCTTTCAGTGTGTCATCTAATGTAGTCATCAGGATTGGCCTTTCGCTATTTGTTAAATGCCCTAAGTAAACATGGAATCAATCCTGTACAAATGAATCTACCTAATAAGGCCCTTCTTCGCTGCAGTAATTTCGACTTTCTGAAATTCAGTGACTTTTCTCTGACCTTAAAGCTCACGAGACTCTTAATACTAAATGGTTGCATACATCATCAAAGTGATTAGCTGTAAACTCCTTTGACCTAGTGGTCGTGCCGGAATATAAAGATAACTAGCCTTTCAACTGCGCAAAATAAGAGTAGATCTCTAATTCTAAATTATCGCTGAATCCGTTTATTTTTACCATTCTATTTTTATGCTATATTTTATTTAATATAGCTGATCAAAACTAAGACCAAGCATTTACAACGTTTTCAAAAAAAATTGTTTCGAAAAGATAAGGAATAAACAGAAAATCAATTTCATTTTAATATATATTTAACACACTTGAAAACTAAGAAGTTTAAAATGCAAAACCTTTATCTAACTTAAACTACCACACATCCTTCGGAAATGTATTATAAAAATAGTTTTTTCACAACGGATGGTTTCTATTGACGTTATATCTGAGGAAATTCAGACCTGATGTATGTGTGATCACTAGACAATTTGACACCGTTCTCAGATGCAGGAAAGAAACGAATCTCATTTTTTTTTTAAATTGAACTCAGTTTTTCCTTTCAACTTGTAAAACAGAAAGCTCCAGAGTATTTAAGTGATTTAACGTGACTACTGAAGACAACGTATAGAACCTACTAAAATATTCGTCGAATAGCTTTGACCCAAAGGCAAAAAGGAAATGGAACATGGGACTAACATAATTGACCTTGAATATTCAAAAATATACTTTTTCTTTGGGAGAAGGGAGTGCTCGAATCCGTACTACCACAAAATTTTAAAAATGTGTGGCCTGTTATTAACTGATACGTTGTGTTTCTGCCATAACAACAATTTTCTTTATTAAATAATAATATACACTCTATAATTAAGTCATTATGTCTCGTGTACGCACAAAACATAATGAGACTTAGTATCCTTTTCTAGCTTAGGTGGATGGCCAGGAATATAAACTGAAACTTCTCCGCCATCAGCACATTGATCTAAGTAACAGAGTTACTGGTTAAATAGTTTTAAAGGAACCATTAAAGGTAACTCCCCGCGACTTTCACCTTGTGCTTTCATTCCTTTTTTTTTAATATGAATATTAAAATGCGCTACTGTTTTATCCTTCGAACGCTGCATAAGTTGTAAGTCGAGAAAGAGAAAATCAGCCAGCCATTTCTTAAACCGGTTAACGTAACCTCCGAAGCGGATACTTTGTGAAGAAAGTTGCATTCTTCTAGTCTGACTCCTCCCCCACTTCCGCGCCTCACAGTTCAGCAACGTAGCTGGCTGTGGGTTAACGTCTTTGTGAAGTTGATAACCCCAATTCGAGTTTTCAGTACAGTTACTTCAATAAAGCTTGATATAATATGGCCTTTAATCATTACACAATTGGAACTTGAAAGAGAGGCGAAAAAGGCTTCTCTTTCAGTTCTCGGGATTAAAATCAGAGGGGGACGGATTCTGGCAGTGACGTATCTAGAAAGGAGAAAACTTAGAACCTTTTCCATTTATTTACAAATTAAGAAAATTGATAAATTAAATCTAAATTAATAAGTAGTTAATAAAAATGTTAATTTAGGAATAAATACCGTATACATTTATAGCTGAAAGCTTTTTCTACCAGAAGATGTAATTGGATAACTTTGTTTAAGTCTACAGTTAAAATCTTCAAAGGCTTTACTGTTCAAACTGGTGCTTTATTTACTAATATAAAGACTCGGCTATAACAACAATTAATATGAGAAAAATAATGGACGTCAGAGCAGAAATCAATCTCCAAATATTAAAAATAAATATTTCAGTAAATATGTTTTGTTTTGAAATTGTCTTGCCAAACTACAATACGTTCTGGTTTATACTCCCTCGCGATCACTAGATCAAAGGAATTTGCGTTAATTATTTTTACAATGAATACAATCATTAACCATATTTCACAGTCAAGTGGACTTGAACCACGATCCACTCAAAGAGCATACGCTTCTGCACCCTCGGCTACGTCCGGCTTGTTTCGTGCGTAATTAAAAGTGAATAATCAGATACAGAACAAATAGTTTTAAAAACTATTTTTAAAACATAAAACTTATAAACAAACTCCAGACTTGGTAAATTTACTTGTTGTTAAACGCATCATTGAGACCATATTGCGCCGTATATATTTATGTGGTCAGTTTTCCTGACGAAAACCCCGCGTTTACGGGAGAATGATCATGCTACACTCGGCTGAGATCGACTAACCCAGCCACGTTGTGAAAAAAGCCCAGAAAAATTCCTCGGTCATTGATGGAATTGGACTAACCGCGCCTTTGCTACCCGGTGTGCGGAGGACAGTGATCATACCAACTATGCTACCCACAAGCGCAGTAAATTTAAGTGTTTATGCCATTAATAAAAATTATTAATTGCAATAAATTACTCTTCTTTAATTGAAACTCGCATAGTAGCAAAAAAGAGTTCGTGTAGAACACGTAACAAGGAAACTACTGCAATTACACTTCACCTAACAGTTTATTTATTATATCAGGCGTTCCTTGACAATCAATACCGTACTTAGAGACATAGATGGATGAATCCACTTCTACAATATACGTAAACACACAGAGATCCAGTTCATCCAGTCCAATAAAAGACGCTCAGGACCTACAACTCCATTAGAGAGGAAGACCACTAAAACAAAACACCATCAATAATAAAATTTGAATTGATGAAGTCCAGACTTAACGAAGATGCCACCAGAAAGAAGAACCCACGTTAGCTGAGTAATTCAATGAATTACGTCAGCTAACGTGGGTCAATGAAGTCCAAAATAACCAAACATTTTGGTTCACCAACGATGTGCTCTCCACACGAGGTAAATCTTGGTAGATTTCCACCACTGAATTAAATCTCTGTGAAATTCCTAACAGTTTTCGTAGCTTGCGTTATGCAGTTAAGTATAAATTGGCTATACAGCCAGAGAAATCTATGGCTGTAAAGCCCATTTGAACGTTAATGTTATTAATATTCCAAGTTATTGGAAATCATCACTTCATAATCTTACGCTCTTAAAATATGATATACTAAACACGTTTTGAGTGTGTTTAGCCCCTCCAAAAAGCAAGTTTCTTTCGCTCTCTTAGTAAGCAAACCTGTCCAATTTTCAGTGATTGAGAACCCAGGAGGTTACAATATTCTTTCCCCCTTTTTCCCTTCAGAAAAGTAAATGCAACGCAAGCATGAATTCTAGTTCATGGAACCGTATGGTGTTTTCCGTAAGCTTGTTCACGCGTAATTAGATTCGTTTAATTATGCGCGAGAAAATTAATTGTTCAAGGGACGTGAGCAAACTGCTACTTTCAATTAATGAAGAAATTTTAGTTTTGCAGACCATGCAATATTAGGCCACGCGAAAGGATTCGCAGATTCCATTTATAAGCGTTCGTGGACCAAATGCTCTACCTACAAAACTACTGGGTATTTCAACAAACTTTTTACACCGCTATTACCATATTCACTGGGAACTTTGTTGTATATGAGCGTTTATAAGATGAAGAATAAACAATTTTCATTTGACACATTTTCGAATCTCAGAAATGAACATTCATTAAACATGCTCGGGTGTTAGTTAACTGTTTCCCCTTTAGCTCTTTGTTTCATACTGGTCTGAAAAGCTGCGTGACTGGTCCTACAGTCTTCTTACAACGCCATGAGTTGTTTAATCACCTGGCTACCTTGGTATGAATTTTTCCTGCTTATATTTTATTCAGTTTTCTCTCTCTTGCACTGCTCTCCGCCTCAAAGAATCATCCAAACGGTATCGTCGTGACCTTTTCACATTGATACATATAATGCGAGGAATCAGACAGTTTTGTTTCATAAATGACCAATTTATTTGGTTCCTTTACTTGTTTCTGCTGTAATTTATAATATTTTGCATTGGTTCACCTTGGAGTTCCACCAGTGTTCGGGTTATCTATTTATCGTGACACCACTTGAGTTAACGATGTGTAATAGGAAGTTACTGGGTACGAAGTGAGATACTTTTAGGTAGATGGCAAAATGCATTCCATTGTGGCATTAGTGATATTTGAGCAGTACAGGGTGCAATACATAAAATGGTATTTCCAGAGGAAAAGAAAGGTTCGAATTCATACACTAACTTGTATCTAAATAATTTTTTCAATTTCAAGAGACATTTGATATCTGATCAGGCCTATACTGAGACTTAAGCACAAAGTTCTACTCGCGCAATTGCTCAACATATTCTTGCATCCAACCCACTGAAAAAGAGTGGATGCATATCTACATGAGCAAGGCAAATACTTTCTCACGTTCTGAAAGTTTTTAATAAATTTTGTTATATTGCAAACTAGGTGTACACTTCAGTTACATGATCCTATATTAGAAATGAAATGAGACTTATTTCAATCGTTATCATTCCACATGCAACGAGAAACTGCGTTTTGTTTAGAATTTGATGAAAATAAAGATTCTTCATACATAACTTTGCCGTTTTGAGTATAAGAAGTGTCTGGATGCTTCAGGTATGGTTGGGTTTATTAATTTCTAGCAGTCATCATTCGCCTGAATTATTGGTTGTTGCCTTGTTGTTACCAACCGAATAAACAGGCGTATCTTTCAAAATGGTATTCGTGGATGTATTTTGCACGGGATTTAAATCGTGCTAAACACAAAGAATGTAATAATACAAAGTATTACTAAGTCGGGAAATGAAATTTATAAAGGTTGAAAACTGTGTCCTAATTACAAGTTGTTGGGCAAGTTCTTCAAAGAATTTAATGCGCGAGTAACGCCAGTGATCAGGTTGGAAACGTGCAACCGTTAATAAGCTACAAATACACTCAATAATGTACAATAACTTATAAAAATCAGATAGTAAATTTGGCTTGAAATGTTTCTCAAATGACGCCATTTGGAATGCACATTGCAAGCAATGAACTTTCCTCAAGTGATATTCATGTGTATGATATTTTCTTAATATAATATAGATTCGGTGGTATTTGAAAGTTCGGCAAATACGCATATCTTATAAAATGGAATGTCCTACATCAGGAAAAATCCTACATAATTAATTAAAAAACTGGGCTGACAACAGTACCACACGGACAAGAGCACCAACAGCTTAGTGCGATATCGGAATTTCTTCCAAGGACAGATGGGGAGGTCTAAATACCGCACCTACTTCTAAAAACGTACGGCCATCACATTTATCGGTGGGAACCATTAACAATGGCAAGACAGGACGACCTTTAAAGTTACCGCTCCATTCTACTACTTTATTTCACTGTAAGATGGAGAAAGAAGGAAAAAACCATGTACGCAGTGTCCTTACAGATTGACAAGAGCGATTATTGGGAGAAAAAACTTGTGGGTCATTGTGAGCTGGATTAAAACATGGTCTGGTCGCTGCATATAAAAGGACCATCGAACTGACTCCAGCTACTCACTAACTAGAAGCAGTTAACCACCACAGCAATATAATGAAGGCTCTGGTAAGTACCCAACTTTGATTCGTGTCTTAATTTACTAGCTTTAGAGGAAATGATAGATGAGGTATAATCATACAGTACTGAGCATAGGTATATCGTACATAAGTTTGTGTAAATCATACAGATTATAAACGTCTCTTAACGAATCTATTCTGTGCTATAGAAAAATGGATTCAAGAATTTGGACAATTAGTCGTTCCTTTATTCGGAATCAGTATGGTTTCAAATGAGGGGCCAGAGGTTATTAAAAAAGGATCCAGCGCTCAGAAGAATAACTTATTTTTAAAGAAGTGCTCCGACTGTTCTTATCGATAATGAGCTTAGTCAAAAGTATTTATGCCTTAGACTAAGTAGAAAAGCAACTAGGGCTACAAGGAGTAGGTATACTGCATCTGTAATTGCTTTGAAGAAATTTTTATATGTTAATTGTTAAAAGATTTGCTAAGTTTGGAAACTAGAAGTTCAATACATGCTTATGGAAGGAAAATTTACTCTCTCAGATGACATCATGTGATGTTAAACTGAAATTATTGTAATATACTTATCTAAAAACGAAAGCAAAAAATACCACATTTTTAAAGGAAAAACAAATGTATCGACTAGGATTAATTTCTATGTCATATCAGCAAAAGATATTCAGCAAGACTTTGGAGGTTATCCTTAAGCACTGATTAACTAACGATGATGATATTTAGATCTGCAAATCATCTGAGAGTTTTTTTTGAAGAGAGGATTGTTAGATAGCTAACTTATGGAAGGGTAGCAGGATACATACCACCTTGTACAATAACTGCGTCAGTTTTTTCCGATGAAGATATTAATTACACAGGTAAGAAAGACGCGAAGCGATTGCATTAGCTCTTCATATAGTTAGCTTGCAATGCCAATAGTAATCCAGAATAAACCGTGGCGGTGGTTGTTGGTGAATCAGTAACTCAGACAATTTTTCGCCATCGTGTATTATCTGTAGACTAGTGTATTCACTGGCCGATTTGCATGTAATGTGGGACTAAAGAACCCGGAATAACTCAAGGGGACATTTCCTTCCCTAACTCAGATTGAAATCAAAATTCTCTAATTTGTGAGGGAAAATTGAACGCAAGCTATATCGTCACGGAGAAGTAAACTGAGGTATTGTTTTCAATATTTGTTCTACGAGAGAATCACCTTTGAAGATCTGTATAACATCCAACTAGAGGTGTTGATACATGTATTCAGAATTAATATTTTCAAAAGAATGAGCTGATGCCATTTTTCAACCCCCTGCCCTTTCCAAGTTGCTTTATAGAACTCAGTAATTGGAAGAAATCTTTCGTCTGTTCGTGACAGTCCAATACTTTGTTTATAGAGGTATATGAAAGAACTGCTACTGAAATACTACCATTCATCAATTAAACTGTGGAAAAGCATTCCGGAACTTTTAGATCCCTTTCTTAAACGCTTGTTTGAGGAGGTTATCTGGCAGAATATACTCTGTTTCAGTTTGTTTTTTTTTTCTTAAATTCACTTGTAAGGTTACCGACTACTTGATAAAATAAATGGTGGAGAGTTAGACAATATATCTTCTTAAAACGGATCATTAATTAAGGAAAACAGATTAATGAAAATTTTCTTTCTTTCACAGCTCGCTATCACCCTCCTCGCCCTCGTGGCTTCCGTCTACTCCGTCGGCCTTGGAGCATACGGCCTTGGTGGATATGGTGCATATGGAGCTGGAGGATATGGTGCATATGGAGCATACGCCGATGGACTAGGAGGATTTGGTGGAGCTCCAGTTGGACGTGCTGTTGCTTATTCAACCAAAATCAGCCATCCCGGCGCTGCTCTTGGACTAGGTGTGTATGGTGCTGGTTACGGACTTGGTTATGGAGCTGGTTACGGACTCGGTGCTTATGGAGCCGGTTATGGACTTGGTCTCGGCAAATGGTAAAAGTGAGTATGAAAGTTCATTGACATACATTTTGTACTATCATCAGATTGTCAAGAGCATGCATTACATATTCGTTGCAGATATCTTATTGCATTCCCTGTATAAGAGATAAGTTAGGCTTTTATGTCGTCCACATCACCGGACAGAAGACCAAGAAACTGCTTAGTATCAGACTGCGCCTCTTTGTTTCAGTAAAATTATATTAAAGGCCTGACAAGTCTATAAGTCTTAAACATTCATTCTAGATATTGAACGGAATAATACGAGCGTCCGCAATGATAGCAAATGGATTTTGTTTATTTTATTCTGTCAAGATACTGTAGTACTGCTAACTGTATTCATTTGCCATGCGATTTAATGTTTATTATAAATGTAAACTGATACGTCAATATATGTATTTCAGTACTGGTAGTGAATATTTTGTTTTATTTTGGCATTCATTGAAAAACTATTAAATTTTTTTGCCCTGTCCAGGAGTTAAAGACGTAGTACCGCTGTATTTTACATTTAAAAAAGTTTAAATTGTGCTGCATATTTAAAAGATTTCTATAGTTTTTAATATCTTTAAATTATAAACTGAAAAATCATTTGTGGGTCATTAATTGGACTTTTTATTTTTTCAAACGCGTGTTTATCTTACCACATTGTAATAATACTCTGATATTCAAAAACAGCTAAAGATGTTTATAAATAATATCGAATTAATTATTATATCCAATTATTTTGCACAGAGTTCCTGGTTAAAATGAATGCATTTAAGTTCATTACCTAAGAATTAATAATCTAAATGAGAAAGAAATTTTAAATAAGCCATAAGCAAATATAAATTTATTTCTTGAAATGTATAGGGTCAATTACATTTTAAAATTTATGGTAAAATATAAATTTGTTCAATTTAAGTACCTAAGATATTTTAATGATTCTTTATCAAAATTTTATTGACATTAAAAAGAACGAAATAGTTCTATGTTTTCTTGAATCGCACTGCTACGAATTTATTTTTCACTAAAAAAAAGGTCGTTTGTATAATTATAAAAGAGGACCTAAAAACTTCAACTGAAGTTTCAAAAGAATCTTTTAATAATACTAATAATTTTAAGTATTACGCGTGATATCACTTTTCTTTCATAACTTCATTACATAGACTGTATAACTAGTGAAGCTGTTGTTTAGTGAAGTTCTTTCTCTTTCTTTAACAGATGTTAAATCTTCCTATGGAGCCTTGGTGGAGCGTGACGGCATACAGCTATCTTTACCCTTTGTGTGACAGTGTTAATAAATAAAGTGGTTCGATGGAATATATTCTGATTTTCATTTATTGCACACATATTACCAAACATTTTAATTAAATTATTGCACTGGTTATCTACATTTGAAAGTGTTGAAATTAATCCAAAATGAAGATGATCAGTAACTCAGGAATCCATGCTACAAGCATACCCGTCCAAAGATAATGCAACCTTTGTTTAAATACTCTCTTCTGAATACTGTAAATGTCAAGGATGGTGCTTTTTTCACAGATAGAATAGTCTTTAGTTCATGTACTTCAGCATTTGAGATCATAAATGTGCGTCACTAATAACTTTGTGTTTTTAGTCCAATCCATATCAAATTTAGAGACGAAATAAGAGGGGGGAAAACTAAGATAGATAAAGAGTATACAGTACCTATATTTCGATTTAATATATTGAAAAACATGGTCATCACTCAAATTATAAGCGTCACCTTTATGTAATTTTTTTCTTAAATGAAGTAGAGGAAGAATGAAAAGATTCTTTATCTAAACCCAAAAAGTGCTATGCTTAATTGCAAAAGAAGACCTTTTATAATGCATGCATTTGCAAGAACAATTAAAACCACATTTATATTGAGGAGATCTTAGGGTATTCTAAAGGAAATATTTATAATGAGATTCACTAGCTTGAAACATGGCAGTATTCTCCACTCCGGTTTGCAAACAGAGTGGAGACTGTTCATTTAGTACTTACGTGTTTGTAGGTGTTGTTAAGCAAACATTAGGGTACATGTGAGGGGATTCTGGGGTATCTAACGAAGTTATTTATATTTTGAGCTGCCATTTTGATACAAGTTCGAATTAACACTAATAGCGCCCACTGTGAACATACTATCCTGAAATATATCGTTAGAATGATTTATGGGCGAAATAATTATCTCTTTAGTAGGCGCGAATATAAAAAATAATAAAACGTCACCTAACAGGCACCACCTGAAAAACTTTCACCTCGAAGCAACAAAACTGACAGCGGTTTTTTTTTCAGTGTTAAATCTCTAAAACAAGGAAATAAAAAATAGTTCTAATTAGCACTCTCAAAAATCGTCTTCTAAGCTTGCACGACAGACTTTTTTCTCGGTGATTTTCAACCAGAGGGCCTTGAGGATATCCTGTGGAAGGATAATGGTCGTGAAGTACCTTAATTAATTGAAAACACAAAGCAAAAACGGAAACTAAGCTCGTTCCTGTTTTTTCTTTGTTTTGCAGTAATGAGGTTGCTGAACGATAGATTTTGATAAGCTCAAAATGGAGTCGTCAGAAATAGATGAATGAGAAACTTTACTTCTGTTTCATCTTCAGGATATACTTAGTAACTATTTCTTTGACTTGATGATTATAAAAAAAAAAAGCCCGAGATTATATTACGATAATGAAAGGTTAATTTATAAAACAAAAAAGTACTTTTGTATTGCATCTAAATTTTAAGTCAGTTCAGAGATTTATTCAACAAACCATGAGGAACGTTTTCAAAGAAAGTTTTTGTTTCTTTAATTATTTGGTTTCTCTAATTTATATCAACCTGAGAGTTATTTTAACTATAAAAAGAGGAGTCATTACGAATTTTGGCCCAAAAAGGATGTATCAGTTTATTTGAATATCCCTCTTATTAAAAACGCTGTATACTGTTGTATTTTATAAAACTCATAATTCACTGCGTTATTTCCTCAGGTACTCATACCAATAGTACACAACAGTAACAATGAGTACTATTCCCATCTACTAGTCTGAGAGTTTATCCAGTCTGTTATTTGAGAAAGCAAGCAATCTATTATTGGGAAAACATACGAAATGGGATTTTAAAAAATCACGCACACATGGAAATGGACAGCATAACGGATAACAAATACTACCCGTAATTGGCATGATATACAAATTTGTATAATGCGATTATTTAATAAATGTACCTAATTTTAATGAGGTTCAAAAACAATGGCATGTTTGTAAAATGACAAGGCAATTTTCAAGTAAAAAAAAAAACAAGTTAATCAACGGAAATAAGCAAACAGGGAGTAAAACGTACAATCATGGAAACACTGATGTCGAGAAAAACAACCTTCCAGCGAATGTAATGTCGGAAAATAAAACTGAACACTGTCATGTCCAGATTTAAGTAAAAATAACAACGGGCATATCTTTTCTATAGAAAGTGTTGTATTCTTATACTTTCTTACAAATCATTGTGGCATAATGTTTAAGCAGAACAGAAGGTGCAGCGTGAATAGAGGTCAAAGTTTTATGATCATTTGCAGAGGCAGAGAGATTCTGGCAAACCGGTTCTTCAAGTGTTGTACAGGAAACGACACTCTAACCGAGTTGACTTTATTTAAAACACAATATCTTCAATCAAGGTTATGATTTGCTTTACAGTAAACTGTTGCTACTTATATGTTTCCTATGTATGTGTGTGTGTGATTACCTACAAACCGACGAAAGTTTTCATCAATACATCAAAGGCGCCCAATCATTCGGCATGAACATTTCGGGAATTCATCCAATAGACATATCGACATGACGAAGATGGTCAAACGGAAAGAAAATGTTTATTTAGAGAATATACAGGGTGTCCCAAAAAGGTGTAACCAATTTTAAATGTTTGTAACAAATGTAATTTTAATGATATAAACACAAAACCTGCGCTAAATGTGAGAAAAACAGTTGAAGTTTTTACTGACATTCAACATGTGTGCACCACTTGTCACACGAACAATATCTAATCGGTAATAAAGTTCATCCCATGTTTTTTCAAGGCTATCACGCTTAATCATGGTAATTGCATTTGTAATCCTGCGCTTTAAGTCTGCGATGTCTGCAACAGGGGTCTTGTAGACTGTGTCTTTGATGAATCCCCATAAGAAGAAATCACAAGGGAATAAATCTGGTGAACGTGGTGGCCACGCAATGGGACCATCACGCCCAATCCAACGGCCAAAAAACTTGTCATCGAGAGACCTCCTCACACTCAAAGCCCAATGTGGCGGCGCTCCATTCTGTTGGAAAATAACCCTATTTAGCAGTTTATCCAATTGAGGATACACAAAGCTCAAGCATGTCCTGATAATTATCCGCTCTCACAGTCGCTTCTTGAAAAAAAAGGTCCAATAACACCGATCAACCATGATGTCACATCACACATTCACCTTTGGGCTATCTCGCTGATACTCCTGCGCGCAGTGTGGGTTTTCAGTCCCCCAAATTCTGACATTTTGCTTATTAACCTTTCCCGATCCATGAAATGTGCACTTCTCCATGAAACAAATCCGTGTCATTACACGTTCATCTTGTTCAATTTTCTCTAACATGTTTGCATTGCTAATTTAAAATTGGTTACACATTTTTGTTCGTGTGATAAGTGGTGCACATGTTGAATGTCAGTAAAAACTTAAACTGTTTTTCTCACATTTAGAGCAGGTTTTGTGTTTCTATCATTAAAATTACATTTGTTATAAACATTTAAAATTGTTCACACCTTTTTGGGACACCCTATACTTCTATGTTCATTTGCTCCACTATTTTCGTAAGTTTCCACGAGCGTGCACTTATATTTTATCCATTTTAATAGCCAATTTTTCGGCTTGAAATCGTCATAATGTCAATGCTTTTTAATTCAAAAAGTGACCACCAGAGTAATCCAAGTGACACTGGATTTAGGATAATAATGGCAAGAGTTTATAAAGACAGAGTTATTCGATACATTTATCTTAGACCACAGCATGCCCAAACAAAAGCACTTGTGCGAAGCAATTGCTTAAAGCTGATTAAAATACACATAGGCACCTCGTTTTTGCATAAAAAGTCTCGTCTCAAAGGTTTACTACCAGCGAGTAGTATAACAGAATATAAAAGTGATTTCACCATATAGTCACATCCCGTATATATTATCCGTTCACATGGAAACTATTCATCTGACCACAAAATGTCCAGCTCTTCAGGTCCTGGATGGTGGACCCCTCAGGACCTGGAGGTGATTCGTAAAGGCATCCACTACCGCCTCTCCAAGGGATTGTTGTTGTTATTTGGTTTTTAGGAGCATTGGCAACTAAGGCCATGTTGCTCTGGGATATGCGGTGGTCATTCCCTGACATTTCCGCATCCTCCGTATTTGGTGGTGACGGGCTCGAACCCCGGTCTAATCAAGAAGCGTTTGCTACGCACTGCTGCTCCTTCCCACCTGGCTACGGAGGCGCCTTCTCCGAGGGATTACAAACAACCTTTCTGGAATTCACTGACCCAGCTAGGAGCAACAAGGAAGAAAGAAAACGTCTAGAAGCCCACCTTCTCCATAGCTGGCAAAGTAAATGGAACACTACACCTAAAGGCTCAGTTACCAAAAAATTCATCTCCTAAAAAAAATCAGCATTGGATGTTCCTGCGATACATGTTGGGAAGTTAAGGCATCATTATCAGATTTAAACATGCTCCGTTAAAAAAAAAATAATAATAATAAATTCAGTATCTATAATTAAAAGGAATTCAGTGCCAGATAGTTTTAGTATCCTGAATTCACCTCCAACATAGCACAGATAATCCCTAAAGCTCCCCACACTAACCCTCGCGGTGAAATCGAAGACTGGAACCGCCCGTTTTATATTTGTCCTCTTTATGAAGACCTGCGTGCTATACTGATAACTAAAGATACATGTGCTGCCACTTGGATCTGTGCATCTCCTGATCAACGAAGAAAAACAATCCAAAGGCTTCTCAACTTTTTCCCAGGAAATGTTTACCAGAAGATTGCTGGTATATCTCCCTAGAAACAATGAACATCTCGGCTCCTAGGTAAACCCTAAATGTCAAGAGAAGGGAAACTCTCAACAGATGTCATTCATCATTAATGCAACTGAGCATTGGATGTGGCACACCCTGATTGTGACTACTCTTTCACCTGACTGTGACTATTTTAACTTGAACTGGACCTTCAGCCAAACTGGCACTTACACTCACTGATATCTCCACTGCTTGACCATGCTAACCTGAACTGGATCTGCCCAAGTCAGAGTATTTGCTAATGATCTAACGTCCAACTGCTAACTCCGATCGTTATTGGGGTAGGATTTGCTAACCCTGTATTTGGACAGATTAAGATTCCATCGGTCTCCGACTACTACCACGCTACTGGAGATCACCATCCGTCTCTCTTGCCTGTGTGACTTGCTTCCTTTATCTGGAGGTTTATTCCCCTCTCCTCTCTTCCGTTAATTGGAGCAGTTTTTCTCTACCAGGCTGCCTTCTCTACAACCGCTCTTCTGTCTCCCAACTTTATTCCCTGCTTATGCTATATCCCCGCGATTCTTTTTTTTTGGGGGGGGGGGGCTCGACATAGAAAGCTCGATGCATTTTCATCTATGCGCGGGGCTCCCCCACCTCCGCATGGATGAAAATGCATGGAGAATACGAATGAAGGCTCGTCAATAAATAGTAGCTAAGTTCACTGGTCTTGGGTTCATCAATATGTCCAATGTACCAATTAAAGGGCCACTTGTATTTGTAATGAATGGAACATAGAACAACTGTTCCAGTGTGCGTAAAGGCTCATCTCCTGAAGCCTCCTATAGACGATATTCCTGTGGATAAAATTATTCCTACAGATCCAGCAAGCTATGAAGAAAGTTTCTGTATAAAAAGATTCTTTCTCTCTGACACTTCAAAGGCCAAATAATGCTCATCTCGAGTGGAAGGAAGATGAGGAAAGCAATGACAGGTCTAATAATGACTTTTTCTGCATATTTTAACTGTTTACACTAATAAATATTTAGGCGTGTATCATAATCGGTTACTCAGCCATTTGAGCTTTGTTTTTGCCTACTTGCATTCTTTTTATTGTTCTTCACTTCAACTAATTATCGAAAGGCGTCTGTGATATTTTCACAATGATGGCTCTCTTGAAAGAGCGATACATGTGCAAAATATAGATATTCCGAACAAAGGCTGTTTTTATCTAGTCACTGGATTTATATATTGTACCTAGATATGCGCTACTTTGGGGGGGGGGAGAAGGGAGCGACTTCTTTCATAAATGATGAATAGTTTATATTTTATTCGTTTTTTTTTTAATATATTAGTATGTGTTTGATTTTCCGATTGTGTGTTTGAGTTAACTTATAAACACCACTGTACAAGTTTATCCATTTAGTCCAACACCGTTAATCCATTGGATTGGTTAACAATGTGAAATGAGTTACCAGTTGCACTAGGGCATACCATATCATTGGTTATGGGTTTGGTTTTCTTATGGAGCAAAAAGGGCTACGATTATAATGTGCCACGTCACTCATTGGATATGGAGATAAATTCGAGCAGAACAAGACCGAAGCAAAATATGGAGAAATTGATGAACACATTTTCGTAGAATTCCATCAGACAGTTTGGAACTGGCAGAGAGTTTCCAGTCTCAGACTGACGGAATATAAAGTAAAATAGGTAATTATTATTTGTATCGGCATATTTCGAGAAAATACTAGGGGTAAGAATATAGATCTCATGATTTATCACTAATCAGTTGACATTACAGGACTCACAATGTAGGAACCACTATCAAAATTTGATAGTGGATGGCATGATCACTATTTAACAGTGGTCATGCCATCGTTAGTTGGAAGATGAACATGTTGCAATAGTTAAAGGCATGAGTTTTAGTTTAAAAAAAAAAGGAGAAGATAGCCGTTTAAGGCTCTATATGGCATCTACTAACTGGGCATATTTCAGAGGGAAAATTATGCAATATCTTTAAAGCAATAATCACAGAAGCATTGAACACAAATATACCACTAAGATAATATAGCACCAGGAGGATATAGAGATGGATGAATGCTGAGCTGGACAATCTAATAGAACAGAAAAAGAGAGAAACTTTGAAAACGATGAAAAGCGCTGGAGGCCACAACAGCTACAAGTTTATCTGTAATAGTACAGCAGAAAGGTTAGGGCAGCCAAGGCTAAGTAAGCGAAAGAGCTCAGAGAGAAAAAAGAATGGGGACAAGGAGTTTTTCATGTTTGTGACAAAGAGGAAAATGAATCAGATCTGACCCTAGTATACTGCGTGTGGGAAAGTCTTAGACAACCCAGCTGATGTTTCTGAAAATTAATTACTTATTTCGCATCGCTCCTTACTGACTGTGTGAGTGAAGCTAGAAAGCGTGAAATTAGAGATATTGAAATTTCAGAAGATTATTTATTTGAAAAATAAATTCTCTAGCCTAAAGGCAAGTAAAGCTCCTAGAGTTGATGGCATATATAACCAATAATTTTGAAGGAAGCAGCCAGAGAGCAGCCGTATTGAACCACTGAGATTAATTATGAGGACATCTTTGAACTCGGGAGAGATTCCTTTGGATCGAAGAAGTTCCAACGTATCGCCAATACATAAAGGCAGTTTTAAGAATGAAGTTGGTAACAACAGACCGGCTAGCCTGACTTCAATGTTAGGGAAATTTTTATAGGCAATGGTTAAGAGTGCAATCTGTGACCCTTTTATATAGAAATAGCATTAACAAGGGCACTCAACACGGTTTTGTTAAGGGAAAATCATGTTTAACTAAACTGGTAAGCTATACTGACGCAGTTTCCTCATATGCTGAATGTAGGAACAATTTTGACATCATTTATTTGGATTTTAGCAACGCATTTGACTACCCAGACCCTCACAAGAAGTTACTGTACAAGTTATAACATGTTGGGATTACTGAAAAGATTCTAAGATAGCTTTCTAGGATGGTTGCAGGGCCGAAAGTTGTTTCTGATATAAATAAGTAGCCATTTCTTCTTAATTTACTTAAAAGTCACTTTAAAATCAAACAAAATATTAATACAGTAATTCAAACTTTAGTACAATCGGGAAAAACAATTATATATATCGATACGCATACACACTGACCAAAATATTAGAAGCCCTTCGCAAATGGCCTGAACAGATAATGACACGTACGGTATGCAAATGTAAGTTATCACATCATATGAAAATAAGTTCCTTGGTATCACATAAACACTGCACTCTACCCTGGGGCTTTTCAGCCGATTCATGGAAAAGACACGTGATCACTTCGATTTTCATGAAGTCGGAGGGTGCAGCAAATAATAGTAATAGTATTCGTCATATAGTGCAAGGAAGCCACAGGCTTTTGCTGAACTTGCAAAAAATAACTAAATAAATAAGAAAACAAATTTTACGCTTCCCTTCTCCCACAGGGAAGGTTATAGAGCATCCCTTGGAGATTAAAATGTGGCCACTGAAAGACTGGCCACCCTTTCAGAATCTTCTGAAGCGATGCCTAGTTGAGCATAGCGACGACGGGTAGAGGCAGATGGATCCTCAAGGACACTCTGCCGTACAGCTTCCACCGCTGCGTCAGAGCGCACAGTGCGCTTAGGACCTCTTCCCGGAAGATCACCGACTGATCCAGTTCTTTCAAACCGGGCGATTAGGTTCTGAATCATGTTATCGCTAGGAGGACTTTAAAATGTTGCCAGTATTTTCTCTGAGTTTCAATAATTGATCTTTCACTGGAATAGGAAAACCTAACGAGTTTTACTCGTTGCTAGACATCATACGTAGCCATTTTAATCTCCAAGCTCTATAACCCGTAAAAAAAGAAAATAAAAAAGATTAAAAATGAACAAGTTATGACTTTTTCAAACCCTTCAGTCTTTCAGTGGCCACCCTATACTATGCTCATTTCCTGGATGCCAAAGAATTCTTTTGCGACCAAATAGCGCACCAACTAATGAAATCTGAGTACATTTTAAAATTATTCAGTTATATATTTCGCATGAAAACTCATAAGACGTCGCACTCGATCCTTTCTTCCAAATAACTTCTGAAAATGGAAACTCAAAGCGTTCCCTGAATACAAAGAATGCAATAAACCAATATTGTGTCCAAATCATCTAATTCTCAAAGAATTTAATATCCCAATAATGCGCTGGCCGAAATTGTCCAAAAATCAGTAAAGAATAATTATACTGTATTATAATGCACAATAACCTTCTAAAACCTCTTGATAAATTTCCCTAAAAGTATTTCTTAAAAACATAATTAGTCCCATTCATACACGACAACGTCATTTAGAATTCACGTCACAGGCAATATAAGCATACAAATGAATATCACATTTCCTTATGTGATATTCATTTGTATGATTTGGATATAATATCAAATAGAATCAATGACACAGGAATGTTACCAAACATGAGTATCGTCCAAAAGTGGATGTCTTTTCAGGAAAATCCTGTAAAATTATTAATAAAAATAATAATAAAAAAACTGTTCCCTTGTCCTGTCTGGTTTGCTGAACTAACAGCAATACCAGACAAGACAAGGGAACTACCAGCTCGTGCGATATCGAAGTTGCCGCCAAGGGCAGATAGTGTAGTTTAAATATCATTACCATACATATTATTAAAAGCGTACAGACAATACATTTCGGAACCATTAGCATTAATAGGTCATAACAACCTTCAAATTTTGCTCTTATTTCTACTGCATTGTTCACTAGAAGATCTAGAGAGAGAGGGAAATTTTATCAGTAATTTCCATATATGTACATTCTGAAAGGGGAGAAAAACTTGTGGGACATTATCAGCTTGGTTGTGACCCGGTTTTATCGTTGGATATAAAAGGACCATCGGAGTAGTTCCAGATACTCAGTAACTGGAAGCAGTTCACCACCACACCGATAAAATGAAGTCTCTGGTAAGTACCCAATTTTATTATAAGCGTTAACTCACTACAGTTAGAGTAGTGAGTTAATATCAGAACTAAAATTAACTTATAGTTCGTATTTCTTACTCTCTCAACAATACTGTGTGATTCTCGGTAATCCTTCGAAATCAGTTCAGATCGCGATAACCAAAAAGAGAGTTAAAAATTATATTCTAATTTTCGTAAGCCACGAACAGGAATTAAGGTTGACGTCTCACTGAAAGAATGCGTGAGCGCTCAGAAATTTATGATTGAGGAGGCGTATGAAGAATTTCTACGAGGCTAGCCTGCAGTTCAATAAAATTTTAAGATAATTCGAGAAACTGAAATTTCCTTTCCTAATCAAGAGCCTGCAAAGTTTATTTTATAGTACATACTCTGTCGTTTCGATTTGTTTCGCGTTAAATTCTATTCACTGGTAGTAATACTTACTAAAAATGGGAGACGGTTGGACGACTTCCTCTGCAAACTCTTTCGAAAAAAATATGATGACTTAATAATGATTTGATTTCTTTTTTCTCAGCTCGCTATCACCCTCCTCGCCCTTGTGGCTTCCGTCTATTCCGTTGCCCTTGGTGGTCTTGGCGCATACGGAGCTGGAGCGTACGGTGCTGGTGCGCACGGAGCTGGAGCGTATGGCGCTGGTGCATACGGAGGTGGAGCGTATGGCGCTGGTGCATACGGAGGTGGAGCATACGCCGATGGACTCGGAGGATTTGGTGGAGCTCCTGTTGGACGCGCTGTTGCTTATTCAACCAAAATCAGCCATCCTGGTGCTGCTCTTGGACTAGGTGTGTACGGTGCTGCTTATGGAGCCGGAGCTGGATACGGTCTTGGTGCTTATGGAGCCGGAGCCGGATACGGACTCGGTGCTCATGGCGCCGGAGCTGGTTATGGACTTGGTGCTTATGGAGCTGGAGCTGGTTATGGACTTGGTCTCGGCAAATGGTAAAAGTAAGTATGAAATTTGCGGTACATTTTGCACTATCATTAGACAATTATACTTGTAATTTATATTATACGCTCGTTACGGACAGGTTACAAACCTACACGCTCTTCTAAGTCAATACATTTTTGTTTGATCCACTGTCTGCGATCTTGTAAAATACAACAATCAGGCAGTAAACTAAAAAACATCAACTTGGCGCTGCTCTTCTTTATTTCAATTTCAATAAAATCATATCTGAGTCCTGACTAGTCTGAAGCAGGGGAGGTGGAGTTTGGAACCAGTGGGGTTCCCCAGAATTTCTCTACTTTATCGATCGGATGGAATACGCAGTCACATTTGAAACAGCTATATCAGATCCCGAAACGAATAAGTGAAGTTACTGTGTTCTGTCAGAATAGCAGCATCCACAACAAGGGAGTTTGTTGATTTTATTTTGGCAGAATATTGGCAGTACTGCCACTTCATTACTTATCCTTACAAAGATTAACATACGGTTGCATTAAAATGTAAATTTAAACTACAATATATAGCTAGATCTTATGTATAGCTTAGCTTAATTTTCAGCACTTACCTCATAGTAATCCGCTTAGCTGGTGGAGGGTTTTACCACATATATAGTGGTTATAGGATTCTAATACTTCATGGGGATTATGGGTTTAAATTAAGTTATGGGCTAAAAAATTTTAAGAAAGGAGGGTGCACCTTCCATGGTTGCTTAATTAAATTAAATTAAATGAAGAGAAAAAAGGAAAGGAAAATATAAGCTAATAATCGCGCACGAGCCGTCGCTCGTGCGCGATTATTAGCTTATATTTTCCTTTCCTTTTTTCTCTTCATTTAATATAATTAAGCAACCATGGAAGGTGCACCCTCCTTTCTTAAAATTTTTTAGCCCATAACTTAATTTAAACCCATAATCCCCATGAAGTATTAGAATCCTATAACCACTATATATGTGGTAAAACCCTCCACCAGCTAAGCGGATTACTATGAGGTGAGTACTGAAAATTAAGCTAAGCTATACATAAGATCTAGTTATTACATTACAGCACATAAAGACTTCTTGAAACAATCAAGACTACAATATATTTCACCGTTGGTGAATAATCCATTTCGACAATCATTGTGAAACTATGAAAACCTCTACCTACCACGGTCTAGAACTTAATGGACTCTATTCGGTGAAAATATTATTCAGTTTTTGAATATGAGATATGCACTGTTAATAACTTTAAATTGTAAAATTAAAATCGATTTCTTTAGGCGTAGTCAACTGGATTTCTAACGACATGGGTGGAGAGGGGGGTTGTCTTGCTATCGAAATAGGCTAAAGATATTTTCAGTGTCATATTATTTATTATATTAATGAATTTTCGAATTTAAATTATTCGAAGTTGAATTATTAACAAGAAATTGGCAATCTTTGTAACTTAAGATAAATCACCAATAAATATAAATTAATTAAAAGGAAAATATTAATCCAATGAGCGTATGTTCGCATGTAGAATAAGCTTTTATATCTAGTGATATGGAAGCTTCCGTATCTAGAAATATTAGTTCGTTAAATTTATGGAAAGTTACACATATACAACTTATTTGATAACTTTGATCATTCTTTGCAAAATTTCTCTTGACTTAAATTATGCTGTCTTTAACTTGTATTTCAATTAAGAAAACTTCAACTGAGTAATTTATGGATATATGTAGCCTCATTTTTTGACTGAAATTCTATCTTTCTTGCAGGTTTTAAATCTTTTTAATGGAGCCTTGGTGGAACTCGACGGTATGCAACTATCTTTACCCTGTACATGTTGATAAATAAATGTGGTTCGATGGAATGTATTCAGTTTTCAGTTTATTACATACAACGCTAACATACTCCTTCCAAGTATTTTGCACTGTTATATTACATTTGAAACTAATTTAAAATAGAATTTGAAAAAGTGGTTAAGAAATACAGAAATATACCCAAGCAGGGTCGCTGTCCAGAGATAGCGTAATCCTTCTTCTTCTGTGCACCGTTTAGCACATTTTATAGACCAGACAGATTTCGTTTTTATACCTCAGAAGCCACTTTTATACAGTATACCCCCAATAACTTATTTTCATTTCGAAACCTAACAAATTTGCACAACAAATAAAATATATCGAGTTATACTGATGACAGCTTCTTTCGATGTGCTACCTTGAAACACCACTCAAATTATAAACTCCACCTTCTTAGAATACATGCATTTGTTATAAATAAATTTAATGAATTTGAAGTGCTGGTCAAGACATCAAAAATTCAGATATTGTTGGGATATCAGAGACGTGGTGTCACACAGATATTAGGAATGAAGAATTGGAATTTGGGAAGTACAATGTGTACAGAAAGGATAGACAGGATAGGAAGGGAGGAGGTGTTATGCTGTTAATTAAGAAAAACAAAATCTAAGGAAGTGCATCCAGTTGACACGGGTGGACAGTGCAATGTTGAGTCTGTTTGGTGTGACGAACACTGGGAAAGGGAAAATGAAGTAGGATTTTGTTATAGGCCTAATGACTCTAATGAGTACAATGAACAGTTGTGCATAGCAATAGAATGGGCCACTAAATCAGAATGTCTTGTAATGGGGGATTTTAACTTTCCAGATATTGGCTGGAACTTGTGGGTTGGTCAATGGCAACGCTAGCAAGACTTTTGTGGATTTATTGGAGGATTGTTTTCTGCAGCAGCAGCATTGTTATTGTTTGGTTTTTAGGAGCATTAGCAACTAAGGCCATATTGCTCCGGGGATATGCGGTGGTCATTCCCTGACCTTTCCGCATTTTCCGTATTTGGTGGTCACGGGCTTGAACCCCGGTCTAATCAAGAATCATGTGCCACGCACTGCTGCTCCTGCAGCAGCATGTTCCAGAGGCAACCAGAGAGGGTTATACTCTTGATCCGGTTATCAACAGTGATTATTCGTGCATTAAGAATTTGCAGATAAAGGAACCATTAGGTGGCAGTGATCATAGTGTACTGTCGTCGGATTTACTTAAAGATATAATTACCATCAGAGGTAAAGGGAAAGATGTTTGCTTCCGAAAAGGTCACTACAGTGGTCTCAGACATTACATTCTGTACAGTAGGACCAACTGATGATGTTACCAACAGAAAATTTTAAATTGAAAGCATTCAAGGAATTAATCGTGGAAGCTACTAAAAGTTTCATACCTATTAAGAAATATTTTTCAAGATTTAGGCCTAAATGGATATCAGATGAACTAATGAGACTTGTGGCATAGAAGAAAAATTCATGGGATGCATATAAATTATCAGGCGACACAGAAGCCTATGGTGATATAAGCTAGTCTGTAATCAAGTCCAAAGGAGGTTAGACAAGCGAAGGCAGATTACGAGAAATCTTTGGCAAAAGATGCTAAGAAAAACAGCAAAGTTTATATAAGCTTTACTTATATAAACTCTTACTCTAAAAGGAAGGGGATGAATCAGATTGGTCCACTTGATATCGGTGGTTCGACTATTGAGGATCCTGCTCAAATAGCTGATAATCTGAATGAGTATTTTGCATCTACATTCACACATGAGGAGTTATTAAGGGAGAAAAATTACAGACGTTTATCAAACTGTAACAGGGTGTTTAATGATTTTGTAATAACTGAGAGCAAAGTGGAGGAGAAATTGATGAAGTTAAACATAAGAAAGGCACCTTGGGTTGATGGGATCTATTCAGTTATATTAAAGGAAGCGGCAAATGAACTAAACACACCCTTAGTCATAATTATGAGAACATTATTGGACTCACGGACTGGAGATGTGCAAAGAGGGCCCAAAGTTGACACGAGTAATTACAGACCAGTTAATTTAACCTCTGTTCCGGGTAAAATAATAGAGTCACTGATTAAAGATGCATTGCAGGATCATCTAGACAAAACTGCAGCAATAATTCAGACACAGCATGGGTTTGCTAAGGGAAAGTCTTGTCTGACAAATTTGATTGGATATTATGATGTGGTTACAAAGGAACTGGATGCAAAAAATAATTTTTATATCATATACTTGGATTTCAGGAAAGCTTTTGACACTTGCACATGGAAGATTACTGTACAAATTGGAGCAGTATGGTATTAAGGGTAAGTTACTACAATGGATAAAAGGATGGCTGAGTAGGAGAACACAGAGAGTGACAATCAATGGACGCTGCTCTTCGTGGACTAATGTTATTAGTGGCGTTCCACAGGGCTCGGTGTTGGTCCCACTGTTGTTTTGTATATTTATCACGGATATTTATGAAGGTATATCAGGCTTAGTGTCGAAGTTTGCGGATGATACAAAGGTTGGCAGGGTTGTTAATGACAGTAAAGA
Organism: Mastigoproctus giganteus; assembly: GCF_048544385.1. NCBI lineage: Eukaryota > Metazoa > Arthropoda > Arachnida > Uropygi > Thelyphonidae > Mastigoproctus > Mastigoproctus giganteus. The sequence continues at coordinate 175,041,273 of NC_143575.1, read as the reverse complement.
CAGTATGCTACTGCAACAGGATCTCGAAAAGTTAGGCAGGTGGACTGAGAAGTGGCAACTGAAGTTTAACATTGACAAATGCAAAGTACTTCGTATGGATAACCCAAGAGAAACGTACCAACTGTGTGGTGCTACACTCAGGGAGGTGGAGAATGAAAAAGACCTGGGGATAACTGTGCAGAAAGATATGAAGTTCTCTGAGCAGTACAGACGGACTGTCAGGGCAGCTCATGGGGTATTGTCAATGATATACGAGAATTTTTTTAGTAGGGAAAAGGAGGTGATTGTCCCTTTGTATAAAGCCAGGCCACACCTTGAGTACTGCGTACAGGTCTAGAGGCCTCATTTTGGGAAGGATGTAAAGTTACTTGAGCATGTACAGAGAAGGGCAACAAGATTGATGATGAGGGAAATGAAGGGGTTCTCTTACCAAGAAAGGCTTACATTCTGCAAATTACAGCGGCTGGAAACTAGACACCTGCGAGGTGATCTGATTGAGGTGTAATGCCTTGAATGGGTTGAGCTCGCTGAATTCTAATGGGATTCTTCCGCTTGCTCACATTACGAATCTGACGAAGCATAAAGGAAAGACAGTTGTACTTATCGATGTCAAAATCCATCCTCTAATCTTACACGGTAGACTTCGTTCTCGGTGATTCCCAACTAGAGGATCTTGAGGACATGACGTGAATTATTTTATTTGTTGCGAATCCCAGGGTTTCCCCATTAACCGCTTTTGAACTTCTTGTGGTGAGGCTTGCGCCAAGTCCAGTCATGTCCGTGTAGTGTTTTGTGTGTAAATTTTGTGCTCTGTTCTAGTGTTATGTAGTGTGACCTGGCAACTTACCAATAATCCCATCCTTGTATCGTAATCAACAAAGAAAAAAGCTTGTCAGTCATTCCTGTCGTCTTCGAGGAAAGAGCCAAAAATCATGGACCAAATTTCAACCCATCACACTCGATTAATAAGCAAAGTATATAAAGATTCAGCATTAACAAATATATACACTATGTACAATCAATATAAAGTTCAAGTTGCCTTCAACAGACAACTCCAAAAAGAAAATCCACAGGAGTAGCTTTCCCAATGATCAAATAGAAGAATCTTCAAAGACAGTAGAAATCCGAAAGTACTTCTAATATATAACAAAACATTGTTACCGTCTAATAGATGTAGTCACTCTGAGGAGTCGTAGTTAGAATTAACTTTTGAGTACACTAACTCTGAGGTACAAAGAGTCACAAGAACAACAGTCTATCTTGAGTTAACTGATCGCAGTACATCTCTTCTTTTGAAGACACGTGCAGCAAATGTATTAAGAGCATTAAATGCAACCTGAAATTAAACAAGGATTTATTTTCACTTGTGAAGAGTTCTGCAATAAGCTGAAGTTCTTGTCTATAGTCCAAATAGTAGTGACATTCAAGTAAGATATGATCCATGTTCTCTTCAGTTCCACACAGACAAAGTGCAGGAGGGGACAGTCCCAATTTAAACAGTTTGCTAGTTTTTTTTCCAACAGAACCTGTAAGGCCACAGTAGATGCAGTCAGTCCTACATGCATTAGACGTCATCAGGAGGGCAGCACGCTGGGCCTGTAACAACTGTTTAATCACAGCAGACTTAGTAGCTCTATAGTTCCAAGCACCGGCACCATAGGTACTAATATTATTAGTAACGTCCGCATGGTGCAAGAAAGCCTATGGCTTATGCTGCATCAGCAAAAAAAAAAAATAAAAATAATAAAATAAAATATAAAAAAAAATAAATAAATAATAATAATTAATAAAAAAAAAGGAAATTAAACCTATCATCCTATGCGCTTCCCTTACCCGAAAGTACTATCCAGATGACCTTTGAATTTCCCCAAACTGTCGGCCTCTACCACCCATGAAGGCAACTTATTCCAGTAATTTATAACTCGCTGGCTAAAATAAAACTTCCTGCAGTCCAATCTAAACATTTCCCCACGTAACTTGAATTTATGTCCCCTAGTTCTAGAATCATTTATAATCTTGAAAATTTCGTCCTCATTCATTTTACTGATGCCTCTCAGAGCCTTAAACACCTCAATCAAATCTCCTCTAAGGTGTCTAGTTTCCAAACTCTGCAACCCACATATTCGAAATCTTTCTTCATAAGGACGCCCTTTTGCCGATCTCACCAGGCGAGTTACCCGTCTTTGCACCCTTTCAAGAAGCTCGATGTCTTTCTTTAGGTGCGGTCTCCATACTTGAACACAGTATTCCAAGTGTTGTCTAAGCCTTATATAATGGGATTATCACGTCCCTATCTCTACTTGCAAAAGTTCGATAGATCATCGATAGGACACCATGGGCCTTCCTTGCAACCTGTTTACAATGCTTAGAGAATTTCATGTCTCACCGTATCGTAACACCCAAGTCCCTTTCCTCCAGTACTGGGTTTAGTTGAACTCCACCAAGTGAATAAGTTATTTTGGGATTACTGTTTCCCAGGTGTAATACCTTACACTTTGTTGGATTAAAGCATAGCTGCCATTTTTCTGACCATTCCTAAAGTCTATCTAGGTCTCTCTCTGAAGAAGCTCAGCTTGTTTGTTTGTTATTTGGCTTTTAGGAGCATTAGCAACTAAGGCCATATTGCTCCGGGGATATGTGGTGGTCATTCCCTGACCTTTCCGCATCCTCCGTATTTGGTGGGCACGGGCTCGAACCCCGGTCTAATCAAGAAGTGTGTGCTATGCACTGCTGCTCCTGCCCACCTGGCTACAGAGGCGCCTAGCTCAGCTTGACAGTAATCATTAACTACTCTACCAATTTTAACATCATCTGCAAATTTAGACATCACGCCCTCTACCCTTCATCAATGTCGTTTATGAAAATTAAAAACAACAGTGGTCCTAATACTGATCCTTGGGGAACCCCACTTCTTACATCAACCCAATCTGAGGAATAGCCATTTATCACAACCCTCTGCCTCCTGCCCTGAAGCCATCTTTCTAAGGATTTTCCCAGTGATTCCAACCTGTTCCAGCTTATAAAGCAACCGCTCATGTGGGACTGAGTCAAAAGCTTTGCTGAAATCTAAATAAACAATGTCGAAATTATTCCCTAAATCCAGCTCGTGTGTGACCCTTTCGAAATAGCGAACCAGATTTGTTAAACATGATTTTCCCTTTACAAAACAATGCTGAGTATCCTTAAGAATTTCAATTCGATCCAAATGATCCCGAATTCCACCCTTGATCATTGCCTCCATGATTTTCCCTACTACTGAAGTCAGACTGACAGGTCGATAATTTCCAACTTCACTTTTAGAGCCACCCTTATGTATGGGAGATACATTTGCACTTTTCCAATCCAAGGGAATCTCCCCAGAGTCTAGTGATGCTCGCATAATTAGCTTCAATGGTTCAATGCACTCGCTTGCTGCCTCCCTTAAGATTATAGGGTATATTCCATCAACTCCAGGAGCCTTACTGGTCTGTAGGCTCGAAAGTTTTTTCATTAAATAATCTTGCGAAATTTCAATATCATTAATTACATATTTTTTAACTTCGCCCCCACAATTTCCCGTTGCCACAAAAGGCTTTTCATTTGTAAATATCGATGCAAAATAACTGTTGAGTTCATCTGCAACGGCAACTGGTGTATTTAATACTATCCCCTTTCCCTTACGTAAAGGTCCGATCTGGTTTGTCCTGCTCTTCTTGGCATTTATATATGTGAAGAATTCTTTATCCCCCCTCTTTGCTCTGTTTGCTAATGATTTCTCACAAACTGCCTTTGCCTGTCGAACGTTTTCTGTGGCTCTATTACACATAACCTTGTAGCTGTTATAGGCTTCAGTACTTTTTATTGCTCTGTAACCTTTCCATGCCACCTTTTTCTGCTCAAGTAATGTAGCAACTTCACTATTCATCCAACTTGGAAGCCTTCTCATGGAGTATTTTTTAATGGTATATACGCATTCAAGGCATCTGTGATTAATGTTTTAAAAGCGTACCACAGTTCAATTGTATTCATTCTCTGCGCGATATCTACCCAGTTAATAGAGGCCATGTAGCACCTTAAGGCATCGTAATTTCCTTTTCTGAAATTAAAACCCATTCCTTTGCCTTTTACTTCTGCTACCTCTCTCGTCATCATCCACCGTAGAACTCCGTGATCACTTCCTGCTACTGGTTCCGCTACTGTCAGCCCTGTTATATCATCTGATTCATGTGTGATGATGAGGTCTAGGATATTCTTTTCTCTAGTATTTTCCCTGACATGTTGATACAAATAACAGTCGTCTAGTTGATTTAAAAATTTTGTTCCCCATGTCGAGTTTCCTTCCCATTTACTCCAATCAATTAGAGGCAAATTGAAATCACCCATAATAAGGCATTGACGCTTACTTGCCCATTCCATTTGCATGTAGAGGCTTTTGTCATAATCGTCACAATCACCTGGTCTGTAGATTACTCCTACTCGCATTATACCTTTGTTTCCAACTATTAGATTTCCAACTAATAGACAATGAGACAATTGTAACAGTCTGAGAGTGACCTCTCAGACTGTTACAATTGTCTCAAAGGAGTGGGGTCTGAGAGTGACCTCTCAGACCCCACTCCTTTCTGGTTACTAATGGCAATTTTGCTAGAATTGATTTACACTTTTCTTTTATGTAAATAAATAAGTGTACTTTATATGTGGCAGAAACCTTAAAGTGTCATCAAGATAGATGCCTAAATACCTAGTTGTAGAATTACACTTAATGGACTGGCCTCAATTGTTGATCAATGGAGGACACCCTCCGTCTACTTACCTTTCAACAACATCTGAGATGTTTTAGACATGGGACCTGAAGTTTATGTATTTCAGACCAGGTGGGAAGTTCCTGCAGTACGTGATTGGCTGTAATCTCCAAAGATGTCCTTGAGTTTCCCTGCACAAGAATAGTAAGGTCATCCGCATACGCTATCATGGTGATCGCTTCAAATCTTCTGTTAAGCCTAGAGTCAAATACAAGACACCAACACAGATACCCCAATATTGACCCCTGTGGACATCCTCCTAAACATTTCTGGAGACCTGTACAGATCCACTCTTGACGTTTATGGAACGATGTGAGAAATAACTTAACAAAATATTGTATATTCGTATTGACACTTCGACCTCCCGGAACCTCTCCAGGGCACTTTGCCACCAAAGGGTGTCAAAGGCCCCTTTGAATCCCACAAAGAGGCCAAGTAAATATTTAGTTGTAGTCTCCGCTTATGATGCTAGAAGAGAAGCAATTTCATCCTCTGCACCCTTACCACATGTAAATCCATATTGAACCGGAGAGGAAAGTCCTTTATCAGTGTAGGCAATCAAAACACGTCCAGCAATGACCTTCTCAAATGCCATGTCCAAGACCGGGAGCAAGGTAATAGGCCTGTAAGAATACAGATCAGACTCAGGCTGCTCTAGATTTGTAAGTAAGATCTTCAAATTAGCAATCTTCCATACCCTACGAAAAGCACCCTGCGAAACACAAGAGTTAAACAAAACAAAGATAATAGCAGAAACAATCTTCCATATCCGTTTAATCACATCAACCTTCAAACCATCATTACCTTACACGGGCATTTTCCAGAACTCATTGATCTGATAGCAGAGTCAATCTCCTCCATTAGGAAAGGGGGTTCACATCAGGAGAACCAGTGTAGGCAGAGTTTTTCATTTTGATTTCTGCTTGCATGGGATGAAGTCAATCCTCATTATCCTGATGAAAAATGACATCAAGGATATCCTATTAATGGTGGGTGCCCAAGACAAAGTATTCTAGACATCACGTGAAGGTCGTGACGTAACTTAAGTAAATGAAAACAAAACAAATAAGGAAACCACCAAGTTTTTTCCCCTTATTGTTTTGTTTCGCCGTAATAAGGTTAAGAAATGGGTGGAATTTGATAAGCTCAAAAAGAGGTCATCAGCAGTACATGAATGAGAAACACATACTTAGTAATTCTATTTCTTTGAATTGACGATTGTAAAAAAAAAGCCTTTTAATAGTAAGCTTCCGAGATCGCCCGTGATTATATTACACTAATGAAAGGTTAATTTTAAAAAACGAGGTAATTTTGAATTCCTTCTAAATTTTACCAGTTTAGAGATGTTATCACAAACCATCAGGCACATTTTCATTAGGAAAAGTTTTGGTTTGTCTAATGGTCTCTAACAACCTGAGATGATTCTTTAACTGCAAAAACAGAAGGAACCATTGTAAAAGATTACATTTCTGTGAAAAATATGTTTACAAGTGTATGGATATAAAGACAGCAGCTCGAACTGTACATAGGACTCGCTGGTTTCAGGTTTCGCAGGAAGGGATCCAAGTCATGCTGGTCCGTACGCTTGGTTTAAGTTAATAGATTGCATTCGCGGACTTAACCGCGGTTTAATGATGGTAAAAAATTTAAATTTTTCCTGTGCATTTTATGTTTAAATTTTCCATAATCATTTTTCAGCGGATTATATTGTCATAGCGCTTTATATAAAATATCAAACACGTGAAGGATTGCAATCTTAAAAACTGAATTTGCTGCAGAACTATATACTATGTATATAGCAGAAACTAGCACAGGATCTAGCTTAAACAAATCCAGTTCTTCCAGATGAAAAGTTCATTAGAACAGATAAACCAATGTTGAAAGATAAAAAATGAATTGTGGGGAAATTAAATTAGCGGAATCATTCTATTTTTTAAAAAATATTTTAAAAATACAGAATGATTCTCATTCAAAAAGGAAATTCTGCCAGAAAATTCCACAAAGATTATTTCTTTATAAACAAAGAACATTCCACTGTATACAGCTGACTTGTTTATAAAGAAATAATCTTTGTGGAATTTTCTGGCAGAATTTTCTATTTTCCAATCGTGATGTCATCAATCACCTTGCAAGTAATCCTGTAAGGAACCGATCTACTTGAATCTTTCAGCCATTACAATATTCGCAGTTTTGACTTCTTGAAATTCGGTAACGTTTTTCTGTCTGTTGTCCCCAGCCTTAGAACGAGCACCAAATGTTTTAAACTCATGTGAGAATCTTACTTAATGATTTCAGACAGTGGTTCTTTTGCTGTAATATTTTTTATTGTCCCACCTCCTTCCAAAATAGTTAAAATGCACGCTAGTTTTTGTCGTTTTCAAATAAAATTAATTTTTTACAATTTTGTTTTTGTGTATTTTTCTTCCAATCAAGATTATTTTACCCCTTTCTCGATTTCCTGTTTCACAACTCGTGAGTAATATCAGTTTCTATAACTTCTCAACGATCTTTTCATATTAGCTGAATGTTGACAGCAGACGTCCTTCATCACCAAATTACGTTTATTTTCTCTGGTTTCTTTTTCCTCATTTTGTTTTATTTCGTTTAATTGAAAACCCAAAAAACCTGTTTCCCTTCTCTTTTTTCTTCTTTTTCTCAAAGTTTTTGTGCGTGTCGACTACCTGGAATTTGGCAAAGTTTATCAATTCAGTGGTTCTCAAAGTTCTATTAGTTGCGTGTCAATCCCAGTTCCTACCCACTAACCACATCTGCCGGTCTAGTATCAGTTAAATGAAGAAATTCCAAACAAAACTCAGTTGGCTTCTCTTTTATTTTGCAAAGCACTATCAAAAATTCTCTTTCTCTCCCCCCGCAGTTCGACAAATGCTGAACTACACCACTGAGTGAGGGTGGTGTCACCTAGGACTATTTTAGAAGCAACGTAACCCTCTGATTTCTACTTGAAGCAGAAAGCACAGGATGTTTTCACATAAAACATCTTTCGTGCATACAGGGTACACACGCTTTAATTTCTTTTTAATATAAAAACTTGTGGACTACAGCTCTTCGTAAAATTCATGGCATGTAGCTCTCTAAATGTCTTGGAAACACTTACAGTTGCCTTTGGTCGCTTACAGTTGTTAAGCTCAGATTCTCTAGGGTCGTTTCGCGAAATGAGATAACCAGCTGTCTAAGGCATCGTCTCTTGTGAGTCAGCATTTTAAACCTGCCTGGCAGTTTCTTGGCCCCATCTTCGATACTTTGCCATTGCCACTTGGGAATGTTTAATTCCGAAACAACATCACGCACGGTTATTTTTCTTTCATGATATCCAAACTACCATTCCCCTTTGAAACCAATATCCCTTTCTGTGTTTAAAACACGTGCAGTTATATATATTATCAAGGTACTAAAACTTAACAAGAAATGTTTTTATATATTTTTAATGATTTTGAAATTGTATTTTTAATATAAAGATTGTCGGAATTAAAGCCTTTCAGCTTTTCCCTCCCCTTCTACATCATTATATGTAAATTGAAATCAAAGCGCTTTAACCAGCTTTGAAAAAATACCACTATATTATTCGTATTAGTCATATACTTGTAGCTTCAAACGATATTATTACAAAAATAATCAAAAAAATACTAGTAATTTTCTAGTTGAGAAGCAGATGGTACGAAAAACTCAAGACGAATACGATTGCTTATAGAATCTAAGTCAAGCGTGTTTGAAGCAGTCAAAAATTTCACTCGTGTCATGCAAAGCTTCCTAACTAGATTGCACTTTCTTCAGGATCTGGGCTTTGTATTCTTCCCTGAAGTGGATTTCCACATTGTCGGAAGAGAGTTGTTGACAACTGCAACGTTTTTTAATCCATTAGAACCATAATCCGGAGAAAAACCTGATACGCCAAGTCAATGTCTCGAAGTGAGCAAAAACTTTTACGAACAAGCCTTAGTGCCAGGGCGGTAGTAGCACGGAACATTAGACCTGTTATGATTTTTCAGGCGAACTGGAGTTTAAAGTATAATTTTTGAATTGCTGGTAGAACCGCTAATGATAAATTTTGTAAATAACCTGTTATTTGATCGTTCAAGAGCCAGTTCAAACTGTTAAGAGTGAATGAGAAATCAGCCAGTTATTTCTAAAACTGGTTGACGTGACCTCCAAAGAGGTTGCTTTGTGAAGCTCTTCTCGTCTGGCCACCTTCCCTTTGCGTCATTGCTGTCTGCGAGTTAACTTAACCCCAAGTTCGAGTTTTCAGTATCATTCGCTTAAATACAGCTCAATTATTACAAAAATTTTGAAACTCGAAATAAGTTTCCAACCTACAACTATTCTTGACAACCCGATTCTGCAGAGTGATGAAACATGGTTGATTCTTTTAGCAAACATCCCTATACCAATAATGCTGACACCAGGTTAAATCTCAAAGTTATCAACATCCTGTGCTTAATGTGTGCATTTTGGAGATTGGAGATGTGAAGATTTAGCAATGTTCTTTTATTAACGGCTCCAAATTTTTAATAATCACATCCTCCATACTTCATTTTATAGTCTTAAAAATGGCGGTCAGGGGGAAAAGTATCTTCCTACCTACTGGGTGGTTTACACACTTGCTGAAACTAATTTTCTTCCTCGGAAGAACCAGCCACTGAAGTTTTCAATGATCACTGAGACGTAAAACAGTTATAGCTTCTCCTTTCAGGAAAGCAAATGGAACAGAAAGAAGAATAATTCCAGTTGAGATACAATTTGTTTATGCATGATTAGATTCTGTTATCACGCATGACAAGATTATTAATTGTTGTGGTAAGGCGAGCAAACTTGATGAAATTTTCGTGAGTTATACGCCGATTTTGCAATCCATGCGATATCAAGCCAAGCTGAAATGATCATAGATCATAGTTAACTAATGCATCGATCGAATATTTCCTCTACAAAACTATCTTGAAGTTCAATCAAATGTACTATATTTGATATTAATATATTCACTGGTAGGTTATATTAATTGTTATTATAATTTCTATATTATAATATAAACGATTACTGTTTCAGTTATCGTTTGTAAAAAGTAT